>NC_092412.1:215075781-215415067 GCF_040894005.1 Engystomops pustulosus | reverse complement strand
GGGGGAGGTGGAGGAGGGCAGCGGACCATACTTACATAGGTCCCCGCTACCGGAGACAGCAGATCTCCAGCGGGAACTGCAGACCACGCGGCAGAAGTTGTTCGTGCCACGTGGTCTGCAGTTCCCGCTGGAGATCTGCTGTCTCCGGTCTCCGGTAGCGGGGACCTATGTAAGTATGGTCCGCTGCCCAGCGCCATACATAGGGCGCATCGGACTATAAGGCGCACTTTGGATTTCCAAGGAAATCCAAGGCTTTTAAGTGCGCCTTATAGTCCGGAAAATACGGTGTATATATATATATATATATATTAACCTACATGGTAAGAATAATTTTTGATGGTACACTTCCTTTGAACAGTACTTAGCTGTCTTCAAATGATTTTTAACCAATTAACAACCAGGCCCTTTTTTGTATTTGCTTTTTCATTTTTCACTCGCCACCTTCAAAAAACTTTTTTATTTTTCCATGTAAAGAGCTCTGTGATGGCTTGCTTTCTGTGTAACAAATTGCACTTCATAGTGTCGGTATTTAATATTCCATGCCGTGTATTGGGAAGCAGGAAAAAAAATCTGCACCATATTGTTTTGGTCTTGGATTTTTCCCTGTGCAACCCAAATGACATGTCTACCTTATTCTTTGTGTCGGTATGATCACAGGGATACCAATTTTTTTTTAGGTTTTATAATGTTTAAATACATTTACAAAAATTAAAACCTCCTATACAAAACATTTTTTTTTCTTTTTGCCATCTTCTGGCGCTAATAATTTTTTCATACTTCAGTGTAGTGTAATTTTTTTCAACTTTTGATGACATTTTACAATGCTACCATTTTGAGCCTTTTGATCACTTTTTATTGATTTTTTTATACTTTGCAAAATGGCAAAAAAGTGACATTTTTATTTTGGGTGCCATTTTCTGTAAAAGGGTTAAATGCCAGGAATAACTATTATTATATTTTGATAGATCGGACATTTCAGAACAGGACATTACCTAACATGTTTATGATTTTTTTTTTTTAATTTTACTTAATATTTTGAACTTTTTTTATTTTATTTTTAATCCTACCATATACGGCTATACTATGGCAATATATGGGGATTTTACACATCATCTATTACAATGTGCAAATCGCACATTGTAATAGATAGGCTAAAATCAGACAGCCCCGGGGGAGCGACAATCCAAGCCAAAGAGCTAACTACTGAGATCGGTGCTAGTGATGGGTGTTTGTTGCATTGTGAAGCAAACACCTGGTGAGTATGAAGGGGGCTCAGCCTCTTCATACTCCTCCTTCCGCAACATGATGTTCAGGAACGTCCAAATGCAGTAAGGGGTTAAGAAGTCTTGATTATGTCTTTATGGGTAGTTTGAGTCATAGTCGGATAAATATGTCATGTCTTGGGGACTAAAACACTGCATTTTTTCCCTGGGATTACCCCTTTGGCTATTGTCTTTACTGTTATTGTATTCAGAGATAAGATTGCCTGTAAAAAGATGTGGTAAAACATTATTGTTTAGCACTGCAGTACAATGTCATGTTAACACTTGACAATAATTTTCGACTTCATGGTTTATATTAAAATTTCAATTCTTATGTTTAATGGCCCTCAAAATGGCATTTAAGGCTGACAAATGTTAGATAATTTTGATCAAAAGCAGCGTAACGTAAGGCTGCGTATAGTAACCCTTTAAAAGACAAAACACTTTTTACTATTTTGAATAAACGTTCGTGCAGAAGTTTACTGAAATCTACAATCTTTCACAGTGTACAAGGACATCTCTTTATTACACTACGTTTTTAAAAAGATCATTGTACAGAACGGAATTTCTGTGATAGATTTTCCTAGACACTATAAAAATGCCCATATTCTTTGAAAACACCACCCCAAAAACAGCAAATTTTCAGTGCAGTGCAGGTCATGACAAACAGGTTTAACTGTACATACTATGTCCATACTGAATGAATGCAAGTATGGACATATTAATTATACCCAAGTAGATTATATTCTTGGATAATTTAAACAGAAACAAGTTCTCTTATTCTGATTCTTTTTCTTAGCATTATCAATATAGGTATCAGTATTCTGAGGGTGTAAAAGTTATGGGCAGAACAGGAAGTCACCCGAATCGAGCTGCAGCCAATAGCTTCAAAGTAGGAAGTGGTTTCATAAAGTGAGTCAATGATGAGTAAATTTGGAAGCATCCAGTCATGTTGCTATTTTCTGGGGTTTCTAAGAGTTATGGTGTGTTATAACTAGGTAGGAAACTTCTATTTGGAAAACCATTAAGTGTGTCACATGATTAACTTGAGTGAAAACTTTAAATAGAGTTTTATTTTACAAATAAGAATGTAGGGTATAGATAGATCCTCTACTAATAGCAATAACTAGATGACGGATACATTAACAATGAGTAGCTCCTCTTCTGGCAAACTTGACCCATCCAAGTATTATATGGCCAGCCATGTGGCCACAGTCATGGTGATATGTTGGTGACCATCATTTCCAATGGTAATATATTGCTAAACCCTTATAATCGACTGATCACAAGACTGCCTTTAAAAAGGGTTGTCCTAAACAGTTGTGCAGGCGATACCGTACTTAAGAACACCTGACTTACATATGACCCCTAGTTACAAACGGACCTCAGGATTTTGGTAATTTACTGTACTTGAGTCCTAGGCTACAATAAACAGCTGTAACAGTTATCAATGGTGCATGTAATTAAGATTTATTGCTAATCCTGGTTCTTATGACAATCCACAATTTTTAAAATCCAATTGTCACAGAGACCATAACATTTTTGACTAGGGTTACAATAATAAAGTACTGTACCATTAAACTTTACTTCTTTAATTCTATATAAAGCAAACAATGATGTATGTTATTGTCTGTAAAGATGCTTTTGGACATTTGGTGTTCTACTGAAAGATGTAAGATTGCTTAGAAAGGCTTTAATGAAGGATATAATGATTTCCAATCTTAAATTAAACATGTTTGAGTTTGAGAACTTTGTAACTAATAAATATTTCAGATGATACTATCCCCATATATGCAAAGAATAAAAAATAATCGAGACATTTGAGTTCCTATAAATGACTTTTCTCATTGCACGTCCCGTATATTTAAAGGTTTAATGACTTCATTTCAGGAGTTTTTGTATTGAAGTTAAAGAATAGATTTTATTCTCTTATGCAAACGATTTGTGGAAGTGAGATTTGGTCATGCAATGTATTATTTAACCAGAATATGTGTAAAGCATTCAGATCATTTCAACATATAATTCGGTTTAATAATAGATGAGAGTTTCTCCAGTGTTGAAGAAATGACTAGCTGTACTTTAATTAACTGATACTGTTCTTTTATCTCTGTAGTCCCCAGCCTTCGATTATAATATTTTCAGCACCTTTTTATGGGAAAGTTTTAAAATGGGTCATTAAGGAATAAAATATTATTATATCTGTTAAGACATTAAGACATGTTATAATAAAACTAGAAACTGAGATGTTACCATCCTGACACCCAGACTGCGCTGCTTTGTGTTGGTTGAATATCTGGCTTTATTTTTTACATACAATATTAGTTGTATCTAGAGGATAGAAATATTGTAAGACAGTGGTACTACAAGTGCTGTACAGTATGAGTTGCAGTGGTACCTTGATTATGGTACCAAAATGGGCTGTGTATATAATCAGGTACATGCATGGTGCTGGTACTTCTGGTCTTTGGGACTGATGGCTCTTCCTATAACCCCCAGCACTTCCCTCTAAGCTGGAAGAAGTAGAAATATACAATCAGTACCCAACTTAATGACACCAGACTTACAGACAACACAGACCTCTGGATGCTGCTATTTTACTGTGCTTTATCCCTAGGCTGCAATGATCACCCATTAGGTTCGATTCATGAATGTATGTCCACCAGGCCATAGCCAGGCGCGAATATGTACAGCGCAATGGGTAGGAGGAGGGGTGACCCCCCCTCCCCATAGAGATGCACGCCGTATGGCTGTACACTGGGAAAGATAAGACATTATTTTATCTTTTTCAAGTGTACGGAGCGGTACCATAAAGCTCTGCACGGCCATTGCCATCTATGGGGGGGCGTATGTATGCCCGCAAGCTTGCGGCCGTACATATGTCCCCCATACGGTCGTGTGAATTCGGCCTAAGAGTTATCAAATGTCTCTGCAATGACGCTTTATCATTAATCCTTATTCTTATGACAACCCAAAACTGAGAAAATCCAATTATCACAGGTGTTACACTTACAAAATACACCAGTTACCTGTACTTCCCTGCCTGACCCACAGTTTCCTACACTGAACTGATGAGAAGCAATGGGCCAAATTTAATAAGGGTCGCAGATCGCACTTTTGTCAGTATGTTTGCCGTTTCCAGGATTTGCGCAGCTTTGACAGGTATTTATCAGGGGTCTGCATTGGGATTATGTTGCACACGATCGGATTGTGGCACAGCTGCGCTGCTTTCATGCGACAGAATGAAAGGGGGCGTGCTGTCAGATTATCCGACTTTCAAATTGTGTTGCAAGACAATGCACTTACATGCACCAGGAAGAAGAAGGTGAACTCTGATGGACCTGAGCGGGGAAGTGACACATGCAGGATATCAGGCGCACCATCTTAGTAAATCGCGGCAGAGTGCATTATTGTAGGACAATGCACTTTCGGTGAACTCCAGCGACCGGCAAAGTAAATGTGCCCCATTGTCTTTGAAACACAGCACTGTCTACAGAAATTTTCCTTCGCCAAGAGTCTTACTGGCTGGGCTATTATCTGAAGCTATGTCACAAAACTTTTTGAAAGTCAAACACCCTTCTTTGTGGTAGCACTAGAAACTTATTTTTCATTTTCCCATCTTGGAAAACCTATTTGCATATTCCCTTCCTTATGTGTAAACAAACTCCCATATGGCATGTATAACCTCGACACATGTTGAGCTATTATTTCTAAATGAAGCGGTGGATTCAACTTTCTGCTGGGGTTACACTTTGACAACTAATACAAATTTTTATGTATTTTTTCCATTATAAATTACACTTTAAATCAAAACAGCATGAAAGTGTCTGTGTCTATAAAGTGCTGACTTCCATTTTGACAATGCAGTAGGTGGCAGCTTTTGGAAAATATTTGTTAACAGTGGGGGCTGTTAGTATTTTATTATGCTGTTAGTATGAAAATTTTGGTCGCTACTAGAGATGCAGCATTTATTTAAAAAAAAAACTCAAGTAGGAAAAAGGTTAAAGGCTATGTAAACCTTCGGAAGTCTATTTAAATTATTTTCATTTTTTCTTTTGAGGAAGCTTCTTTTAACATATATGGCTAACAGTTAATTTTCTCTTTGCAAAGAAATAAGTCAGAGAAGCAGTCTGTTTGTTTCTATGGCTAATATTCTATTGTCCTCAAGACACATCCCTTTTATTCTTTGAGTCAATATGATCCCAGCAATACTAAATGTACATACCATATATACTCGAGTATAAGCCTAGTTTTTCAGCACAAGAAAATGTGCTAAAACCACAAACTCGGCTTATACTCGAGTAAAGAAAATATAGGTTTTACCATGTTTTTGTGGCTTATATTTGGGTCATCTTATATTCGAGTATATGCGGTAGTTTCCCGTATTTTAATAATTGTGAAAAGGATTATAAAAAAATAATTTTTTTATCCTACCGTATTGCAATATTTGTAACTAACACATGCTCTAGCTGTTAACGGCAGGTGTCTGGTGAAGGTTCAGCCAGGAGGTTAAATGGAACCTGTCACCAGGGACCTAATTTTCACAAAAATCAGGTTGCAGAAGCCCTTCACACCAGCAGTGCAAATCTGCCTTTCTGCCTTTTCTAAGCATTTGCATTACAATATAATTGTGTGTTATAACTTACTCTTGCTCCCTGACAAAATCCTGGGTTAGTCACAGGGGCTGGGCTTTAGTTTAGATGCATTTCAAAAAACAACATGTGGCTTGGCTGTTATTTACTCCTCATAGCTTGGCCTCCACCTTTGTGCTCCTGTACAGCTCCACCTCCTGCTCCTTCTCAGAGGTCACAGCCTGGTCAACCTGAAATCAGTGGGGGAGGGACAAGCTGTACAGGAGCACAAAGATGGATGACAGCCTGCAGCTCAAACAGGTCACATGTTGTTTTTTGAAATGCATGCAAACCAAAGCCCAAACCCTGTGACTACCCCAGGATTTTGTCAGGATGCAAGAGTAAGTTATAACTCACAATTATATTGTAATGCAAATGCTTAGAAAAGGCAGGAAGGCAGATTTGCACTGCTGGTGTCATGGGCTTTTACAATCTGTCTTTAGTGAAAAATGAGGGTCCCTGGTGACAGGTTCCCTTTAAATTAATAGATCAAATTTGAGATTAGATTTTATCAGATTGCATAGACCCACTAACCTCTAGTGACCTAGTTTTATTTAGTCCCTATGCAAGGAGACAGATTTGTCTGCGAGCCAGATGCAACCATCAAAAAAGCCACATCTGGCTCCCAAGTCATAGGTTCCTTACCCCTGCACTAGACTATGGGCTCACTGGTTGTCCATGGGAGGATTTTATCTAACCAAGAGCTTCACTAGAGCTTCCTTAGAGTTACAATGTGACATAACCTCAATGCCCTGGTATATAGAGATGGGGCCACCACTGAATGTGGCACAGACAGTGGAACAAATTATTATTTTAAATTATCTTTACTATTTTAAACTTTCTCCTGCTTACATGTTAGCCTAGCTGTTCACCTAGCTTGCACAGTGGTAGTGGCAGTAGTACTGACTACTAGTCCTAGACGCCATGCCAGTCCCACTTGCCACTGCTTTCCTGAGAGTTCACTCTTCTCCTCTCACAGATCACTCAGCCCGATCTGTCACACTCTCACTTACAGAAAAACAGTGAGTTACTGTCACAGTATGCAGGCAACATATATGCTTCTTTTTGAAACCCTTCAAAACCTTAATTTAAAAATGTAATAAAAAATAACATCACACTTTTTCCCAATAAAAAAGGTTCATCCTAGTAAGGAAATATGTATCCTGTAAATAATTCAAAACCAAGTTTTCTCAATTACAATATGAAATAAAAATGATATAAAACCATAAAGTAGAAACAATTTGTAAAATCTATTGCCTCTTAGTTTATGTGTCAGGGCAGTATTATATTATGTGCAAGCATTGTATATATTCGGAAGTACTGAATAGTATTCATTGCCTGATTACGCTACTTGGCGGTGGAGGTCAGAGAGCACAGCGAGAATGTCACCAGAGCCAGCAGTCTATGAATGCACACCATCTGCATGATGATCAGCTTTCCCTGTGGGGAACCTTCTGGCAGAGTTGTAACTATGCACATGTTAGGTTGAACAGGCCATTTTGAATCACTAAATCTGCTTGAGGATTTGACACCAGCATCTTTGGCATTACTATGAAGTCGAAATAAAAGACTTAAAGTAAGAACCCACTCCAAGGCTTTGTGAAATAATGCCACTTGGGATTTGCAGATCACAGCTGCACAAAACAAGACCTATGGGCATAGTAATAGGTACATATAGCAGCTCGCATCACTCCATGACAACAGCCTTACTTGGGCAATGCAAGTCAGATCTAGTTTGACATCTCGAATTTTTCAAGCCTCATTTTCCTGCAGTAACAAGACCGTTTCTCATTAACCCCATTGCAACCAAAGAATACAAAATGTGCTGCACGCTCCAATCGCTGAATTAATTATCCCTGCCAGGTGTATAGATAGCTAGAGGATCCACAGAGGAAACGCACAAGAGTTCAGACAAGGCCGTTGCAGGCGTATGGTAAAAGGTTGATAGGAGGTTGACCTGTGATTTGTAAGATCTACAATGTAATTTAATATTTGCTCTAGATCCACCCATCAGCCGGCTGCCAAATTGACAAAAAAAGCCCAGTATAGCTAGTTGGTTTGTGTATATCAGATAGATATTATCAACAGGTTTTCTTAATACATGTACAGCTACAGCATTTGATTTTCATGGGTACTTTATAATAAGAGGACAAACATGACATCAGGACATCTTCTTTTCAGTGCACCCATCAGTTACTATAGATGATCGCCAGTATGTTCTGATTCTGATCCAATCTCATGACCCATAACGCTGTATTGTCACATGACATCTTCTTCTAACAAAAGTGCAAAAAAAGTTCCAGTGGCACAAGAATAAGCATCTAACTTTTAGTATTAAGTATTAAGTATTAAATTAATTTTCCCTATGAGGACATCTCCCAATTTTCCTCTTGTGGAAACCTACACAACAGAACATCCATAATCTAGTCATCAATCTTTTTTAAACTGTTTTTCCAACATTTTGGAGTGTATCTGTAGAAATGTATTTGTACAATGAGTCATGTTGGAGGGGCCAAGTCATTGAGGTCAATCTTTGGGTAAATCCATGATAAAAAACCTCACAGCATTATCCCTTCTCAACCAAATCTTACAATTAGCACAATAAAGTAAAGCAGGTAATACCCTCAGGCTGCCAAGTAAAGAAGTGTGCTTGTGTGTTGCTGCTTTATCAACCCATGCCATGAAACTCCTGAAACACAGATTCATTATGCCTTATCTGCCAATTTTATGACCTAGAAGGCACATAAATTTCCTCCTCTTCACCAGTTACCCGGCTTCTTTTACCCCCACACTGCTTTGGGCCAGAACCTCTTAGTAGATATAGGCCTTGCAGTGCCGGTGGGGGGAATATTAAGATCGGCATTTAAAACACCAGTCTTAAAGGAAATGAACCATTGGATAAAACAGAAAAAAAAACTAGAAATTCTCACCTCCGCTCCTCTTGATGTTGATCCCAGTGCTGTTCTACAATAGTCTTAAAAACACCGGGATAACCTAGAAAAGAAATTGCGCTGATGAGCAGCACATAGCATGGGGACAAGATGTCCAGTGCTCCAAGCTAATTATGCATGCCCCACATGCTGGGAGAGGGCACAGTGCGGGGCGTCCGGAGGCCCGGACATCTAAGTTTCTTTTCTAGGTGATCCCGTGTGTCAAGATGAGTGGAGAACAGCACTGGGATCTATATCATTCAAATGGTTGATTTCCTTTAATGAATTTCCCCCACAGTGTCTTTGCTGTTATTACTACCAGAGAAGGAATTTATATGTCAGTTTTTTTAACTCTTAAATCAGCATGTTTTTATCAGTTTTGCTGATTTGAGGATATAACAATCATATACAACTGATATATATACCTGCACTCTTTCTGAATGAAGTGATTGTTGGTTACTTTAATGCATTATACACCTCAACATTCATGGTAACTTTATGTGGTCTTCCACTTTGTGGCAGAGTTGCTTTAACTAGGCAACAGACATGTTTGTAAGACATGGGCCATGTGCTTTTATTGCTATAATGTTTGAAGTACAGCACTGTTGTAGGGATATGTAACAACGGAGCTGTGCTCAGTGCTTGACACCATACGTACTATGGGGCACATTTATAAAACTGTTTTCAGGCGCAGTTTGCACAAAAATACATATGCAACTGCTTGCACATGTATTTAGGATGTGTCTGCACCAGTTTTGTTCCTCTGCTGCACTGTGTCCACCATGGCACAAAACTCTGCACATAAACGGGCGTTCCGGTGCAGTTTGTATCAATAATGATAAATCTGGACCTATGTCTTGCAGGCCAAGCAAGCTTGTCTGAACCAAGCCTTATACTGCCCACAATTAAGGATGTAATATTTAGGAGAGAGTACATTTCATGAGCGACTTGTATTGTTGACGTACAAATCCTGAAATTCAGATATGTTAAGAATGAACCATCTGCTTATAAAGGCAGATTTCATGGCTAGAGGCTTAACCTATGGGAAAAGGAAACACATACATTCTAATATTAAAAGGTGTGTCTCAATACTTTTGTCCATAAGTTTATTTAGCATATATAAACAGTTCTTAAAGGAAATCAACTGATTCCTCTTCACCTTGATTCTGGTGCTGTCTGTCGCTAATCTTGACGCACCAAGATCACCTGAAAAATAAACTTATAATTAGCAGCTTGGAGTGCAAGGACAAGATATCCAGTGCTCTGGGCTGCTAATTATGCACGCCCCACACCTACCACTCCCATGTTGGGAGAGGGAGGTGAAGCAATGCAGGAGGCGTGAATTCAGCTCATTCTCCCGTGCTCCCAGCATGGAAGAGGGAGGTACAGGGTGTGCATAATTAGCAGCCTGGAGCACCGGACACCTTATCCTTGCACTCCAGGCTGCTAATTATAAGTTTGTTTTCTAGGTGATCCTGATGTGTCAAGACTAGCGATGGTTAGCACCAGAATCAAGTTGAAAAGGAGTGAAGGTGAGTATTTCTAGCCTTTTTTTTTGTTATTTGCAGTGGTTGATTGCCCACAACTAAGCCGATTCTCAGTCATTTTTCACAGCCCAATTGCATCTACTTGGCAACCGTTTTTCAATGATCCCCATGAACTATTATCTATCAGAAAAAAAACTGATTAGATAAGGACATGATCTACATTTTAAAGATATTGATGCATGGTCCTTTAAAAAACAGCAGAGAGTATTGATTCATTTAAAAATACATATATATTTATTCATGTGAATGTGTTTATTAAATCAAATATTGGAAGAAAAAAAGACCCAAAAAGTATATATACTGGATGACAATGTTATACAATGTATATACAGGCTACGCTGACATTACAATTCTTAAGTTACTTATATGATCATGGATGGGTTTCTATTAACCTGAAATCAGGAACCAAAGTTCTATGAAAAATATGATTCTTTCTTTATTCTGAATGCAGGTTGAACAGATCATTTCTGCCAATTGAATAGAGAAACAGCGGAATAAAAGAAACACTTGGGGTCAGGGAAATTACGGAGTAACTGTAGCAATCATGGTAAGTGGTACATGGCCAGAGAATCTCCAAGGCTAAGGGATAAAGTGTGCAATTCTGATGAATGACAGAGTGATAGAAAAGTCTCTACACCCCAGTGATGTGTAAAGCCTGGACCCAGCTGGGGGCTGATAGACTGTCCAAGGGATAGAACAGATCCCTTCTGATTAAGTGTTCATACTACACTCAAATGTTAACAAAACCTGAGAAGTGGCGTCTAATCTGCTCATTTTACCATTAAACTGCCTCATTTTACCTATTCTCATGCTAGCGACTTCTGCCAGACATGATATATTACATATCTTTAGATAGAAATTTAAATGAATGTCCCCATTCTTACCAGGAAATCCTCACATACATGAAAGACATCACCCTGTAATCTAATGGTTTTAAGAGAATGATGGCTGCTGTCACTTTGCATTGGATAAAGCATGAAAAATTGAGTAAATGCAAATGAGGAACTGCAAAATAAATGATCCAGGGGAAACCCAATGTATAAAAACCCAATTCATACCAAAAATGAACAGGCATATTAAGTGATACCTTTTATTAACAAGGTTTTCTGAGATATACAAATAATGGCCAGCCTGCACGTTTAGGATAGACCATATTAGTATACTTACCTCTCTGGAGCCACTTGGTTCCATTGTTAGTGGTTCTATCTTCAGGACTTCCAATGCCATCAGACTGAAAGTTACTTGGATGTATGGAGAGATTAGTATACATTATTTTGTCTTAAAAAATTTGCTTGAATTTATTCTAGTTGTATTAAAATCATTTAATGGTAAATAAGGGAATAAAATACACCACAAATAAACATATCTTGATAAGGTTTCCTGCTATATTCTATACATTTGAGAAAAAAAAGTTTTAGTAAGCCACCAATTGTGCAAGTTCTCCACCTTAAAAGGGTGAGAGAGGACTTTAATTGACATCATAGGTATGATGAGACAAAATGTGCAAAATTATGAGAGACAAAATGTGAAAAAAAAAAAATAATAATCTTTAGTTATATAAACCAATCAAATTCCGCAGTGCTTTACAAATCATAGGGGACATATACAAATATCATACACAATACAGTATAGTAAGTTAAATAAAGTGACATTTTATTAAAAATATATATTTTTTTATATAATTGGTTGCTACCTCCCATCACTCACATAGAGTGTACAGCGGCGCTAGGGACAGGAAAAACCCCCTCTGGAGGAAACCTGTAGGGAAACCATGGCCACTGTACTGCCCTTCCTCTGGACATACTAAGGGAGGTAATGCTACAACATGTGTGTAGTGGAGGTGTATGTACCTACCTACAGTGACTGCATGTGGCTACCTACAGTGATCGAGGCTGTGAATATTATGTGCTGTGAGTTAATGGGCCTTACCAATGGGCAGATGGCTTCATCCATGTTGCTTTACTGGTCTATTTCTCCATGATGGTCTTGCAGCTGTCATCTTACATCCGTGCAGAGGTAGGTATAGATGATGTTTCAGGCTTTCTTGCAGACTTCCTGCTTGCATAGCTGAAGTTAGATGATGGCACATGGGAAGCCATAGATGGTAGACTGCCTCTATTCTTCCCTGGATGCTGGAACAGCCGGGCGATGGTGGATTGGTAACACTGGTCTTTCTCTTGTCCACGCCCAATGTGTGGGGTCCTCGGCTATTATCTGATGACAGGTGTCCAGGTCTACCCAAGCTTTGAAGCCAATTCTCCTGAACAGCAGGTCACGATAATGGAGAAAATGCTCCATCTCCAGAAACTTTTCCGAGGCACAGAAGCGGATCTCACTGAGGATGTCTGAATCTTGCTCCTCAAATTGACTGGCTAAGAAAAGTCCTGGGAAGAAGTACTGTCTGTAGTGGATAGTGGGAAGTCTTGCTCTTCTGAAATACTCACAGACAGTTGCCAGGAGGTATTTGTCAGAAGATGTCCTGCTGATGTCATTGGAAAGGAACTGTGCGATGTCTTCATCCTCCAGGAGATTGAGGAAGGCCGCCATGTCTTCTTTCTGCTGTGTTAGGTCTATCTTCCTCTTTTTTGGGACAAGTTCTTGGTTGTCTAGTGGTGAAGTCTGCTGTGCCTTCCTTTTCATGTCTTTTCTTCTGTCTTCAATCAACGTGGGCGGCAGATCTTTCACATATTTTTCCTCCAGGTGATTGAGGAAAGCCGCCATCTTTTTGTCCTGCTGTACCAGGTGTATCTTCCTCCTCTTGGGGGCAGGCTCCATGGGATCTCGTGGTGAAGTCTCCCGTGTCTTCCTCTTCATGTCTTTTCCTCAACGTGGGTGGTAAATCTTCTGTGTGGATCGGGGGTTTGGCTAAAATAAACAATTACAAACTTACTGGTTGCAGTAACTGGAGCCTGTCTTATCACTCAGCTTTCACTGACTGGCACCAACCAACATTTTCTTCCCTGCATTGAAGTAATGTGCTGCAATCCTATTGGCTGCTGAGTGTGGCACTCAGCAAGGGATATCACGCTCCTTTAATATATAGCTTGATTGTGTGTGTGAGTGTGTATATATATATATATACACCCAGCATTCATTGTATTCATTTTTACCTCGTGATAGGCCTCATAATTAAAGAAAAACACTGCACATATCAACCAATAGGAGCTTTAGTATAAAGATTTATATACAACCCTTCCCCTTAGAAAAATACATTTACATAATTATATTTGTCTCAACTGGGTAGTGTATGTGAATGCAAATAAATAAATAAATTTAATAAGTTTATGTGAACACAATTATTGCCTTGTGAAGGCTGTCTTAGGTCATTGACCTCTGACAAGAATAGACATCGTACAACTTTGGGAATGACAGCTGTAGCTGGACTCTGCAAGACTCATCCCCCTCACTAAAGACGATTTTTATATTTAGTTGCACATTCGAGCTTTATCATCAGCTTTATGTAAAGGACATATATGGCATCATGTGTTCTCTTGTGTCATCCGTCACATGTTTATGGGGGGGGGGGTAGGTGGATAGAGCACTAAGCAAGTGTCACCTGTGTCTCTTTCTCTACCCCCACCATCTCCCAATGGGAGGATGACTCTGTTCTCTCTGTATGTCTGTCAGTCTGTCTGTCTCACTCTCACACTCATAGATATCTTCTGTTAGCCATTGAAACGACATGTACATTGCACTATATAGCTCCTTCTTCTCTTCTGCTGGGGCAGATACTGGATATATATGTTGTATTCACTGTCACCATAGGTTATACATTAGGCCTTATTTACTAAAATTGTGTAAAAACCTGTGATGTTGCACCTAGTAATTAACCAATCAAATCTCAGCTTTTATTCTTCAAGTAGCAGTAGTGAAGTTAAAGCCGTGCTGTGATTGGTTTCTTTGAGCAACAGATAGTTTTTCTTTAACCCTTTCACGACCCGTGACGAAATAGCACGTCACAGGTCGGCCACGGGTGCATGGAGAGGGCTCCATGCATATCACACATATCGCATATCACAGCAAAGACTTACCGCTAACACCCGCGATCGGTGCTAGCACAGGCGCCGCCATCTTGCCGAGGATCGTCGCTCCCCGTGACGTCATCAGGGAGCAGCGATCCGTCACCATGACTCGTGTCTTCTGAAGACCCGAGGCTGTCTCGTTTTAACCCGCTAAATTTCTAAATTTCTAAAATGTGCTATCAGCACATTGTAATGAATGAGGAGGAAAATCCCCATATACTGCCATACAGTAGTATGGCAGTATATGGTAGGATCAATCAGACAACCTAGGGTTAAAGTACTCTAGGGAGTCTGAAAAATAGTAAAAGTAAAAATTAAAAAAAGTTTTAAAAAAAAATTTATAACAAAAAAACCTAAAAATTCAAATTCCCTTTTCCTAGAACTGATATAAATATAAATAAACAATGAAAATCACAAACACATTAGGTATCGCCGCATTCGAAAATGCCCGATCTATCAAAATATAATAATCGTTTTTCACTGCGTTTAACCCCGTAATGGAAAATAGCGCCAACATTAGAAAATTGCACTTTTTTGCCTTTTCAGAAGTCGCAAAAAATGACACTATTCACAGCTCCACACGAGTTTTTAATTTTTGTAAATGTATGAAAACTTTATAAAACCTAAACCCATGATCGCACCGACCCAAAGAATAAAGCAGACATGTCATTTGTGGCGCACTGTGTAAGGCGTAAAATCCAAGCCCACAAGAATATGCTTCAAATGTGTTTTTTCACCAATTTCACTGCATTTTGAATTTTTTGCCTACTCCCCAGTACATGGCATGAAATATTCAATGCAATCACTATGAAGTGCAATTTGTTATACAGAAAACAAGCCGTCACAGAGCTCTTTATTTGTAAAAAAAAAATAGTTATAGATTTTTGATTGTGGGGAGTGAAAAATAAAAATGAAAAAACATAAAAGGGCGAGGTCCTTAAAGGATTAAGACAGTTTTGATAAAGACAGTTTAATAATAAGATCCTCAGAAGTCACATATGTGTATAGACAGTGTGGATACAATGTTTATGTATATTTCATTTATTCTCCGGGTAAAACATTTACCATTAACATCTAATAATGCCCATCAACAAAATAAAGGGTGTCCTGATAACTTTCCTGATCACTATGGAAAGTATATTTGTACACAGGGCAGTAGTCACTATATTGTGTCTCTAGATGAAGGAATGGAAGTCACTGTGGTATTGGGGGGACTGACTGGAAGTGCAGATGAGAGACTGAAATGTGCTGCTTCACAATGTAACAGTGTGTACAGCATGAGCACAGAGGGGCTAGGGTAGCCCTACTGGGTCATTAGCATAATTTTAAAAGTGAATTATAGAAAGAAGTAGGCCATGAATAACAAATATAAGATCACCACAGTCCGGGTGTCTGGATCTAGGACGAAGTGTCCCTGGTTTATCAGGCTTAATTTTGATGGCAGGAGAAGAAACTGGTAAAAAAAATCCTTTACTCCAGAGCAATAAAGAACATGACTTTATTCTGGGGCACTCCAGCCTCACAGAACGCTGCTAGTTTGCTGCAAGATTCACAGAAGTAAGATCACACGTTTTGACTGATGTGAAATAAAAATTATTGGTAAAATATCAATGAACCAAAGGGCTCTCTGTGTTCTCCTAAGCACCGCTGTTTGGTTATTGCAAATTTAAACCAGATTTTACAGCATTAAACTACTAACTCAGGTAGAGTATGAAATGTTTGCGTGGGTTTCCTCTGGGTCCTCCGGTTTCCTCCCACATTCCAAAAACATACTGGTAGGTTGATAAGATTGTGAGCCTCATTGGGGACAGGGACTGATTTGACAAGCTCTGTGTAGAGCTGCGTAATTCGTGTGGAATTAATGTTATTATTATGGTAAAGTTTCTTTATTTTTTGAGGGTCCTTATTCGTATTCATCATAGCCGCGGGTCTGCCATCGGCTTGTGCCCCTGGCTTTACCGAGTAGCTGCCTGTCAGCCTCTGCATCTGCATGGGCTGACTCTTCTAATACATGGTTATTGTAGGAGCCATTGAGCTTTTATCTATTTAGAAAATAACAAAAGATTGTAATTCAGTATTATACAAGAGTTGTACCAGCTAACTGTACATAATCATTATATAAGAATACTAGTAACCATACTGGGTACTGCCTTCTCAATTGTCAGCATTTATACAGCATCCACTCCATATGGTGCGCTTGTAAAGCGTTCCCACTTTAACACATGCTCGTTGCTTGGGACATGTTCATCATTTCAATACATACATGTTTCAAGGCAAAACACAGATGCCAAATTGCCAGCTTGTCATGTTTAAGCGACTGTGGAATTACTAAACACCGTCTACAGCCGGGCTGAATTGTAAATTGCGTTCCCTGCAATGTCATCACTGATCTTAGGCGATGAAGCAGGGACGCGAAACAGAGTCATTAATCAAATTTATACAAGCTTAAATGTTAAATATGCATATGTGAAATTCATTGCACGCTTAATTAAGAAAAAAACGGTACACCACCAGTAACTCTTGGCATACATATGGGATAAGGAAAACAATGCCGATGAAATCAGTAGGGTGTGGAAGGACAATTATTTCTTAAGGGTATCTAGAGCTGGGAACAAATGTTGTAAAATTAGCATTTGTCATATAAAGATCCAAGCCCCATATAATATCGATATACCGTTCCAGATATGCGTAATCTTATTTTTGAGGTTTCTATTCAGATCGGGGCAGTGGAATCCTCAAGTGTTATGCAGTATACAAGTAATAATAGCTTATGGTTTTTTCAAATCACACAAATAAGTGGACCCTGACTGACGTTGGACTGTAAGCTGACTTGCGTAACTAGATTTTCTGGCGGATGTTCACTAACATATTGCACAGATGTCAACATTCATGATTCCAATTCGGTTTGATTCTGGAGCTCTGGGCCAAACATGTCATTGTCACAGAATCCACATGATTCCACGGAGAGACAATGAAGGTTTGTGTTAGACCTAATGACTTTTTACAAAGAAAAAAAATGCCTTGAAATGACTGAGACCTGACAAGCGGCGGATTATTTATAGTCATCAACGAGGTAGATTGCCGGACAAATAAGGGGGATATTCATTGACATGTATTGGTTGAAATTACATGTCCACCTTGTCTGGCATCAAAACGAATGTCATGGAAAGTACCAGCTTCATAAACAATGAAAAAAAATTCTGAGGAAGATATAGCCTGTAGTAAGAGCATCCGAAAATAAACCTAAAGTAAAACAAATGTAGAAATGGAATCCAGGAGAAATATTGTGGTCATAACGAGGAGCTGGGAAGCAATTGCATTTTCAATAGCTAAAGTAGGAAAAAATGGACCATGTATATGATACCGTGCAGCTTCTAAAGACATTCCGCTAGGAGACGGGTCAAAATTATGGTCAGCTTAAAAAAAAAAAAAGGCTTGAAATCGATTGTGGTAACTAAAAGTGAAACTTCCCAGCAGCACTAATGGAGGTGTTATAAGAAGTGTAGGAGGGAAAAACTATAATGCGTCTAAATGTTCTTCTCTTCTGTGTAGCATGTGCATTACTACATGCCATGATCACCGGCAAATATTACACTCTTACCATATGTCCAGGAAGAAGGAAAGGTCCCCAGGGAAAAACTGATGGATCAATTAGTAACTTCCAGCTTCAAAGAAACACATTTGTTTAAGTTGAGCTATCTATAAGGAGAACCTTGATGGGGTAGTATTTTCTCAACCTGTGTAAGTTAAAATATTTTCAGGTAAGTAGGTTTCAAAGGGATAGAAGCCTTTTTCCCAGGGTCAAAATCTGCACATAGTTTGTATGTTCTCTCCGTGTTTGCGTGGGTTTCCTCCGGGTCCTCCGGTTTCCTCCCGCACTCCAAAAGATACTGTTAGGTTGATAAGATTGTGAGACCCACCATTGGGGACTGATTTGGCAAGCTCTGTGCAGCGCCGCGTAATCTGTGTGCACCATATAAAGGAATTATTATTATTAATATTATTTTCACAGCCAATGAAACTATTGTCTTCTATTTTTTAAAAGGAGTCTATCTTTGAGCCCCACGTGGTAGATGCCACATCCATAGCGTGTTAGTTTGTGTTGTCACCTGATTTACCCACCTGGGCTTCTTTGCCCAGTTACTAATGGAAAAACAGCAAGGGACAGTGAGGATACCCCTCCATTCACATCAGACTGGTTTTAATGAGGATTAGCCACACTGGTTCACCGGCTTATGGGGCAATGCAAACATTGCAAGCACAAGTTCTGATGCCCATAGTGCACATGTCATTGTTGGTCACCTGCAAAACTGGCAAGGCTGCCTTGTCTCCCATAGAGGAAATGATCTTAATAAGATATCTTATATGAGATCATCTTATATCACCTATATATGGGCAATTACATCTGATGGGCAGGGTAATAAATTATGTGATTTACAGATTTATGAGGCACATGTATAGGGTAGATTACTAAATACTTTTTTCAAAATTGCATCTTCTGGATCTCCTGACAGTTATCTAATAGACATTGTTAATTTAAGATTGCATGCAGTACTTATACTAGGGGGCACCCACCATCTATTCAATGAATAGAACACACACATAACATAGCTGTTAATTTACACAGATAGAAGGATAGTAACATAATAAAAGTAGCAAAAGCAGTAGTGAGGGTGGAATTTTTGGGTCCGTTTGTAGCACTTTTAAATTTTTTTTAATTACATTTTTTTTTAAATAATTAAATAACTACTATATATAACTAGAATAAACTACAATAGAAGTGAAGGATCCCAGCTGATGAAGGCTTGGGAAGAGCCGATAAACGCGTTTGCGAAATGCATGATATGTGCAATGCATGATATGATCTGTATTATAATTTTGATGAATTAAAAGAAAATTTGACTTACCTCGAAGTGCCGGGATCCTTCACTTCTATTGATACGTCTTACATATCCACGTTCACGAGGAAAGAGTCCCCGAGTGCCGACCAGACACTTTTTGGATTTATTATATACAATAAACTACAGTTTATGGTAAAATATTATACCCTACCAATGTCAAAAGTAATGTAAAAAATCTCAAAAAGTTTCTCTTTACAATGTTCTAAAGTTAACAGCAAAAATAACCCCACAGATGCAGTGGTGTCATCTGCCCATGGCATTTGAGGGGTTAAGGGTCTGTAAAATGAGCTGGCTATGATCACGGCCACTGCAGTAGGGTCTCCACTGTGTAAAGCACCAGATACACAGTTTAAAAAGTAAGCAGTAGAGTTTTAATTTTTATTGTTGTTATTATGTTGCTAATTTGCGATTAATACGTGAAATGAATGCAAATTAGACTTTATAAACTTTATACTTAGACTTTATATAAAAGTATAAAGTGTTTAATTAAATCCATCTTGATTAAATGTTGTTCCACAATAAAACATGAAAAATTCCTGAGGGTAAAAAGGGGGGTAAAAACTTTTTGCAAGTACTATACATTTAATTACTTTTTGACATTGTAGTCTCGGGGGCTGCATACTTTTTGCAGGCAATGTGCTGTATATTTAATTATGCTTTGACATTTTCTATTGCCTCTTATTGGTCCTAAATGAAATATACTCTGTGTTTTCTAGAATATATAAAACTAGATTTTCCTCTAATGCAGATTTTTGAAAGTTCCCTTTTAAATCTGTAGTATGTCGGACTATATTTTGAGGGATTAGACACACCTAACAAGATTTCTGACAGAGTGACTGAAATCTTGTAGCCTAAAATGCATCTAATGGGTGATGGATTTTTATGCAGGCGGCTGAACTGTCCGTGATTTTAAATGGACATTGAAAATGCTCCTTAAAGGAAACCTACCACTTGTAGTGGCAGGTTTCCGATGGCAATACCGAGCACCAGCTCTGGGTGAGCTGGTGCCGGAGCTTATTTTAGTTAGTGTTTTAAACCGCGGTATCGCGGTTTAAAACACTTTTTAAAATTTATAGCCGGCGCAGGCAGGTACGCGCTCGGCGCTTACCGTGCGCGCGGCTACATAGGAAGTGAATGAGAGCCGCGCGCATGGTAAGCGCCGAGCGCGTACCTCCATGCGCCAGCTATAAAGTTTAAAAAGTGTTTTAAACCGCGATACCGCGGTTTAAAACACTAACTAAAATAAGCTCCGGCACCAGCTCACCCTGAGCTGGTGCCTGGTATTGCCATCGGAAACCTGCCACTTCAAGTGGTAGGTTTCCTTTAAATTTACCCTAGGAGAGTCCCATATTTGGTGTGTAAATTTTTGTTTCATTTCATCATGAACAAATATAATGCAGGTAAAAAGGTGTCATGGAAGATGTTCTGTAACTTTACAGGCTGTTACACTGTGCTGGTGTATTTCCCCCCTCCCACTGTGTAAGATTACAGCAGGCGGGGGGGGAGGAAGGGGGGGTCCAGAATCAGATGAAGGTTGAGTAATGATGTTTTTGCTGCCATGTTAATTTAAAGGGGTTGTGCAGGAATATTTTTTTTTTACTTATCTCACTCCTAAATGGACATTATAACACATCCTCATACTTTTTTTTTATTTCCTGTTCCCCTGTCCTCTAGGATGGTAACAGCATTGTGTACATCCTGCTCTTCCTTAGGCACTTCCTGTGTTTACTGACTACAGAACCCAGCATGCACGGCTCCAGCTCTGCTTCCTGCCCCGCTCCTCTCCTGCCGCTTTCCAAATCCCACCCAGTTTTCCCATTGTACTTCTCACATACCTCCTATTTCCAAGTGTACATTCCCATAGTACCCACAATACCCTTCTGCTATTCATTATTTCCTCCTGTCTACAATTTTCTCAACATACGTCCACACAGAGCAATCACTGCCAGTGTACAACCCGAAATATGCCATCACTGCCCTTCTCATTAGCTCCTCCTGTCAGTGTATATCCCCAGTGCCATCACTGCCCTTCTATTTCCAATTAGAACCTCCTGTCAGTGTAAACCCTCGTAGTGGCATTACCGCCCTTCTGCTCCTCATGAGTTCTTCCTGTCAGTGTAAATCCTATAGTTCCATCACAAGTAGTACTGTGGTGTGCCTATATATACAGGATAAGAGTAGTAGTACTGTGCTGTATCTATATATACAGGATAGGAGTAGTAGTATTGTACTGCCCCCATATGTACAGGATAGGAACATAAGTAGTGTGCTGTGTCCATATATACAGGATAGGAGTAGTAGTACTTTCCAGTGCTCATATATACAGGATAGGAGTAGTAGTATTGCACTGCCCGCATATATACAGGATAGGAGCATAAGTACTGTGCTGTGCCCCTAAGCGTATTATAAGAATAGGGGCGGGGGTTAAAATTAGTATGGTGAGAATGAAGGACATCTATGTAGCAGTGTAGGTGCATTCTCAGGACACTCCCATGCCCAGAGTCATTAGAGGAGGCTGGGATGTGAGGAAACTAATTCCAAGGTTTGTACATCATGATGACACATCATAGAAGTGCCCCTCTAAGCAGTGCCCCTTGACTATGGGCAAGGTCAGAGCTCAGGGAGCTTTATAATAAGCTGCATGGAGAAATACTTCATCCCCCCTCAAAGGATACTGTAGGGAACGGACCTTTAATGTGAACAAGAAGTCTGCATATCATTAAAGGGAGAAGGAGAAGGTTTATCAGTATAAATCCAGCTTGACACATACTATTAAGGGAGTGTACTTGCTTTAAAGGGGTTGTCCACTTCCAGCAAACAATTGATATGGTTTGTGTAATGAAAAGTTATACAATTTTCCAATATCCTTTCTGTATCAACACCTAGATTTCTGCTTGCTGTCATTCTGTAGAAAGCTTATATGTTTACTTCCAGTAGATAGAGAGCTTATTATCACAGAAAGTAATCAGAGCTATAACATGAAATGTAGCATATATTTCATGACAGGTTCCCTTTGAGGCTCTGTATTCAAAAGTCTGTTTAAAAATGTACACATTTATAGTTATCTATAAGTATATTATATCATTTTCCTTGTGAAGTGACTTTAAGGCAGCGACTAGTGGGTTTATGTGGCCATGATGTGCCCTGAAATGCAGGGAGATAAATCCATAAAGCGTAATTGTGTATCTGCGCACATAACCAGCTTGCGTTAGGTTCAGCTCATTTAAGCTGCAGTGGCAATTTCACTTGCTGGTTACATTGTGTAGATTTTGTGAAGAAACCTCATTTAATGCTAATCTTAGATATTGATATTGTGTGCACCTCCAGTATACAGAATTAATGGAGTGGGCATAAGGCGGATATTGTATTTCTCTACGTTGTGCCATGTTTTGCTCTGGTTGTTTTACTTATTGAACTAAGGAACTTTGCGAATAATTTGTTCGACAATGTGATATATGCCCTCACAAAACTTGCGCTGAAAACTTTTCTGGCTAAATTTGGACTATTTTAGCAGCAATATTTGTACAATGTGAAGAGCCATGTAGATGTCCGTGTTCCATGAAAAGTAAGTTAAAGGGGTTGTCCGAGAGTTATGAAAAAAAACTAAAGGTGGCCGGTGGGGGCTGCTTAAAAAAATAAAGATGTACTTACCTTCCGACGCCCTCCGGTGTCCAGCGCTGCTATCACTCCGGTCCAGGTGCCATATAAACAAACATGGACTCAGCTTCCGGCCGGCCGTGGCCACGCCTACCCGTCCCTAATCACAGCACTTTGTATGCGGGCTGGATGGTTATCTAGCGCTGCTCCGGCGGCCATATTTGTTTACATGGCGCCCGGACCAGAGCGGCAGCAGCGCGGGACCTTTAGTTTTTTTTTCATAACTCTCGGACACCCCTTTAAAGGACATTTATCACCAGGATGAAGGATTGTAAACCAAGCACACTTACATGCAGATGTGTGCCCGGAGTAGTTATAATAATAAAGTCTAAAACAAAAGTTAGAAAAAAGTACCAACACACAATAATCGCCTTAACATAAAAAAAAAAAAAATAAAGTAAATTGCACTTTTTGCTTACATCAACCTTCCAACACAGGCTAGAAAGTTCTAATATTTTTCCCATATGACAAAAAAACTTACAAATAACAGAAAAGTAATGTCTAAATTTACATTTTTTAATCATCCATCTGACAAAAAAATATATTAAACACAATCAAAAGGCTTTGTGAACCTTAAGTACAGGCAGTCCCCGGGTTACATACAAGATAGGGACTGTAGGTTTGTTCTTAAGTTGAATTTGTATGTAAGTCGAAACTGTATATTTTATCATTGTAGTTCCCGACAATTTTTTTTTTTGCCCCAGTGACAATTGGAGTTTCAAATTTTTTTGCTGTAATAGGACCAAGAATTATCAATAAAGCTTCATTACAGACAATTTTCAGGTGATTATTGCAATTTGGGACTATTTTAAAGCATCCAGAGAGCTTCACCAGAGGTCACAGTGGGCAGAGGGGTCCGTCTGTAACTATGGGTTGTCTGTAAGTCGGGTGTCCTTAAGTAGGGGACCGCCTGTATGTATAAATAAAAACTACCGGTCTTTATGAAAAAAAAAACCTTCACATGACTATATTGACGAAAAAATTGTATTTATGGCTCCTAGAAGGCGATGATGAAGAAGGTTCTTTCAGATTTCATTATTTTCATTATGCAAATGAAGGAAGTTAAAAAATATATACAAATTGGGTTTCGCTGTATCAGTTTGACTACGAAAAAACTGTTTTTATGCTATTTAGGCTCCATGATAAATGTAGAAATGTTTTGTTACATAAATAGTTCAGAATTGTGTTCTATTTTTAAGTATCATCAGTAGGACATGAAACTCAAAATTCTAAAAACTATATTTTGTCCCTTGAAAAAGTATGTAGAAAAAAATGACAAAAAAAATAAGAAATGGCCTGATCATTAACCTAGAAAGCAGGTGTGTAAGATAGGTTAAAGGAAACCTACCATGAGGAACCTACTATCAGAAGTAGATCTGATGGTAGATGCCTCCTGCCTCTGCCCTAATCTGTAATTTAACAATCCTGGGACCTAACCTGCAAAAAACTTTCTTTTAGTAATATGTAAATGACCTGAATAGGCTATTGGGCACAGAGTAGCCTTAGATACTCCAAGCTACTTGTTTTTTTCCCCATCTATTTAGAATAGGTGTTCTTCACATTTGCTTAAAGGAAAGCTACCACTTAGGTAGTCATGAAGCAAACTAAATATACATACAGGTTGGGCTTTTCTTCCTTATAATGGGGCATGTCTTCATTAGGCTTTCTATGGATTTATTGTGGTAAAAAATGTGCTAATTAGCGTTAAACGCTCATCACACAGGCGGCCTGGCAGTCTTTCGTCTCCTAATTATGCACACCTACTGCGTGCATCTACCTCCCACCCCTATACTCGAGAGCCAGTGACGCCCCCCTGCTCTCGAGAAGCCTTGCGCATGCGCGTTCCATCACCCATTCAAGCACCCGCATCAGCTGACTTGCAAGCGAGAGATTTCCCGAGCACCAGGTGACGTCTCTGGCTCTCAGGCATAGGGTGGGGGAAAGTGGATTAATACAATTCCATGCAGTAGGTGTGTATAATTAGGAAACAAAGAGTGCAAGGCCGCCTGTGTGACCTGCAAGCGAACAACCCAGCACTAATTAGCATATTTTTAAAGTAATTTTTACTGCGATACAGCTATATAAAGCCTGATGAACACATGCCGCGTTATAAGGAAGAAAAGCCAAACCTGGATGTATATTTTGCTTACTTCAATGACTACTAAGTGGTAGTTTTCCTTTAAAAAGTATACAAAACTTTTTAAAGAACTTCCATAATAGTTAGTTCTGCTCCTGTAAACTGTAGTTGTTAGAGATGATGAAAATTATACACATTCCGAATGATATACATTCTTTTACTAGAATCTTTCTAAACTGAGTACCATTAGTTTCCTTGAACTTCCCAATGACATGTACTAGGCGGTATTATTAACCAAGTACGCGTAAAGCCGCAATCCTTGCTGCATTGCCTACTGCTGTGCATTAATCTCTCCATGTTGCCATTTCTCTGCATGTCTAGTTCCTTGTCGTGTTGACTCTGTATAAAATTAGATCATTTCATATAACTGCCTCTTTTCTCATCCTAAATGAACACTTGTGTCAGAAGTGGCTAATGCAATTGGGCATGCCAACCCAGTGGAATGACTGTTTCCAACCATTACTAAATTGACTGATGAAAGCTCTTTATGGAGCAGTTGAAATGTGGATAGAAGTCTATGAAAATATTGCTGTAAGAGGTGAGATATACCCTTTAGCAGCAGGCAATATGCAGTCTCCAGACCTGAGTATAAAGCCACTTAAAGCTCGCATCATTGTCAGCTACCATGGCTGTGTCAATTTGATGTAAAAGGTGGATTATAAAATACATTGTTCATTATGTGTAAACCTTATGAGGATAAATCAGATTTTACTGGAGCTATTATGGTTGTCTCCAGTCTCACATAGGAAAATAACATCAGATTTTCTGCGTCTAACAGCATTTGTTGTGACATAATTCAAAGTCACAATAAACCCTTCTTTATAAAAGACTATGCAAGTGATCCTGCTTCTACTTACCAACAAGATAACTTCCTCGTTACAAATCCACAGGAAATATGATGCGTAAGCCTAAGGCTACATGATGTATAATACTCTTCCAGGTACTGGACTAGAAGCTAATGCAAGCCATTGGGGAAATTCTAAATGATGGAAGCAGGCTGAAGGGGAGGGGGCAGCATAAATTACTGATATTATTATGTCGTGATGACATCCCAATGCCGTAGTGGCACCCCTATAATAGTAAACGGACCTGGTCTGTTGCCTCAAAATGCTAAACAGATAAACCAAATGTACCCCACAGAATGAGGAGTGGGAGGGCAAGACTATACTCAAGAGACAATTGCAATAATAAATGAATAAATCTTTATTAGTGCAATGCTAACAATAAAAACAGCATGTTAGAAAATAGTAATGGCACCACGAGTGGGGTGTCCAAAAGATACAGTGCAATCATTACTGCTGAAACACAGCAGAAATGCAGTCACACCCAGACAGCATGGAGACTATTCATATATCAAAAGGAGTGCAGAAGAGACTGGATACAAAGTAGCAAAGGGACCTATTGGGTACCATCTGGGGAAAACGTCTATCATGTACGAAACCATAAAAAGGGCCTCCAGATGGTGGGTACCAGTCGGTGGGTACCAGTAGTAGCACATTACTCTCATCATTTTGAACAGTGGAGCACACTACTCTCATCATTTTGGTAAGGACTGGTACCCACCATCTGGAGGCCCTTTTTATGGTTTTGTACATGATAGACTCTCTGGGGCATATTTATCAGGACCTCTGCACACCATCAGTGGTGCAGAGGCCCTGGAATAATCGCAAATGCTAGCTTATTGCTAGCTTTTGCAATTATTTTCCCCAATCCGCCACCTTCACGCCAGTGGGGCGTGAAGGGGCGTGAAGGGGGGGGGGCGGACGAGCGGGGGGCGCGGCCGGACGGGAGTGGGCCGGCGTGGGGCGTTACTGTCCCCGCGCCTGCGCACCCGCTGCTGCCGGCGATTTTTTATACGTGAAAAGTCGATGGCCGCGTTTTCTTTTTCTACGCCAGGCTGGGCGTAGGCCAGGCAGGTTAAATGCTGCGCTGCTGGCAGCCTGATACATCAAGAGGCAGAAGCCTCTTGATATATCGAGCTGCGAATTTGCAGCGGCGGGGCTATCATGCGCTGGCGCACGAGTGCCAGCGTATGATAAATATCCCCCTCTATCTTTTTATATGTAATATATATGTTTTCTTCAGATGGTACCCAATAGTTCCCTTTGTTACTTTGTATCCAGTCTCTTTTGCACTCCTTTTGATATGTGAATAGTCTCCATGATGTCTGTGTTTGACTGCATTTCTGCTGTGTTTCACCTCCAATGATTTTACCGTATCTTTTGGACACCCCACTCGTGGTGCCATTACTATTTTATAACATGCTGTTTTTATTGTTAGCATTCCACTAATAAAGATTTATTCATTTTTTATCGCAATTGTCTCATGAGTATAGTCTTGCCCTCCCTCCCCTCGTTCTGATATTTGTGTATCAACCAATAATATACACCATGGGATTAGAGATTAACTTCAAAGTCCCCTCTAGGCTTCATTCACAGGGCCGTGTGATCCCTCGGACCAGATCCTGGACGAGCACAGGGCCGGCTGGAGAAGAGAGGTGCAGGGAGTGCTCCAAATATATACAACGTGTGCTATATTTTGCAGCATGGTCTCCCGGCGCGGAGTTGGTGTAGCGAGACTTTGGGTGCCATAGACTATTTGTGCGGCCAGATCACGGCACCCATTACAGTTATGTGAATGAGTTGTCCCAAGTTTAGAAGTTAGAGATTAGGGGATGGGGGATAACAAGGTGATCGGTGTAGGTCTGACTGCTGGGACCCCAAAAAACCATGAGAATGTGACTCCCATGATCCTTAGAACAGGGATCCCATTTTCATTAATTGATGGACTAAGTCTATTTGAGTGCCAGAGATAGTTGAGGGCTTTGCTCAGCAATTTCCGACCTCTCCCATAAAATAAAATGGAGCAACAAGGTCCAGCTACATCGGTGGGGGTCCCAACACGAATCACCTTGTTATCCCTTATCCTGTGGATAAGGAACAATTTGGAACTTATAAACTAGTTATCTTCCACTCTTATGTCTCAGTCATAGGAGTCAATAGACTCCAACAACCGTACATTCTTACCAAACAGATCTTGACCACCAGGGAATGTGATCAATAAATCCTGCAGAGGAGATTTATTTATCAAAGGTATTGCAGATGGGTAAGCTAGGCTAGTATTCTGCTGCACCAGATTTATCAAATTGTTGTATATTGCACCATTTTAGTGTATTTGCAGCATTTTTTCATTTAGAATTTTCTATGTGCATTCCCACCCCCCTTTTGTAGGTCACTCCCCTTATCTCTTCATAGTCGCAGAAATGTCTAAAAATATGGTGCCAATCCTTTCAGCTTTTTAGTGAAATATTCTGCAGCCTGTATAACCAGAAGAAGGTGCCTCAGTCTTAGCGATCCAACCTCATATATAGTCCAATAATTAAGGCTGGGCACAATTATTCTGCTTGCAAATGATTTATTGGAACACACACTGAAGTACAGCATATAGGACATTTCGATCAACTTGGCCTTTATCAACATAATGCTGAGTAAAGATAAAGGTGTGTTGTGGGTGCTGGCAATTGTGCTTCTACAGCGCATACTTCTGCGTGCAGAGGCACAATTCCCAGCACCCACAATACACCTCTAACTTGATAAAGGCCAAGTTGACCGAAACCTCCTATATATGCTGTACTTCAGTGTGTATTCAAATAAATCATTTGCAATCATAATAATTGTGCCAAGCCTTCATTATTGGACTGTTTTTTGGTGAAGACAGTTTGATGAATCTCCTCCACTTTCCCAACTGCTGGGAACCTACGACAGAGAGGGGACGCTAATAGCTCAGAAATGTGCAGGGCATCCAGTGGCCATGTGTTGCCTCTCATGGGAATCTCATGAATATTTTGCAGTAGGATTATTCATGTCCTCACACAACAAGAGATTCCTAGTTATGTTTTCAATAGAAATAAAAGGCAAAATTAGAGCTCTGGTGGGGCGCTAATAGAAATAAATATGATTTGCCTTTTATTTCTATTGCTTATTTACTGGACCCTTGGGTACACCGGTGCTTTGAGCTGTGGGAGATGCTTTGCTCTTTACATTCCTAGACATTTCTTAGTCACCTTAATTGATGTGACTGTCAAGGAATTACTCTACCCCAGGTTCGGATTATTAATATACAAGAACTCAAGAATCCAAAAGGTGAGCTCCTCTATTTTTGGAATACGAGGGCGAGACTTTCTTACCCCAGGCCCCATCCTCTGTTGTTAGAGTGGTAAAAGCATAGGTCCCAATGCATATGTAGCGCTTTCAGTCATGCCCACTCCTGTACATAACCCCCCTCACATTTGGTTGTGCAACATCCCCCTAGCCTCCTTGGGCTTGGGGCCAGCTATATTCCCTTTGCTACCTGAGTGTCTGGCTAAGCAGGGCCTAGCAATTGTCTGGGTCACGGTTGCTGGGTACCAGAAGAACAGGCCTTGTCCATGCTGGGCAGCTATTCAAAGGGTAGATTTGCAAGAAAAGAGGAGGATGCTTCGGTTGGATGATAGTTCATTTGCACAAAGTATATGCCTTTGCCTTGGGCACTCAACGCGTGGCTGGCTGGTCCACTATCAGGTGGGAGAAGTTTGGAGTTGACTACTGTGGGAGTTTAAATTGTGTCATAGTTCATTGGCACTAACAATGTTGGTGCAGGGATCCCTGGGTGGATTGTAAATGGGGGGCCCTTGATGTTATAAACTTTAAGCAGGGATCACACAGAGACAAGGGATGTCAACCAGCTTACAGTTCCTTTATTCCAGAACACCACAACACCAGCAGATTATGATTCCCCCTTGATGAAGTGACAACGAAACATATGTCGGGATGCAGTGGTGGGTACAACATATGTGGGTACATGAGCCTGGGAACACCATAAACAATCTCAATATTTCCATGGCCATTTCTATCTCATCTTCTATTCGGGTATGGGTGCCGAATGGGGAACTAGAGGTCTAATTATATAATAAAGATTTCCTCAATAAACTTTCACTTTAATATTATAATCACTTACACCTATCATCATTGCATTCACACATTCCATTCCAAAAACTCCACCTTCGTGCAGTCTTCTTGACCCATTTTGATTTGCTCTCTCCGAATGTACATCTCTCCAACAGAACTGAGTTCAAAGGAAAAATATGATTGTTCTGCAGAATGTGTTTGCCTTTTGTTGTATTCTTTTACTAGCAGTTTAATAAAATGCTCTAAAGCATTAACATTAAAATAATAAAAGAGCCCATTGATTGCGTATTTTGTCATTGGTTCATCAAGCCCATATGCTCACCTAAACACAATACGAACACTGATATTTGCATTGCAATTTTCCTTTCCCCAGCTGGCACAGGGAAATCATTCAATGGCACCTGTTCTGATCAGCTGATTAGTCTGGGTTGTGTTTGGAGATGCTCTGGATAATTGTGTGCATTAACATGTACGTTTTCTCACCTGCTTCAGCCTGGAGAGAATTTGGATACCTGGAAAATGTCAGCATGTTGCAGTGAATTAATTGAATGGTCCTAAAGTGGCTTTTAGATAAGAACCACCATTCCATTTTGATTGTTACATATTTATCTTGTCCTCTTGAGATAATTCTAGTCTCCGGATTCTAGTCCATTTTACTTTTGGTTAATAAGCAATGTTTTACTGGCAGATTACTGATTTTCCACATACATGTCATAGAGGACTCGGAATCACCATTGCTTAAAGGAAACCTACCTGAGGAATCTACCATTACAAGTAGATCTGATAGAAGATGCCTCCTGCCTGACTCTGCCCTAATCTGTAATTTAATAATCCTGGAACCTAGCCTAACGTGTTAAAAACTTTGTTTTAGTAATATGTAAATTAACTGCAGAGGCTACAGGGGCGTGCACTAGCCTGGTCAGGCACTGGGAGTTCAAGTCCAGTAGCCTATGCAGTTAATTTACATATTACTAAAAATAAAGTTTTTAAAGGAAACCTACCACTTCTGAAGGTAGGTATGAGATGCAAACACCGGGCACCAGCTCAGGGTGAGCTGGTGCCGGTGCTTAGTCTCGTTAGTGTTAAAACCGCAGTATCGCGGTTTTAACACTTTTTAAACTTTCTAGCAGAAACTGCTTCGGCGCTGCGTGCGCACGATCGTGCGCGCGCCTACATTGGAAATGCCGCAGGCGTTGCGCGCGCACGGTCGCGCGCAGCGCCGAAGCAGTTTCTACTATAAAGTTTAAAAAGTGTTAAAACCGCGATACCGCGGTTTTAACACTAACGAGACTAAGCACCGGCACCAGCTCACCCTGAGCTGGTGCCCGGTGTTTGCATCTCATACCTACCTTCAGAAGTGGTAGGTTTCCTTTAACAAGTTATGTTCGGATCCAGGATTATTAAATTGCAGATTAGGGAAGAGGCAGGCAGGAGGACTAACATGTAATAGTCCGAAACGCGTAACCGCTGTTTCCCTGTTTTTTTTGTCTCATGTTTTTTCTGTGTCCATGTTTCTTCACGATGTATATTTTTTAAGTATGAAGATTAAAGATTTGAATATGTTTTAAACAAGCTTCTAACTCCATTGGATGCTAGATGTCCATACCTTCAAGTGTTTTTTTCTTTTTGCTACAAGCATTTATCCCTCTGGATTTCCAGACCACAATTTCGGGGAACTCCGTGCAACCGGCCATATGCATCACTGAGGATACTGCTGTCTTCTAGGGGTGAGCCGTTACCATATATTTTTCTCTTCTTGTTCTCTACTACAATCAGATCTACTTCTGATGCTAGATTCCAGATGGTAGGTTTCCTTTAAAAGAAATCCATAAAATCCATCTTGATAAACCAGAGACACTTACTCCTAGATCCAGGCACCATGACTGTGGTAATCCTCTTATATTTGTTATCCATGGCCTTTTTTTCCTTTTAAAAATACCTTTTACAATTATGCTAATAGGGCCTAAGAGCTCTGAGGACCATTACCAAGGTCCCTCCTTGCTGTAGCTGTACATGCTATTTCACTGTGCAGGTGTAAATCTCACCCCCTCCTTACTCCCTCAGCACCTTTTTAAATAAATCTTTTAAACCGCAATTATCTGAAACCAACAAAATCTATAGTGTCATTTATTTAAACAGGTCATTTCACCATTCCACCAACCCCAACTCTATATATCATTCAACTTATGCCATTCCATCTTTGCCAGTGTAGCTCCGTCGTTCCCAAGCTATCCATGTCACTTATTTTAGCACCTATAAGGTACCGTTGGATAGGTTGTATCAATTACCCACTATACTATACCTATAACTACCCACCTCGCAGTTGAGAGCCTGATCTTGGTGGGCTCAGACTGGTGTTGGCTTCAGAAAACATTCCTGTAGCAGTTGAGTTATTAACCCCCTGCACTGCTCTGACAGAGTGCACCACTTTTGTTTTGGTGCACCTTTAACATAGGGAGTATGATACATTTCTGTGTGACTTAGCCTGATAAATCTGGGGCACGGTCCGACTGCACACCAGAACGCCCATTTCAATACAGAAATTTGTGTCACCTAATGGCTAATGCAGCCGCACCACAAAACGGTTGCGTGCGACACAAATGTGGCACGGACACTTCTTAAAAACCTGTGCAAGCAGTTTGCACCTAAAAGAACGTGCAAAGTTCAACAGAAAAGTGGTGCAAGCACCTCAGTAAGTGTGCCCCATTATATGGTTGACTAATTACCACATGTATATGGCAAAGTTGAACTCCAATGAAATGGTGGTTATAGAGGAATTTTTCACAGCAGCCAGCGCCTTTTTTTCACTATTTTAAGTCAATTGTAGCAAAAAGCAACCTACTTTACAGTGTCAATAAGGAAGTTCACATGCCATTTTTATCCTCTGTTACCTAAATGGACAGTGTAATGAAAACCCCTGATGCTGGTGTGAATCAAACCTTAGGAGAAATACAGGTGATTAAAGAGAACACTCAATACTATTTATTAATATAGGGGCATACTTACTTACCTGTCCGGAGTTGTTCATCAAGAGTGCACAAGAATGTACTCTGCCGTGATTCACTAAGATTGTACACCTGATATCCTGCATGTGTCGCTTCCCCGCTCAGGTCCGACAGAGTTCATCTTCTTCTTCCTGGTGCATGTAAGTGCATTGGATTGTGACACAATTCGAAAGTTAAATCCCGCGCTCAGTCCGAATCAGTCGGATTGTCCGATGGCATGCCCCCCAATTTCTGCCGCATTAAAGCCAGTGTAGCTGCCCAAAAAAAATCTGATCACGTGCGACACAATCCCCTGCTAAATACCTGTCACTGCCGTGCAATCACCGAAAATGTTGGAAAATATTACTAAAGTGCGGCCGTGGACCCTTAGTAAATATGCCCCATAGTATCTGAAAGCAAAATGTGAGCTAGCTGCTTTCACTCACTCCCCCTCCCTCTCCATAGGGCTTCACCATAAGAAAATTGTTGAAGAGAAAATCGGATAAGAAGGGGACGGGGAACAGGAAAAGAAAAAGTGAAGAAAGAAGAAATTTGCTCGGATAACATTTCTTGTATTTCACTTGTACTATTATACAGTGTTTGTTGGAAAGTTTCTGAGAATTTAAAAAACCACTGACTACTTCTTGGTATAGAAAGTACAAAGATTATAAGAATGATGTGTTTGTTCCATGTTTTTGTGTCTACATTTATAACATTTTGATGAAGTAATAGGGAATGGTAGAACTGGCAATTGAATCCCTATCTCTTATTATAAGCTTGAACACAGAGACAAATGCTCCTCCTAGGATTTAATGAAGCTAACATTTAGAGCAGCGCAATGTATTTTGTCATCCATCTGCCGTGTATCTTGATGCACTGTGTGTGTTCCAAAAAATGGTTTAATTGAATTCTAAGGTGACCAGTTTTAACTTCAGTAAATTATTGACAGCTTTGCTTCTTAGTTATATTATCTCTGGTCTTCATGGGCCAAGTTCTTTAATAAAGGCCAAAAAATGTACAAAATGACTTTTATCAGTCATTATTTCATATAACTTCATAATTACAAGCAGACGTTACGTTTTCCCATTTAATAAATCTCTTACCTTCTTATTGAATTATTAGTATTACCCTTCTACTCTTTAAAGGTGTATAAACGTAGCAAGATAGTCTGGCCCAACTTCTACAGCCAGCACCAGGGTGCAGTTTATCATCCCTAGCTTCTAGGTTCATCCCTTGGGGCACAAACAGATGAGCTTAAAGCTAGTATACCCAGTTCTATTTCAGTTCTTTTCGGTTCTCTGCGCCAAATTATTTAACCCCTTGTGCCACAATGTAACAACCCAGTATAAATTACCACACAATTTGTGCGCCAAAAACACAGACCCTTTGCCACAATTGTTGAAAAAGCGCCTTATGCGAAACACGTGTCGGGGCATTGTTTGTGTGTGATCCTCTCCTTGGTATGGTATTACAGCCACTGGTTTACAGCTTTGTGTTGTACACTCTGAGTTTACTTACTTTTGGGCATTGTCCCATCTTACTGTGCACTCATTATTCTTATATAGTGTGTTATAATTTGTACTGGCTAGTTACTACCGTTATGTGGTATACACACAATTTTATATCATTTGTGTCCGTTCATGTATGCTGTATTATGTTTGGTTTTTAACATCTATTTTGATTGAAATAAAGTATATTTATGGTTATTATTTGTTTCTGTGTTCTTTTGAACCTTTTTTTGGTAATTGTTGAATGCCCCAAATGATTGCGCTCATTCGTGATAGATTTCCATCTTTTATTTATTGCCAGCGTTCCAAGCGTGTAATAATAATAATTTCTTTATTTATATAGCGCACACAGATTATGCAGCGCTGCACAGAGCTTGCCAAATCAGTCCCTGTCCCCAGTGGGGCTCACAATCTAATCAACCTACCAGTATGTTTTGGAGTGTGGTAGGAAAGCGGAGGACCCAGAGGAAACCCATGTGAACAGAGAAGATACAAACTCTTTGCACACAGGACCCCAGGCTGTAGTGTTAACCACTGAAAATAATAGGGTGTAGCATATCTGTATGCGGTGCTGCTTAGCAGAAACTTCCGCCAAATTTTTGGCCACAAATTGGTATATAGTAAGTAACAAAGATCACACAGCATAAGCCACTGAAATAAACTTGGCAGATCAAGATGGAGTCTAAGCTGTCTCAGTTCTCAGTTTATTTATAATATTGATAAATCTGCCACAATATTTAAAAAGAAAATACTAACCTTTCCTAAACAATTTTAAAAATTTTTCCCCAAAACTGCTACCAAAGTGACTCCTAAAATATTACAAGATACAAGCCAGGCTTATTCACATGACATCAATATATATTTCTGTACTCGCCCTGTGCTAACCATTTACTCATATTACTTTAAAGAGAGGGGAAGATGCAGCATATTATCCTTTTGCAGTGGTAGACTTTACTAGTTTGTAGAGATGAGCGGACCCAATGGTCGGGTTCAGCGTTCAAATTTGGCCTCCTGAAACATATTGCAATTGTGTCCACTTATTACGTATTAAATTCTCTGGATGCGCAAGAGGTCTACTGTGCATTCCTACTACCTTGAAAGGCAGCTCCCTATACATCAAGCATGACTTTCTGAAACCCTAGTGATATGATGTGGCATAATTCCTAAGCAATGTCACAGAAAGCTGATGACTAAACAGGACAGTAAAGAGTCAAATGGGGATCCAGACAAGGATAACCAATGAAGATTTACCTTTATTTATCAGGGATTCCCTGAGATTTGAACAACTGTCAGATTACCCCATTAAAGAGGACCTGCCACCCATAAAAAAGGCACTGGGAGATGCTTACTAAAGTGCTGCCCCATTTTTAGCAGTGATAAACTGCTAGCTTTATGGGAACCCTCCGATAAAGCTAGCAGACACTGCCATGCTGTACAAAAGGAACTCCGGCCCAGGATCAAATCGGTCCGGCATATTCATGAGGTGTCTGGACTAGGAGGCGGTGACTGCCGCATGAAGCTTGGCAGTCACCGCTGGCCTATGGAGTGGGAGAAGCAGCACCTCGGATCACCCCTCATGAATACGCCGGACCGTTTTGAACGTGGCAGTGTCTGCTAGCTTTATCAGAGAGTTCGGATAAAGCTAGCAGTTTATCACTGCTAAAAATGGAGCAGTCCTCGGAGATGCTTACTTTAGTAAGCAGCTCCTAGTGCCTTTTTTATGGGTGACAGGTCCTCTTTAAGAATCTTTAGCTACAAGTACATTTTTCTGCAGCTTTAGATTCACATAAATGTCTTACAAGTGGTGAAATGGGTATAAATCATCACTTGATCTTTTTCCCCCAAAGGAGGAGGGAAAATAAACCACAAATATGGATCTCTCAGTAACAAAACACAAGATTATTTGGGTTTTGCCATCACAGCGCTGACTTATGGCCTGTTGACCTTGAACATGTAAGTACCAAACTGTAATAAATGATATTGGATTTCACTGTATATCACATGCTTGACTGGTTTTATTTCAAGATAAGTGTCGGAAATTGAATCTTTGCACTGGAGTCTTTGGTTCAGCTTCATGGTACACACACTCAAGTGCTTGAAGATAGAAGCACAACAACTAGAATCTGGCTGGGAAATGGTCTTTTTATATAATAACTTATGGAACTGATAGGGACTGTTCCAAATTTACAAGTTATCCAAAGGATAGGGGATAACTAGTGGATCTGTGGGGGTCCGGCTGCTGAACGCTAATGGGTGGTGTGAAAGGACAAGTTTGTGTCCTGCTACTCCTTTCAATAGTATGGGTGCAATAGTATGGGAGCATGAGAAATTTCCAAGCAAATCACTAGGCTATCTCCGATACATGCATTGGCAGGATGCATGATCACTTGTTTTGATTGAGTTCACTGTATAACAATAGACTTTACCTATCTCATGTATGGCATATTCTATAGACGTAGAGGGAGATTTATCATTAGTCATATGTAACTTCTTGGCGTATAATTGTCGCAGAAAAAACGCAACTCTAAAGTCACGCAATGGCAAATAAAATACACCACAGAGTGTGCAACACCATGTAACACCACATTTATCAACTGAGAATTTTCAAAAAACTGCACCACATAGGAGGTGGTGTATGTGGGTCTATTGCTACTGCAGGGGGGAGATTTATCTCAATTTTGAAGTTTTTGCTCAATTTTATGTTTGCGGTATATGAGAATTTCCTGTGCCAAAACATCGCAAAAAGGCAGAAATTGAGCAGATGTTAAACATACGTGCAAATGGTGCAGTCTATTCGCATAGAGCACACACTGCTGATGGGTGAACATAGGAAAGTTAGTTGTTTATAAAGCCATGTTACTATTTTCCATACACATTGGCTCACAACTATAGAATACGAAAACCAGCCCCCCGCTCCTGATTACCATATGGTCAGGCGGTACAATGGATCCAGCAAGGTACAGTAACAAAATAGAAAAGACAGACCAGCTCAATATCCTCCAGATTATAATGGTAAAGTTTTTTTCAGCATACAGCTCATCTTAACATCGGGTAAAATGCACAATAAGATTGACGCGTTTGGGTGTTAGCCTTACTAAGGCTGACACCAAAACGCGACCATATTACTATGTATTTTACCCGATGTTAAGATGAGATGTATGCTAAAATAAACTTTACCGTTATAATCTGGATGATGTTGATCTGGATTGTCTTTATTATTTTGTTATTGGCTCTACATACTCTCCAATTATTTCACAAGAAACTTCTGCTGAATTCCACCTTCCTAACAAGATAGAAAGATAGACTTAGGACAAACCTGGTTTGGGTTCGAAACACATCTCCGAGTACTGGCAAACCGCGGGTTACATACAAGATAAGGTCCACAGGTTTGTCCTTAAGTTGAATTTTTATGTAAGTCAAAACTGTATATTTTATCATTGTAGTGACAATCGGATTTTCAAAATTTTTTGCTGAAATGGGACCAAGGATTATCAATAAAGTTTCATTACAGACACCTTACAGCTGATCATTGCAGCCTGGTATTATAGTAAAGCATCCAGAGAGCTTCATCAGAGGTCTCAAGGGGCAGCGGGGACTGCCTTTAACTAGGGGTCGTCTGTAAGGTGGGTGTCTTTAAGTAGGGGACCCCCTGTATAATAATTTTTTTGATTATTTTTTGTACTATTTTATATTTTAATGATTTAAAAAAATTTATAAACAATTTTACCCACTGAAGGGCGCCTAATGTTTTTTTACAGGCTTTATGCCCAAAAACTACTGCAAATAGCAAGAGAGAAAGAAATCCACTGCACCGAAATTACAAAATTACACAGAAGCTTTATGTAGAAGGAAGGGGGAGCAGTGAGTCACAGCAGCTAGGTATCAACCTACTCAAAGCAAATTAAAATACAGATACATACTGGAGAAGGAAAAGTCAATAGAAAATATATAATATAAATCACCCATATATGTTATAACTACTAATTACGGTAAAGTTTTTTTGCAAGGTGAGATGCTCTTTATTTTTACATTTTTATAAAAACATGAACAGCCATATATACCCTACCATGTAAGTTATATTAGACTGTATTAGTACCCACTAAAATCTTACCCATGACTAAATTCCAGGGAATATTCCTCACTTTTAATATGATTAAATTCCTATAAAAATTGGATAATAAATAAAGCTGAAATATGCCAAAACGGAGGTTTCAGTCCTTTACAGAACATGATATCCTGTCACTGTCCTACCAATCTGTTCCCTTTACTGTGATAAGAAGCTTGGCAAGTCTTTGAGAAATGATGTTGGGGAATAATGAATGAAAAACTATAAATAGCCAGACTGTGATCACATCAAAGTGCTCTGCAGGCTTATATACCGGCAGAGCGAAGGTCAATTGGTTCATAAAAAGTCACCAGAATTCATAGGTGTGGTTATTTACGGGAGCTGATACATTATTGGTTAGAATATATGAATTTCCTCAGCTATCCATCCAGCCTGCTCACTATTCCGCACAGTGCAGAGATTACGGCTCCGGACTATACGTCTGCTTAACTGCTCAGATTAAGCGGGTCACTATTTCACAGGATTCTTGGCAGGACCAGTGTGAATTTATTGTTTTTTTTAAGGTGTCAGTAAAACACAACTTGGATTGTTAATAACAGCTATGATGTTCTCTTAATATCCATAGCAACAGCCATAGTCAAAAGGGAATCATTTTTTTTCCCCTGTCAGGAAATTCATGAGAATTTCCACAATTACGGCTTGTGGGTTATGATATTAATAGAGCAGACAATATAGATTTAATGTCATTCCATAAATTATACATTCCATATTCTCAGCCTTAAATAATTGCTTTTTATTAGGTCCAGTGTGAAGGGAGTATAGGCACCTCATTGTGCAATCTGATATTTGCATCATATTATGTCACAGCTTAATATAGGTTTCATACCCGGTCCAGCGACATGTTTTCTCATTATGCAAACTGCTCCCATATAGATAGCTATGAGTAATAATCTGTAACAAGCTACAACATTTCTTACAAATAGATAGATTTTATATTCCTTCTAAATAAGCTGTTGTTATAAAGACTACATACATTGGGTTTTTTAATTGTATACATATTTTTAGTTAAAAAAAAACTTAAAAGTAATTTTTTTATTTTGCCTAACTCTGCACTAAGATAATATAAGCAAATCTCTAATCTCTCATTAGCTATCTGTAGCCATTTTCCTGCTAGCAGGGCTTTTACCTTGCCCCTCTGGGTGTCTTTGATTGGTTGGTTGCCATGGGAATTAATATATAGATGGTGGAGAGGAGTAGAGGGTGGGTGAATATTGTTGGAACAGTAGGAGATGTACACACTCCTGATCAATAACCTGCTGGTTGCAGGAGACAATCAGTCCTAGAAAAAACACTAGGACCTTGAGTGATGTCACAAGCATGTGACTGATTACATGCTTCAGGTCATCCAATTACAAGGAAGTCTTTATACATTGCCACATGAATGGTATGTGGCAGAGCTGTTTGTGTTTGAAAGTTTGAATGCAGCAGAAAAGTGTATTGATGAAAGTTTGAATGCACAAATACAGACAAATCTCAGGCTCCCCATCAATTCTAATGAATGGCATCAGATATATATACCGTTCGGGTACAGTAATGTTATTGTGTTACTGTGCAGATTGTTACGGACGCTGCAATACCAAATATGTAGTTTTTTTTGTGATTGTGTTTTTTGTACTTTATAACATGTGTATAGGGAATGTTGGTGTCTAGAGGACTTTAACTTTTTTATTATGCATTTTAAACATAATTTTTTTTACTGGTTGGTTTGAACAAGCGATGCTCTGATCGCTTGTTCAAGCTCTTATTCACCTTACACAGATGTAATACAGATGTATTACACTGTGTTATGTAACACACTGAGTATGCTGCGCACTTGCAGACCCCGGGGCTGCCACCGGAGAAACAGGCCCCAGTTGCTCTAGTGAAAGGCTGACTCCCGGAACTTCTCACACCGGCTTCATTCAGGAGCTGGTGCCAGAAGCTTGACGTAATGGGGGTCATTTACTAAGGGCCCGAATCGCGTTTTTCCCATTGCATTACCCGAATATATCCAAATTGCGTCGATTTTCCCTGAATTGCCCCGGGATTTTGGCGCACGCGATCGGATTGTGGCGCATCGGCACCGGCATGCACGCAACGAAAATGGGGGGGTGTGGCCGAACGATAACCCGACAGATTCGGAAAAACCGCCGTATTTTTTTAAAAAAAAGTGTCACTCAGCATGCGCTTACCTTCACTCAGCCCGGCTCGGTGAACTCCAGTGCGGTCCGATGCTCTTCAGCGCAGCAGCGACATCTGGTGGACGTCGGAGGAACTGCCTTAGTGAATCGCCAGAAGACCCGAATCCACCGCAGAGAACGCTCCGCTGGGTCGCGAATGGGCCGGGTAAGTAAATCTGCCCCAATAGTATTGCATAATGCGGGAACTCACCTCCTGCCATGTAGTATTATTACTTCAAATGTCAGGAAAGGGTTAAAGGGGACTCTACTTTGGACATTACATTAACCCCTTAGCGCTCTGCGCCGTAGCTGTGCTGCGCAGAGACGATGCCAGTTCAGCGCTGCACAGCAGCCGAACCGGCATCGTTAGCCGCGGGATTTCAACGGTAATCTACCGCTGACATCCACGGCTAACATGCCTTCCGGGGGTCTTTACCCCACGATCGGCCCCCCCGTGCTGTTTTCGGGGGGAGCGACCGCTGCTATGGCACCTCTGGGGTCCGATCAGGACCCCAGAGAAGCCTGAAGCTAGTACTTTTAAGATGGCGTCTGTAAGGATATATATATAATATATATAATATAGAGATATAGGATATATATAATATAGAGTAGTACTTATAGGAAATCTACCATTTGATTCCATGCATTATGAACCAAACATACCTTGAGCTACACTCATGCAGAAACATAACTTGTTTAAGCCCTTAGTTGAGTGGTTTTGCTTAAAACCACATTACACAGGGCTTCCTGAACTGTCCAGACAGGAGTAATCAACCTGAGCTGGATCACTCATACACAGCAGCTGGGGGATGGTGCAGCGATTGATTACTTCTGCCTGTCCGGGACAACGTAGAGTTTACATCATTCTCTGGAGCAGCACATTCATAATGTAAGATGAGAAGCACCGGAGCAGCTACAGGAGCAACAGAGACTCATTATTGTAATTTTATAATTGCTTTTTTAGCGAAACCACTCAGCCCAGGAATTAAAAAAGTTATGTTTCTGCATCAGTGTAGCTACAACATTCTCAAGGTATGTTTGCTTCATAATGCATGAAATTAAATGGTAGATTTGCTTTAAATCCTATCATCCGGGCACATGTTGGTTTGAATGCTGGGGGGCCCTAGTCATGTGAGCAGCCCAGGGTCCCTGGGACACTTAATCTGCCACTGATTGCCTCATTTCCTCCTGTGAGACATAAAAAAACACAAATTTCATCTGAATTTGCTATGAATTATTGAGTTTGCTATGAATTAAATGAGATATGGTATATGAGTGATCATTTCATGTTAGAACCAGTGGACATCAACAATAGATACATGGTGTGAAATAAAGTTAAACCTTTTCATTTTCCATTTTATTTTGTACTTTGTCCAGAAATCCAATTACACATCTAAACTTTACATTCTGTACTAGATGGAACAAGTGCTCTTAGATCATCCAGTGATTCCGCTTCAATACAATAAAGGTTGAGTATCAAAAACAATCTTTCCCCAGATCTCAGGCATTGACAACGTTTATAACAATGTACACACTGTAGCGACTATCCAGAAATAAAGTAATACACAAGAAATGCCGAAATATACAGTGTTCATAGCTTGCTCTAAAAGCAGTCAATATTTATTTTAAATATATATACATTGAAGATCAATTAAAAGAACACACAATTTCCTAAATGTCAAGGGCATTGTGTAGTCCTATGTTAATATACAGGCAGTCCCCAGGTTACGTACAAGAAAGGTTCCAAAGGTTTGTTCTTAAGGTAAATTTGTATGTAAGTCGAAACTGTATATTTTATACAGTTTAACTGTATAAATTTAGATCCAAACAAAAAATTCTTTTTGCCCCAATGACAATTGTGTCCTAACATTTTTGTTGTAATGAGACCAAGGATTATAAATAAAGCTTCATTACAGACACTTTACAGCTGATCATTGCAGTCTGGGACTGTAGTAATGCATCCAGAGCTTCACCAGAGGTCACACTGGGCAGAGGGGTCCGTCTGTAACTAGGGGTCGTTTGTAAGTCAGGTGTCCTTAAGTAGGGGACTGCTTGTATCCTAACATAAGTTAGAAACTCACAACAATCACAGAACCGTGGAAGGCACGGTGGCTGAGTGAGTAGCATTTCTGCCTTGCAGCACTGGAGTCCTGGGTTCGAATCCCACCCAGGTCAACATCTGCAAAGAGTTTGTATGTTCTCTCCATGTTTGCGTGGGTTTCCTCCGGGTACTCCAGTTTCCTCTCACACTCCAAAACATACTGGTAGGTTGATTAGCTTGTGAGCCCCATTGGGGACAGGGACCGATTTGGCATACTTTGTGCAGCGTAGCGTAATCTGTGTGCGCTATATAAATAAAGAAGAGTGGACACAGATGTGAGCGCAAGTCTTTCAAAGCAATATCCTGTGCACTTCCGACTGATCCGTGACTGGTGTAACCTTCAGAAAATGTAATTATAATCTTTCACTATACTACAGTTATTGCTGTTCTATAATAACGATTATCACAATTTTCGGAAAATAAAGGTTTCATTTTTATATACTTTGGTAATCTTGTAAAACTAGTGGCATGGTGTACCCCTTACAAAAATCAAATGTTGATCAATGATATATAGTGATAGAAACTGCATACACAGTATTCACTATTACATGCACTTATGTCTCAATTATATATCAATGTGTACGTCAATGTCAAGTATTTTATATGGTCATTTACAAGAATTTTGTAACATATACAGTAATTGGAGAAGTTTCACTTATAAATGGGCAATTTTTATCACGTAAGACTAGTGAGGTTATGGAAGTCCTGTCACAGATGAGGAATTTGCTAAATCCATTGACCTCTTTTGAGTGTAACAATGTTACAGTTCATGACTCCTAGATTTCCAGATAAATTGTTGATTCAGGGATCTATTCTATTTGATAGAAATGTTAACCCCTTAACATATTGATGTATAACTATGGGCTGAGCCCTCTCCATACAAAGTTAGTTTTATCTGCATATTGCTAGCACGGATGGCAGGTGTTAACCCTTCAATTTGCGCAGACGAAGTTGGCTTAGATTGTCACACCCCCCCCCTGATGTTTTTGGGGAGCGGCGATCTGTCATACAATGATCCGAGTCTGTCTGATTTTAGCCTATCTATTACAATGTGTGATTTATGTAGTACTGTAGTATGGCAAGTAAAGGCTTAAACAGACAACCTAGCGTTAAAGTAAAATAGTAAAAAAAAATTAATAAATAAATTTAAAAACCGTAAAAATTGGAATCACCCTGTTCCTCCTCCTTTTTTTGTAAATGTATGAAAACATTAAAAAACCTATACAAATTTGGTATCCCTGTGATGGTACCCACCCAAAGAATAAAGGAGATATGTCATATTGGGCACACAGTGAAAGGTGTAAAATCCAAGCCCACAAGAAAATAGTGCAAATGCGTTTTTTCACCAATTTCACTGCTGCCCGATACACAGCATGGAATGTTGCCCTCATTAATGTAATTTCCAGCAGAGGGCCCCCATTAATGTAATGTCCAGCAGAGGGCCCCCATTAATATAATGTCCAGCAGAGGGCCCCCATTAATATAATGTCCAGCAGAGGGCCCCCATTAATATAATGTGCAGCCGAGGGCCCCCATTAATATAATGTCCAGCAGAGTTCCCCCATTAATGTACTGTCCAGCAGAGGGTGCCCATTAATGTAATGTCCAGCAGAGCGTACCCATTAATGTAATGTCCAGCAGAGTGCCCTCATTAATGTAATGTCCAGCACAGTGCCCCCATTAATGTAATGTCCAGCAGAGGGCCCCTATTAATGTAATGTTCAGCAGAGTGCCCTCATTAATGTAATGTCCAGCACAGTGCCCCCATTAATGTGATGTCCAGCAGAATGGCCTCATTAATGTAATGTCCAGCACAGTGCCCCAATTAATAAAATGTCCTACAGAGAGCCCTCTTAAAATATAAACTTAGTACTCACCCTGGCTAGGAGTCTGGCTATGACTCCTGGTGTCCTCTTTTCTCTTGGCAGATACACATCTATGCAATCTTCCATCACACGAACTATGACGTCAGCATGCGGCGACAATCCCACATTTTAGTTTCTCTGCAGGCAGATTGCATAGACGTGTATCTGCCGGCCCAGCCCGGAACCTAAAGACATGCTGTGGGGAGAAGAGAACACCGGGGGTCAGTGCCGTAGGGTCAGTACTAACTTTATTTATTTTTTTATATATATTTTTTTATATATATTTTTTATATGAAGGCCAAAAGAGAAAGAAAAAGACCATACCGAAAGAAAAAGGAAAACATTGCACACTTAATAAAAACACTATGGGGCTGTTGTATCATGGCTGCCACCACTTTTTTGTTGTACAAAGTGGTGCATTGTCCAAGATTGTGCGTCCGAGTTCCTGCAGGTGTTGCTGCTGTGGCGAGGTCCGCCCGGAGTTCACCTTCTTCTTCCCGGTGCATGTGAGCGCTTGATCTTGTGACACAATTCGTTTTTTAAATTCTGTGTTTTTTCCAAATCCATCGGGTTGTTCGACGGCCATGCCCCACGATTTCTGTCGCATGCAAGCCAACGTCGATGCGCCACATGTGTGCCAAAAACCCGGGGCAATTCGGCACAAACTGGAAATATTCGGGAAACCCGATGAAACTGCAGCGCTTGTACCCTTAGTAAATGAGCCCCATTATTTCTCGCAATCTGTGTCTGAGGAAGGTCCCTCAGTAGGACTGAAATATAACACACTGAAATTTCGGATTGCTAAACTACTGCTACAAATAAAAATTCATATTAAATATGAGAAAGGAAATAGGAGTGCTGAATCACTATTAAGACTACATACATGGTGTGGTACCCTATTTGTGCACCCCCCTGACCATGTAGTGAATTGTACTATTTGGTACTCCTACAGTAGAAGACTTGGTCCACAGACTGGTACAGTTTAAAGGCGAGGCAAGGCGGTAGGCCAGCCACCAGTGAAATGTGCCTACTGTAACACCAGAGCCAACAGTGTCCATTGAGATTTCTAATTTAATCCAGTTTAACAGTGGCACGTACTGCTAATATGTTTTGGAGATTCCTGCGGTTCTGCTAGGCTAATGTTGGATGTGTTGATTTCTGCTCTTGTTCCACCAGCAGTTTTGCAGAGTCTCTCCGCCACTTTTCTGCATCAGATAAATAAGGAATTGGCCCTATATTTCCGCCTGAGTTTTCACACATTGATAACCATGCCCCCTTCTACACTTTGTTGGTGGAGGTGCTTAATTAAGTTTTTCTGTTGCCAAGCTGTAATAAATGTGCAAAAAAGGAAGTGGGAGTCCTACAAAAATGGGTTAAAGCCCCTAATAAATCTCTCTCCCTCATATATGAATGATACTGATTGATTCTATTGATTCCTTTCAGAGAGTAAGCTTTGCCTGCTGTGTTGGAGAGAAGCTTCCTGTAAAAAAAAAGAGTATGTAAAATATCAGCATTTTTAATGACATTTAATTGTGAAATTCCACTAGATGAGCACTTTTAAGGTGTAGGGAATCTGACTCTTGGCTGACCCCATCAAACACTGACTTTGTGTGCGGCTTTTGATACTGCACATATTTACATTTTTACAAGATGTGGGAGTCTTGTTCCTACACACATTACCATCATTACACTGAATCCTCTGCTTTGTCTTATCATTATCCATCCTGATGTCATCTCTTTATCAGAAAAGTGACACATTCCTGGCCACCCTTTTCTTGTAATTTATAATGTGATCCATTAAAACAGGTGAATCTTCAGCAAGTATCTGTTCAATACCTTAGCCCTCATGTACACGAACAATGGGGGAGATCTATTTAAGGAAACATACCACCACGGATCTACCTATACAGGTAGCCTCTTTGATCCTCCTACCAGATATCTTTGGCACGCAGCTATGGGAACCTGTGCACCCTCGTCCACGAAGCTTGCTGTCTGTGCATGCGCAGAACAGCAGGATCACTGCTAAACAGTAAATACTCCGAAGCTGGAGCTACTGTGCATGAGCAAACGGCAGGCTTCGCGGACGAGGGCGTGCAACTCCTCATAGCTGAGCGCCGAAGATATCTGGTTGGAGGATCAAAGAGGCTACTGGGATGTGGAGTAGCTGCACCGTGTAGCCTCTGCTCCGGCTACTCCACGCCCCAGTAGCCTCTTTAGAAAATCTGCATAATAGGGAAATAAAACTTATTAAAAGCTTGCAGGGACGTGAGGATTAGCCCGTAAAAGGGCCCGTAATTAGCCATCCAATAGAGGCACCTACCACCCGATATACCTTTATAGGTAGATATGTGGTGGTAGGTTTCCTTTAATGTGTCAGTGTTTGGACCAGTGTAGAGTAAAATTAGATTGTTCTCTGTTGCACCAGATTAATCATTGGGGGAGATGTTTCTATCTGTCTATGCCAGAAAACTGGAGTAATGTGGACCTGAAATACTGTGCTCTATAATTACTGAAGGCTTTTTCTTTGTTTTTGTTTTGTTTTTTTTTTGCAAAAACCTCTATATAGTTAATGCACAACGATCTACATTTAGACAAAACAGAGTAGAGAGAAGAGCTAATGAGAAGGAAATGTACAAGGAAGACCCTGCTCCTAAACCTATGTCTGGACACTGGATCGAAACTATTATCATGGTCAAAGTGCAGTATAGCCAAAAGAAAACTGGGAAAAGCCGGTTACTGATATCAGACACAATGATTAAAGGGGTAAATGATTAGTAATCAGAAAATAATTGATATGGTTTGTGTAAGGAAAAGTTATACAATTTTCCAATATACTTTCTGCATCAAATGCTCATGGTATTCTAGATCTCTGCTTGCTGTCTTGCTATAGAAAGCTTCTATGTTTTCTTCCAGTGGATAGAAATCTGTCCCTGATCATGTGATAGACATACAGGTGCACAGGCTATTAGTATCACACAGTTCTGAATACTCTTTGTGACCAGTGACAGATTTCTATCCACTGGAAGTAAACATAGAAGCTTTCTATAGAATGACAGCAAGCAGAGATCTGGAAAATTTTGAGGATACAGAAAGCATAGTGGCTTAGTGGTTAGCATGACAGCCTTGCGGTCCTGGGTTCAAGTCCCAGAGTCAACATCTGCAAAGTGTTTGTATGTTCTCTCTGTGTTTGCGTGAGTTTCCTCCCACACTCCAAAACATACTGGTAGGTTGATTAAATTGTGAGCCCTATGGGGACAGGGACTGATTTGGCAAACTCTGTGTGTGCTATATAAAGAATTATTCTTATTAAAGTATATCGGAAAATTGTATAACATTTCCTTACATAAACCATATCAATTACTTGCTGAAAGTGGACATCCCATTTAATCTGGGGCAGCAGATAACTGTCTAGTTCTACTTTACACTGATCTAAAGACCAACACATTAATACACCTCCCCCATTGTGTCTGATACTGGATGACTATTCTGTTGGGGAGTCGTACATTGTGCATGCTGTTAGTATTGAGTAGTGAATATTGAATTTTCTAGTGCACAGGATGTTTTCTGCCTTGTCTCGCCCCCTACTTAATGAGCACCCCCTTTTTTCGGAGGAATCGGAACACTAATAAAGGTCTAACATGTTCAGTAAATGGTGCAAGGCATTTCGGGTGCACATTACCCCAATTTTGTGGCGTAGACAGATTGATAAATCTCCCCCATTGTTTTTTTTGTGTGTGTTCGTTCCACTGAGCCAACAGCTACAACACCAACAAATTCATTTCAAAGGCCCCAAACTGGGCACCGAGGTAGAACTCAGAGCAGGTCCCCTTCTTACTTATGCTCATGGCTAGGGCAGTCTTCCACTGATCCGTTGTTTGCTTCCCACAAAATACACATAATGTAACCATGTTCTATATGTGTGACGGTTGATATTGTCACATTTATAATGTTACTTCTGCACTGTACATCCACTATGTGTCTGTGTGGAGGCGACTCTTGAACACACATTGTTTTGTTTCTTTTTGCAGCATCGTTTTTTTTTACTCGTCTTCTACAGTTTTAGGCTAGTTATGTCTTAGCAAATTAATCCTCATACAAAGGCTGTGATTGCGCCTCGGTACGATTCTTTAATAGCCGCACGTGTTGTAAGAAGTGGGCAGGCCTCTTAATGCTTTTGTTTATGCGCCGGTTTTTGTTGCACGTTCTCGGCTTGTAAAAATAAACACAGATAAAAATAAATGACATCGCCATCTGTATATTTCAGATTCTTTTCCCTCATAAAAATGCTAAACCTAATTATAAAACCATTAAAGAACACTACACTCTGAAGAGCTGTTGTGTTACCTCATTGTCAGGAGTTGCAATTAACCCATTGATTACAGCGCATTATGAAAAACAACATTAATGAAAAAAAACACTGTCAGCTTCACCTGGATTTCAATTTTAAACCACGAGTCATGAAAGTTGACAGGGTGCATCATTGGACACACTTATATTTAGTGTATATATATATATATATATATATATATGGGGGAATTTTATGTGTATATGGCATGAACATAAGGTTATATATTATGTATATGTTAACTTAATGTATACGTGTTAAATACACAGGGGCACATTTACTTACCCGGTCCAGGTGCGCGTTCTCCGACGAGGATTCGGGTCTGCCGGGATTCACTAAGGTTGTGCGCCCGATATCCAGCAGGTGTCCGCCGGAGGTCCGCCGGAGTTCACCTTCTTCGTCCCGCTGCATGTAAGTGCTGATCTTGCGACACAAATTCTTTTTTAAATTCTGCGGTTTTTCCGAATCCGTCGTGTTGTCCAACGGCCAAGCCCCCGATTTCTGTTGGGTGAAAGCTGGCGCCAATGAGCCAAAATCCGATCTTGTGGAATCTTCAGGAAACCCGATGAACGTGCGCGATTCGGACGCTTAGTAAATGAGCCCCATTGTTATAATGCATTGTATTGTCACAATTTGGGCATCAAGTAATACTAGTGCATGTCGTTTCAATTCTACGTGACTTTAGGGGTTATATTAGGAGATTTCAGCTCTTCTTGGTTTACATGGCTACATGGTTGTGATGCTGTTGGTCTGGGTCTTGTGGAATGCTTATATATTGGCACCCATTCTATGGATTGTAAGAGTTTGATAGACTCTATAACCACCAAGAAATTGATTGAACTATTTGTAATTATTCAGGGGTTAGCTGAAAGCACATGGGTCCTTTCATCTACTGACTAAATCATTCTAACTAATATTACTAGACAAATCTCAAAAAATCTCATGCAACAAAATTGAAAAATACTGGCAACACTTTTTAATAACACCACCACCCTATACATGCATTTGGAGACCTGAATTTTGGGGTTTGGGGTGTTTTGTTATGCCTTTCTAGCAGTTATTTGGCAGAGAAGGCATTTAATGAGTCCCATCCCCGTCAGTTATTCTGAAGCACAGGGCACGCGTGGGGCAGACGAGATAGGGAATGTGTATGAGTACAGAGATGTCTTCTGTAGGTGACTTCATTGTTATGTCCTGCAATTATTTATAAGGAGGCCTGAGGAACAGTATCTACCACTATAAGTTCACTGTTTGGTGGAATACTGGTATACTTCAGTTGGGGGCCGACTTGGATGATCTTGCCCTGCCAAGGTTGGACTTATATCTGTGAAATGCTGCATTTTTCTTAATAACAGTGAATTAGAGAATGTGTCATTTTTTTTATCCTGAGTACATATAAGAAACTTGTCTTCATGGGAATACCTCTTTAAGGGTTCTTTTTGCTTTCCCCAATCTACAATTCATAGTAAAATCCAAAAATGAGTGCACTGTACTAACACAAACTCTTTTCCTTCATATATTCCATTTCACAATGTGGAAGCCTTTATCTGTTCTCAGGGGAATAAAAAGGCTGAGAACTTTGTACAGAATTTAAAAAGAAAAAGCAATACTTTATTCTGTTTTATTCTACTTACAAAGCATTATGTATAGTGCATAATAATTAATAGTCCACTGTCTCACTACAAACAGATGCAGGAACCAAATGAAAAGTATGGTTAGGTTAATACTGCATTTCAGAACTACATGATAAAGGACCCCCAGGACTGACTTATCTAGAGGACGCATGGACGCACAGCTCCCCCCTCTATTAATTTTCATTGGTTATGTGAATTAAAAGGTTAATCTACTATTAAGGAAGGTTATTGGGGTATGCAGTTGCTTTTCTCCCCCCCCTTTTCTTTTTTTCACAGGTGGCATACCCCATCTTACCTGTTTGGGTCCCTTCTAAAAAGTTTTTGGTCACCAGGCAGAGGAATGTTGCAGCTTTCCTGATTGGCACCGGTCAATCAGATCTGGGACCTGGCAGAGTATTTAAGAGGCTTCACGACAGTCATGCTCCCAGTTGCCGCTCTTCAATAACAAGAAAGAAGAAGAAATGGGGCCCTCCTTCCCCTCAGAAAATATACTTGTTTGTATACTCACACTGTTGAGGTAAACCTAGCTTATAGATGAAATCCTGTCATTTCTACTTGCTTATTTTCCTAAAATATACTGTAATAGAAACAAAGAACCCAGGATGGCGCCGAGATCTTAGAACACACCCAAAACATCAACGCTAAAGAATTTCAGAAATTCACTATGATGACGTCAACGTGCGACAGCAGGGAAGCTCTCCAATCAAGAGAAGATGTCTGATATTGTTATACTTTATATGCTCCTCCTTTTCTATTTCTTTCCTTCTTTTCTATATAGACTTGTGAAACCAAATAAAGCTTGCACAGTGCTGATTTGCTCCGGGCAATGTTATCATGAGTGAGACTTGAATCAGCAGTTGTCTGAATCATTCCTTACGACGTGCACACGTGCATTTGATTGGAAACGCATGGCCAACGTGCACAACACATTTATATACTCTTATACACATGTGAGAAGTACACAGCAAGAATTAGAGAAGAGAGATCCCTCCAGGCTTTAACTGTTTGCTTGATTCTTTAGATGTCAAGGAAATCTTGGATACATATATTAATTTATGCAAATATGGTCAACGGGGGAGATTTTTCAAAGCTCGTAATCCAGTTTCCTAATATCACCCCCTTATGCCACCTCAAGACCTAATCAACATGGAGGGGTTTGAATAGGGCTATACCAGGGCATCGGAATTGGCCAGCATGAGGGTTTGTGCTCCAGGTCTGCGCTATAGCCTGCACCACTTATAGCACAAATCAAGACAAGCAGGGCTTGACCAGTGTGTAGCCGCCACCTGATATATCCGGAGGGGTGGGGAGAACATCACCATGCACTAGCATGTGGTAAGTCCTCCAAATGACTCTTATAGCAACACTTGCCTGGAAACTTCCATATATATTAGTGAATATCCAATGTGTATGGCAACCTAAGCCTTTATATATGTATAATAAGCAATGACACACGATAGATGAGGTTTACAATTACTTAAGCAGCTATGTTGGTGTCTATACTATGAAAGAGATATGAAAGAAGACTGTCAGGGAGTGTTATCAGTCCTCCTGATCAGGAGTTTGCTGGTAGGTAGAAGTTGCATTATTCTTCCCGTAAGCTCTGGTTGATGGTTATCTGGTTCATTTGGCAGAACCCAGGCTTTTGCTGTCACTTGCTGATCTATGTAATTTGCTGCAAATGATTCAAAGCATTGTTTTAATTAAGACATGGAGGGCCTATTTATCAAGGTCTCCCGGCTGCCAGATGAATCCAGTAATTATTACTTGATTTATAAAAGAAAGCAAAAATTCCATTGAGTATAGTGATGTGAAGTATAATTGCAAAAATTTATGACTGTTTTCAAAATATTGGCGTGGTTACCTTTTAGGAAGGACACAATACCTATAACTCAGGAGAAGAATTGTAAGCACTTGTTAACTATGATGGAGGAAATTCTCAAGAAAGAAAAAGCTGATAGGGATCATTTGAGTCCGAGTTGTCTGAGAACCATACACAGGCCTAAAAATGTGGATTTCTAGAGACTCTTGTTTTATTTAAGTCCAGCTGCAAACAAATGTGTTCAGCCTGTGGAAATGGACCTGTATGTTTCATACAAAAAAATATAAAAAATACCACCACTACGACCATCAGTCTATCATGTTAGCAAGATGGAATTCAACAGAGCTTTCAGAGTGAAATCAGTCTTATAGGGAGGGTTGAAGGCAGCAGGTTTAGAGACTGATAATGATTTCTGCGGAGTGTAGTGATCATTTAATACACAGTAATGACTGCACTTCCCAGCCATCTGCCAGTCTGCAGATAATGGGGCATCACTGGAAGTCTTGAGTCCTGCTGCCGGTGCCCAGCGACTTTACACAAACATTAACAGGGTACGTTCTATATAGGTGACCCTACTGGGGTCCTGTACTTACCCTAGTAAAGGGACCAACCCCTTTAGTCCTACATTTAACGTTACAATGTGAGTAATATGGTGCAGCTTATAACGTCATACAATTATTAATCATAGGCCCTAACCCATTTTAACTGTGAGTATGATACTTTTTTTCAGTATTCAGTTCCTTCTACTGTTTTGTAACTTTAGTAACAGAAGACAAATAAAGTGCACATTATAGAGTGAGTTAATGGAGCAATTGAACTTGGTTTTCAATGCTACACAGGAGCAAGGAGGTGGTGAAAAGAGGTCAGAAATGATCAATTAGCTTTATTTCATCATCACCACAGGGAATTCTGTGCTATGAAACACGGCCAGCAAGGGTGGATTCAGAGGTTCAACTAAAAATGGCTTCCTTGTGTTTTTGCTGTAAAGAAACAGCAAGATTCTGACAATTATACATGATGTTACTTAAAGCAAGTACCTGACATATAACTGATAAATGTAAAGTCTCCTGCACAAGTGAAAATGATTAACTGAGTGTTATATTATAGACTGTTTGCATCATATAGGAGCTTAGAATAAAAGTACACTGCAAATAGACAAACTGCACTGAATAAGGCATGGGGGCCATTGATACAGCTGCACAATAGCACCCGTATCACACCCCCCATAGATGTTTAAAGCAGCCGTACAAGGTGCAGTGAGCATACTCTGGGGCTCTTTTACTAAGGGTCCACGGAGCGCATTTTCGTCAGGTTTCCCAACTATTTCCGTTTTGCAACACATTTAACAGGGGATTTTGGCACACATGATTGGATTTTGGCAGCTCGGCACCGGCTTGCATGCGACACAAATCAGGATGGATTCGGACTACGCGCAGGATTTAACATTTCGAAATGTGTCGCAATACACGCACTTACAAACACCGGGAAAAAGAAGGTGAATTCCGGTGGATTTTGGTGGGGAAGTGACGGATGCACGAGCTATGTGAATCGCGCCAGACTCCATCTTCGTCGGGCCGTCCGAATCGGGGATCACGACAGGACCAGGTAAGTAAATTTGCCCCTCTGTCTCAACACATCACAACTGAGCTGGGCAGCCGCTATGCAATATATAGGACATGTCGGTATTACATCAGCAGCTTTCAGTGGAGAGAGGATGGGCGAGGAGCGCTCTCCCCTCCGTTCTCCTGCACGCAGCTGTATGCCTGTCCGGGTTACATTAGTGTGAAAGAGGACTTAGGTCGATTGATTTCGTATAGATGGGGACCCTAGTTCTGGATCACCCACTATGGGGGTCATTTACTAAGGGCCCGATTCGCGTTTTCCCGACGTGTTACCCGAATATTTCCGATTTGCGCCGATTGTACCTGAATTGCCCCGGGATTTTGGCGCACGCGATCGGATTGTGGCGCATCGGCGCCGGCATGCGCGCGACGGAAATCGGGGGGCGTGGCCGAACGAAAACCCGACGTATTCGGAAAAACCGCCGCATTTAAGAACCGAAAATGTGTCGCTCGGGACCCGCTTACCTTCACTCAGACGGCCTCGGTGAATTCCGGCGCGTTAAAATGCTTTTCAGCGCAGCAGCGCCACCTGGTGGACGGCGGAGGAACTACCTTATTAAATCCCGGCCGGACCCGAATCCAGTGCAGAGAACACGCCGCTGGATCGCGACTGGACCGGGTAAGTAAATGTGCCCCTATGTGTCTGAATATAGACAGACTCTCTCTTGGATAGATGTACGATCATATACCGTATTCATGGGCAACCAGTCAAGTGATTGACGCAGATTGACGCATAGTGGAAAACTAATCAGTAGGGAGTTACAGTAGTCAAGACAGGATTGAATCAGATAGCTTTAGAGGTTTCAAATTTAAAAAATGGGCGGATGTTTTTGAGATGCATTGCGTCAAGAGCGTGCAAGTGATTGAATATACAGTACAAAGAAGAGGTCAGAGTACAGCATATTGATACCACAGACAGGTAATTTTAAATGCCCCCTGGTAAGTTCCACACACACCCACCTTATACGAAGAGGCCTGTGTCCATGAGCCCTCTCCATACCTGCTTCCTGATGCTGTACCACATGTCAGAGAGGGGTTAAAAATCTACTAAAACATAATAAAACCTACGTATAAATGTGGAATTTCCACAATCTAAAAACTGTGTCCACAAAAAATTACGCAAATGTGTTTTTTCCACAGTTTCATAGCATTTGGAATTTTGTAGTAATCTCCTTCAATGTGACCTTTACTAAATAATGCCCTCTCTTTGCAACTACACTTAATGACCATCTATTGTTGCCCCTTTCTAATCATGCCCACTGAAATGAGCCCCCACCTAATAATACCCATACTAATAATGCCCTCCCCACTAAATAATAACCCCTTGCTAAATAGCGCACCTACACTAAATAAGTAATGTCCTCACACCAAGTAATGTCCTCACAATCCCTACACCAAGTAATGTCCCCACAGCCCCAGCATAGAACATCCCCGAAAGCCCTTGCTAAGTGATGTCCCCACAGCCCCCAGTAAGTAATTTCCCCACAGCCCCCAGTAAGTAATATCCCCACAGCTCCTGGTAAGTAATGCCACCCACAGCCCCCAGTAAATATTGTCTCCCACAGCACCTGGTAAGTAATGTTCCTCACAGCCCCAGCACATAATGTCCCTCAGAGTTCCCCACTAACTAATGTCCCCCACAGGCCCCAGTAAATTTCCCAACAGTCCCAGGTAAGTAATGTTTCTCACAGCGTCAGCATATAATACCCTCCACAGACCCACTAAGTAATGTTACCCACAGCCCCTAGTAAATAATGTCCCTACATCTCCAATAAGTTATATCACCCAGGAATTTTTCTCCCACTGCCCCCTAATGTCCCCCACAACCTCTAGCAATGTTCTAGACATCTAAACGTGACCTTTATTATCTCATCAGAGGGGTTTATGGATATATAGTTATTATTTGGGTCACCATTGTGTAAGGGAGCATACAATGATAGATCTGTGTGAAGCTCAGTGCAATTTTCTGCAAAAATTGTTTGGTGTCCCCTGTGGATTTGCTGCATATTTTGGTGAATAAACACCATATGTGTGAACTCCTCAATGCTTGCTATTTTAGGAAAGTATATTTTCTTTATGTAAGTATTCTGGATTTATACATATTTCAGAGGAAATTTAGAATTTTCATGCAATTTTTGCATTTTATTGCTGTTTGCTGCAAAGTTGCATGGAGGTGGTAGTGTGTATAAATTAAAAAAATGGATTTTGACAGAATAGGAGCTTTTCATTTTGTGCGTTATATATTTTTAATCTCATTTGTGGTTAGCAACCAAATATGTCATGGTTTTTGTTTTAGCATTTTTGGAGTGTAAATTCTTGATGTTGTGTATTGTGGTATACATAAATCTGCTCACTTTATGTTATTATTTTTAAATCCCTTTTTGTGCGCAAACCTCCACTTCCATGTGAGTTTTATGTAAAAACGGATCTAGGTTGCGCTTTTAGTTTTTAACCTGTTTTATTGCTATATTTTGCAGGTTGTGACTGTCTTAAGATTTCTAGCTGAAAAGCAGATCTTAAGTTATTTCAGTTTTAGTGATATCATGATGATTCATTTGTAAACTCTGCACATGTCCATCTATTACATTTAGGAGATGTGAAGGTAAATATTTTCTGTTTGGAGCACAGTTTTTGCCATCAAAATCAAATTTTAAGTATTTTTTATAGAATCTTTCAGTTTGAATCAAAATTGCATGAAGGCGCCTATGTCTATAAACTCTTTAATGCAATTTTGAAAATGGGGCAAGTGTCTGCTTTCGGAAAATATTTGGTTTGTAGTGGTGTACTTTAATTTTTTTTGCTGTAATTTCGGCTTTATTTGTGAACGTCAATACTGTAAAAATTGTTCTGGCCAATAATGCGACAAAATATCCAGAAATGCCTGGCAGGGAAAGGGTTAATACCCCTTGGCTGAATTCCTGGGTGAAGATGCTTATCATCTATCTCCTGTCTATATACAGGCATTCCTCTACTTAAGAACACTCGACTTACATACGACCCCTAGTTACAAATGGACCTCTGGACATTGGTAATTTATTGTACTTTAGTCCTAGGCTACAATAAACAGATATAACAGTTATCAAATGTGTCTGTAATGAATCTTTATTGTTAATCTTGGTTCCTATGACAACCCAACATTTTTAAAATCCAATTGTCACAGAGACCAAAAAAGTTCTGGGTGGGATTACAATGATAAAATATACAGTTCCGACTTATATACAAATTCAACTTAAGAACAAACCTACAGACCCTATCTTGTATGTAACCCGGGGACTGCCTGTATCTATCATCTATCTGTCTAGTTATTTATCTCCTTTAATCTGACCTATTTATTAATCAATCTTCTATCTCTCTTCTACTGAGCCCCTGTGCTGCCCATCATCTTTCTATCTCCTATAAAATTCTCCCATATTACAGATTGTTTTAACATACTAAAGGTAGCCTCTTACTAACTGTGACTGGGGCCCCAATTTTAGTTTTGCCCTGGGCCCCACTTTGTTTGAAACCGGCCCTGATTAGGCTGTATACCATCAAGAGTGCACCCCTCACCAACATTAGGGATCCCTATCTACACATCGGGAGAAATATACACTTTCAGCCTCTCCCTCCATTTTCCTGCACACACGACCTGCTGGAGACCTGCCAGACTATAGGCGAGCCTTGTTCCTGATATCAAGCACCGTGACCATCTCTGTATGTTAGGCCGCACTAGCCAGCCACTCAGGTATTCAGGGCACCGGCTTCCTCCAGCCACGAAAAAGGCACTAACGGACACCGAAAGAGGTGACAGTTTTCAGGAGCAGTCTGGAGAGCGGCACAAGTGTCCTGATGAGCCAAGGATATCTGGGTCATTAGGCCAAAACATCTGGGGCACAAAGCCCCACTGTATATGCTATAGAGTTGCAGTGTGTCTCTTTGTGCACAATTGTTACTGTTCATATCATCATTATGGGTCCTGAAAACCTAATTACATTAGTACAGGTCCTTGAAGTCAAGAGGCCGGACCCTCGTGATGTATCCGTGGATGTGGACATGGACACAGAGCGGCGGCTATGATAAATGTCCCCCATAAATTCTTTTTAATAAATAAAACTTAACTTTGAACAATGAGTCGTGGAACTAAAGCTGCATCTATCTCTAGTGACTTCCATTGTCCATCTATTTAGATTTCCTCAGAGCTCCGACTCAAAATGTTTCCCAATATACGCTGAGATTGAAAAAAAGCAAATAAAATTTGGAAGAGAACTGATGGGACAGCACCTTTAAAGAGAACAAAGACATAGCTGCATTGTTGTCTTTTGCTTTTTATTTTCGGAACTGCAGGCTCACTGATAAAATGGTCAAAGTCTATAGGCTTGGAGACAGACAAAAGCAAACGCGGCCCTTTGCCTTTCAGGAAACAAACAGCGCTCGCTGCTTTTCTGTTTAACTTGCAGAGTTTCTGGCTCGTTCCTGTTATTTATGAGAAACATATTTCTTTTATAGGCACTCGATGGTAAGATTATTTTTTGATGTTTTCTGTACAATAATCCCCATTACATCTTATAAATTTTGAGATCCTATCTACTTGCCAAAGATGCATGCTTGAAGCCACATCCAACTTTAAATATAGCAGGCATTTTAAAGCCTTAGGGATGTCTAAGCTTGGGAAATAGGAAAAAAAAATCTATGAATATTTATATTATATTGTTAGAGAACAATCATATTATGGCATTAATGTTGGAGCTGCAAGTTCATTCTAAGCCACAATTTTGAGACTTAATAACTTTGGAGGAAATTAAACAATACATCTGAAATTTCAGTTTAGCCGATTAGAAAGCAGGTTGGAAAATAAAACCTGAAACATATTGGGCAACTAATTATCATAAATGGTTAACGGGAAAGTGTCTCATAGATTTCACTAATGAAAACAAGATTTTCAAGTCCAAAGAGTTGAATTTCTTTTGTTTTATTGTCTGTGCAGTATATGATTATGCAAGCAGCTATCTTGCCTGGGTTTCTGCTCCGTTCCATTAAGCATTTTGAGATATGCTTTACAGCACAGCAGCAGAGGTGTGGGGGCACTGACTCGGGGTGGGGGAAATTATCATGTGATGTTTTCTATGTCTTTGGGCCTCTCTGTCCCTTTGTGTACCAGAAGCTCAGATTTAAGCTATAATAAACTATGGGAAATGACTTTTTATGGTATATGTATTGCCAGAGATGTGTAAAGCAATTATATGCATAGCCAAGCGTCAGCTTTAAGTGTTAAGGATCAAAAAAAACCTCTGTTCCTCAGCATTTAACCACTTAGATGCCAAGGTCAGTAACAACACTACATCTAAGAGGTTTCGGAGCGAGGGAACTTTTTCTGAAAGCTATCGGCAACCCCCTAAATGTGACTGTAAGGAAGAGATGGCATGGCAAGGCAGATGACATGGCAGCCAGGGTTGACACATGGGTATAATTATAAAAAGTGACTTCTTCTACGTTGTAGAAGCATTCATTGTGGGATCTTAGGCCCACATTTATTAAAGTGTTAGCACCAGTTTTCTGTCTGACTTTGCACTGAAAAGAATGTGCAAACTGCTTGCACATGTATTTATAAAGTGTCTGCCCCAGTTTTGCGTTGCGGCTGCTCTGTGCCTGACGGAACTCGACCTAATTGTGTCACACGCTCTATGTTAAAGATGCACCAAAAAAAGTTGGTCTGCACCTCCTGAGCAGTGCAGGTTGCGCTAGATTAATGAAGAACAATTGCACTATGTTTGATAAATGTGGCCCATTATTTGTATTTTGCATTATTTTGTTACCAGTATGTCATCTATTATTATTGGGTAGAGGCACATTTGTGGATATTTTGTCTACCTTGAGCATCGCCATTAAGGCAGTGTATGTTATAAAATATTTTTTATCTTCTTTTGGTTATTTTGTATATCCATAAAGACTGCATACGTTTTTGGCTCTGGAATACACCCCATGTGGTTTTTTTATTTTGATTAGTCAGGGCCGGCTCCAGGTTTAAGTAGGCCCCTGGGCGACAGAGCCTTAGTGGGCCCCTTTTCAGAAAACTGACACTCCAGTGCCACATTGTCTCCCCCCACCCCCCTCCATAGCCACACGTTGGGGGGGGGGGGGTGTAGACAATGTGGCACTGGCATGTCAGTTTTCTGAAAAGAAGCTTCCTTCTTTCTTCTCATGTGCCTTCTGTACGCACCAGCTCTGAATCCAGCACACGTGATCCGATGACATCATAATGTGCGCCGGGGGGAGCTAGGAATGGTGAGTTTTGGATTCTGCCTCTATACTGATTTTTCATCAACCGAGTCGGCCCCTTCAGCGCCCTTGGGGCCCGGCACATTCCCAGGTTAGTTTTGGTCTGTAGCCTTTGTTTGTGGGTTGTGCTGACCATGTCACTCTTTGTGCATGTAGTATCTCTTAAAACAGCGCTTCCAACGGGCATGTATCTACAGAGTAATGCGTGACAAACACATGAAGGTTTCTTTAACCTTCCTTGACCTTGACCAGCTGAGGATGCCAGCTTCAGCAATGTCTATGGGTGCAGTATCTACAGGCCTAGCTGCATAATCTGCAGGTAAATATGCCACAGGATTCCATATGGAAGCTAAATGCCTCCTTATCTAACTTTAATTATATTGTTTGTGTAATGAAAAGTTATACAATTTTTGAATTTCCAAGCTTCTATGTTTACCTCCAGTGGATAGAAATCTGTCCATGGTCATGTGATGGACACGCAGGTGCATGAGTTGTTATATCACAGAGAATAATCAGAGCCATGTGATAATAATGGCTTGTGCACTTTCGTGTCCATCAAATGACCATGGGTAGATTTGTATCTACTGGAAGTAAACATAGAAGCTTTTTTAAAAAAATGACAGCAAGCAGAGATCTAGAAAACCTTGTGGAATAGAAACTTTGACCCACATTTATCAAAAAAAGTGCAAACTGCACTGTGTGCAGTTTGCTTGTGTAGTGTGCAGGGAGCCCCAGATTCAGTATTTCTGTTGCACGTTCTTCGTGAATCTAAAGCCCCCTCCACTGCTCCGACAGAGTGCATCAATTCGTGGACACTATCAATACATGTGCACGCAGTTTGCACTGAAAAAACGTGCAAAGTCAGACAGAACACTGGCGCAGGGGCTTTAATAAGTCTTTCAAAATTGGATAACTTTTCATTACAAAACTATATCAATTATTTGCTGAAAGTGGACAACCCCTTTAACTAGTCTTTTAGGGCGGAGGCCTCCTCTTGGTGATTTATTGTTTGTCAATAAGTAGATTATTACAAAAATGACTGCACCAAATTATAATTTTTTTTGTATAAAGCTCTTCAATACATATTTTGGTTGGTATTTGGTCCTTACCTTCCCTACCGAACACTAACCAATTATAAGATGCAGAATGTAAATTATGTTCACATTCTCCACATTTTGGAAGCCCACTACATGTTATGCTGCCGCATCTAATGTGTACGAGCAGCTTTACAGCAGGGAAGTCTGATTTTAAGCACATTTGTACATTTACAAACTAGACATAGTGGGGAAGATTTATCAAGTGTCTGAAAGTCAGAATATTTCTAGTTGCCCATGGCAACCAATCACAGCTCAGCTTTCATTTTATCAGTGCTCATGAATATTTTAAAGGGGAGCTGTGATTGGTTGCCATGGGCAACTAGAAATATTCTGACTTTCAGACAGCTTGATAAATCTGCCCCCGTGTTTTGCAAGGAGAAAAAAGAAGGGTAAATTTACAGCGTAACGAATAGTATATGGTGGCTGCCGGCAATACCTGGGTGGTGGGGCCTTGATACCTGAGGGCGGGGGAGGGGCACTGGCAATACCTGTGGCTGTCACAGATTAAAATCTATGCAGCCGTGTGGTTCTCTGCTATTACTGCTCTCAGCTGTATCAGAGCTGTCCTCCAACCTGAGACAGAGCAGGGAGTGATTTACACAAACACTTTCTCCCCTGTCCCTCTTTGCAGCAGGAGCGCATGGGGTGGCCGGCACGTGACTCCCAGCACTGCGGACCACAACTGGTACCAATGGAGAAGGTGAGTATTTCTTATTTTTCCTTCTCCCGGTATATAATAAGGGGATGGGAGGATATTGTCTACTATATATAATAATGGGATGGGGGAGAATAATGTCTCCTGTATATAATAAGGGGGGGGGGGTGGCTCTTGTATGTATATCTCTCTTATGGCAGCTTTGTAGTACTGTCATTTTTGTCCACTGTATAGTAATGTGCAGTGTATTCCCAGCTGGTATATATTTATATATGTGGTATATTCAATACTCCAATATTATTTGTATTGTACAGGTAGATGGTTATTGGTGTGGGGATATATATTTCAGTGTTTATTATATATGCTGTCAGTGTATCTGTATTTGAGTATACACAGTGCTGTGTTATATGTGTATTTTGCATGTATAGTGTATGTGCTCATATGTCTGTGGACATATATACATATATGTGTGTGTATTCTGAAGTATTACATGACAGATAGGGCCGGGAGTGAGGGTGTAGGTATATGGGGGCCCCAATTCTACGTTTTCATAGGGGCCCACTGGAATCTTGTACTCCACGGTTCGCAGCTGAGATTACTTTCTGTAAGTCCTCTCATCACACTTGTCCATCTATTATGGCGCACTAGGCATAGAGCAGCCCCACATGCTTTATATGTACACAGCCCACACTAGTGATCCTGTGGGAGATCAGCTGTTCCCATGCTCTAGAATTTTACTATAAGTTTTTCTTCCAGTGATGTCCTTTTTTTTAACTTGTCCTCAGTCTATACTTTTGATATTTACATATTGATATATCTAATCCCCTTCTCTTGTGCAGTTTTTTTCCCAACCAATGATTCAAGCACTTCATTTGTGTTCAATTGGTCCTTGAGTGTACATTAGAGGTGCCGAATAGTAAAATCAGGAAGACGATTGGTTCCTAGTTGAACATTTCCCATTCTGCAGGAGAAAAGCTAGAAAACAAAAGTAGGTAATAAAAGAATGTGCAAAATGAAAAGATTTATGGACGTAATAAGACCAGGATGAGCCACTTCATAAGCAAAGTAATCTACTCAGGGATGTGCATTAGACACCTAATGCCTACTTATACCATCTAGTCTTCCACACAAGCTTCTGTGCCTTGTCATTTGTGTACAGTGTTACCAGCTTATGCCATTGTTCCCTGAAATGCACACACATGACAAAGGCTTAAAATATAAGACTGACTTACTGAGAATTATACCTTCAATATAAGCTGTCAATAGAACGTAATGCAATTCTCATATACAGTTCACCTCAGGGTAAAATATTGATGACCGGTTATTAGGATAGGTCATCAGTAACATAGATGGGTGGCCGTCTCCAGGCAATATAATCCATCATCTGTTTGAACAGTCGGCTGCATTCTGGAATGGGCACCAGAACATCGCTGTTCTACAACTGGGTGATGGATACTGCAATGCTGATCCTATCAAAGAAATGGGGGCATTGCTGTAGTACCATTTGCGTTGGTTATGGGTGACTCTTTTGGTGTCCATTATGGAATGCAGCTGCCTCCTCAAACACCTCCTTAAGCCGAAATACACATCAATCCATACGGGACTGGTGGTGCCCAAGTAGGATACTACTCCATTCGATATAAAACAATTGGAGTGCCAAGTGACTCCTTTGTTCTCAAACACCTCCCACTGATATAAGCCCCCGCTGGTATGATATTCACGACCTATCCATAATTTAGGTCATCACTGCTACCATCATGAAATGTCATGTAATCTCTCCAGACAGACATTGGTATAGATTGTACTGTAAATACCAAGCATCAGTTAGAGCACTAATCTGAGTCTGGTAACTGAAAAGACTTACCTAGCAATCTGTACCTAATCTGCCTATTCTAACGCTTGTGGAGTTGGAATGCTATCCTACATCATTCCTTTGTAGAAGAGCCCATTGTCAGATATGGTATGAAATATCCTTTCTACGATTCTTTTTCATTTTAAAACTCACCTGCAAGGGCATAACTACAGGAGTAGCAGCCAAAACAGCTGCTTCTGGGCATGAACTGCCAGGGGGCTCAGCACTTGACCTGCCACACTGAAGAATGGAGGATGAGCACCATTGTATACATATTGGGGCAGATTTACTTACCCGGTCCGTTCGCGATCCAGCGGCGCGTTCTCTGCGCTGGATTCGGGTCCGGCCGGGATTCATCAAGGTAGTTCCTCCGCCGTCCACCAGGTGACGCTGCTGCGCTGAAAAGCATCTGAACGCGCTGGAGTTCACTGGGCCGGACCAAGTGAAGGTAAGCACGTCCCAAGCGACACTTTTATTGTTTTAAATGCGGCGGGTTTTCCGAATCCGTCGGGTTTTCGCTCGGCCAAGCCCCCCGATTTCCGTCGCGTGCATGCCGGTGCCGATGCGCCACAATCCGATCGCATGCGCCAAAATCCCGGGGCAATTCAGGGAAAATCGCTGCAAATCGGAAATATTCGGGTAACACGTCGGGAAAACGCGAATCGGACCCTTAGTAAATGACCCCCATTATAGTCCACATTGTACAATAAAATGAGGCACATTTACTTACACGGTCCTGTCGCGATCCCGTGGTGCGTTCTCCGACGAGAATTCGGGTCCGGCGCAATTTACTAAGTTGTCGCTGCTGCGCCAAGGTCCGCCGGAGTTCACCTTCTACTTCCTGGTGCATGTGAGTGCGTGATCTTGCGACACATTTCGTTTTTTTAATTCTGCGGTTTTTCCGAATCTGTCGGGTTGTCCGACGGCCACACCCCCTGATTTCTGTCACATGCAAGCCGGCTCTGATGTGCCACAATCTGATCGCGTGCGCCAAAAACCGCATAACAGAAATATTCGGGAAAACCAGACAGAATTGCGGTCTGTGGACCCTTAGAAAATATGCCCCAATATGTATATAACAGTACACATCTTCCACAGTACACACCTGAGTCAACAGCTCAGATAAAAAATGTCAGGGGAGTGGAAGAGGAAAGCAAACAGCATGACTCGGAGTCTCTGATCTCTACTTACTTCCATCTACTTGCTCCAGGTGGTCAGCTGCTACTGGACAAAGTATTATATGTATAAATATGTATTTCTTTAAGAGGAAGCAAACGTCTGCTATGGGACCCAACCTCTTCTAGTTATGCCCTTGCTCACCCGTTCACCTATTTAAAAAATAATACAAAAAAAAATCATATGCAAATTACGTTCAGTTACATTGATAGGCTAAAGTAGGAGCATAACTTCATATGCCCCTATCTTGGGCTCTAAAGCACCCAGAACCTACAGAGCTGGAGATACAGGCTGATAAACCATTATTGGGCATCAAATCTTTATCGCATTCCCAGTTAATTCATAATTGCCAATATCTCTTGTCCTGTAGCATAGAGAACCACAATCACATCAGAAGCATAGTTCTAGGAATAAAAGATGGGCAAAATATGGATGCCTGAGACCCTTGCACTTTTTTATCTTTTTTATAGGTTAATTTTAGGCCAATTTTAACATAGAAGATGGAATGCTAGAAAGGATATTTTTTTTTTTTTGGTAACTGAAATAAATTGCTATGGTAAGGCAATGGGTTAGGAGTAATTAAGAGTAGACCTGGGGAAGTTGAAAAATTCTTAAACTTAAAAATTCTGTTCTGAACCCCCACTAGTAACACCCACGATCGGTGTTGGCATTGCCACAAAAGCTGCAGCCAGCATTTAAATCATTGTGGCGCAGACACTCCCCATGAACAGCGATTCCCTTCAAAATAGCAAACCCAAGCCAAAATGATTTAAATGAGTTACAGACATAACATACGGATTGCAGTTGGTACTGGTGGGTTGGTTGAGCCAAACCAAGACCTGAACCCAAATTTCTAAATGAAGTTCAGGTTTGAACTTTGTGGTTGCCCAAATATTGCTTTCAGGTCCACCCAAAACACTAGTAAGGAGTGTCATTAATGCCTAGCGGTGGTTCTTATAAGCAAGGTGGCTTCTTTAAATTTCAATGTCACTATAGTTGCATTTTCATCAACCAAGCTTCTTTGCAGAAGCACCACAATCAGTAATCATAAAGAATAGCTATACAGGCAGTCCCCGGGTTACGTACAAGATAGGGTCTGTAGGTTTGTTCTTAAGTTGAATTTGTATGTAAGTCGGAACTGTATATTTTATCATTGTAACCCCAGCCACATTTTTTTTGGTCTCTGTGACAATTGGATTTTAAAAATGTTGGGTTGTCATAAGAACCAGGATTAACAATAAAGCTTCTTTACAGACACATCTGATAACTGTTACAGCTGATTATTTTAGACTAGGACTAAAGTACAGAAAATTACCAATATCCAGAGGTCCGTTTGTAACTAGGGGTCGTCTGTAAGTTGGGTGTTCTTAAGTAGGGGCCCGCTTGTATTTTTATTTTTCACCAATTCTTTTATTTACGCTGGCCAATTATTGGAACAAACTCTTGGAAATTTTAACAAAAATTGGCAGGACGTACATGAATGCTTAGTCTTTAATATTTACTGAGAAGTTAAGGAAGAAGAGGTAAAAAAAACTGAAAAAAATCAATGCACCGTATATACTCGAGTATAAGCCGACCCGAGTATAAGCCGAGGCCCCTAATTTTACCACAAAAAAAAATGGGAAAATCTATTGACTCGAGTATAAGCCGGGGGTGGGAAATGCATTGGTCACAGCCTCCCCAGTATATAGCCTGCCAGCCCCTGCCCCAGTGTATATAGCCTGCCAGCCCCTGCCCCAGTGTATATAGCCTCATAGGCCCTGCCCCAGTGTATATAACCCCCCCCCCCCCCCGTTGTGCAGCACAACAATACCATTGTAGCGGATGGATCGCACAGAAGATCTAAGGGGGCCGCCGGAAAGGTGAGTTTTGATTTATTTTTTTGACTAGAGTATAAGCCGAGTTTGGGTTTTTCAGCACATTTTTTGTGCTGAAAAACTAGGCTTATACTCGAGTATATAAGGTACTTTGTATGAGCGAATTTGGTTTTAGATTATGTCAATTGATTAAAATTTAGGAAGCATTGCTATAGGCCACATGCATGGAGGCATTCAGCCATGGTGCATTTCGTGTGGTTTGCTCACGCACCAATGATAAAAGAAAAGACACAGCCACGAGCCCAAAGAAATAGCTATAAGGTAAGGAATCAATTTATGCTTAGCACTGGAAAGCCATGTTGTAGCCATCACAGAACTTACTATTGATTTAATGTGTAACAGCTCATGTAACATTTACAGTATATGGTCCATTTTACCTTTTGCAATAAATTTTATGAAATCCACAGACAAATGTGATAAAATGTGTGGTAAACTCTACAAAGGAGAAATTCAATACACAATAATCAATGACTACGATGCCTTCTCCCTCGTCTTTGTCCAACCCAAGAAATATGACAGAGCAAGATCAATTGTGAGCAGGCAGTCTAAGCAAGGGCGTATCTTGAGGGATTCAGAACATGCGGTTGTAAGTCCAGTAAGTCTAAGGGTACAATGGTGTGGAGGTAATGCCGTTGTGATGCTGCGCGCAACAATTAAGAAAATGTGACAATAATTGATTACAAAATTATTATTTAGTGACTGTCTCATGTTAACAGTACATGAAACTGTCACTACATAATAATTTTGTTATGAATTGTTGTCACATTTCCTTCCATGATGTGGTCAAAAGTGCATAATGGGCGCTTCATGGCTGCACCATTTATTCCTTCCCTAATTAGGATGGACAGAAACTACAAGTTAAATACTTGCCAGCAGTTTCGGAACTAGACAAGACAGAGAAGCGGTCTGTCCCTGTAGTGCCTTCAATTTCAATATTTCTTTATTGCTTCTTTCCTTTCCCTTTTTATTTTTTTTTTATATTTAAAAACAATATTAACTGGAGCTCAACATTATTGATTTATACTTGTGATTCACTTGTGATTCACATGAATCTTCCCGGGAAAAACATAAAAACTCCAGTTTTCGAATATGCTTGTATTCAGAATATAGGATCTTTTTGCGCCTTTTCTTCCTTTTCATACACACTATAGGAGATGCACACACTTAGCATAGCCTGCATATAAAATTGTAATGCTTTTTATTGGTAATGTATATTTTTATCTATTTTTATATTTTAAAGCCATACAGGCGGAACCCAGGGCCGGGTCGATCACATCGATGTGATGTTAAACGCTGATTTTATTTACGGTGAATGTGAGTACATTAACAATAAAAAGGATTACAATTTTCAATGCTCCGTGATAGAAAATTTCTATGTCGGTATGTGCTGCTGCAAATGTTGCATATTTTTCTTTTATATTTAGTCTCTTTTACTACTTCTTACTTTATTGTCACATGCTGTTTATAGTGTTGTCACAATACTTCCTGCCAAATGTTTTTTTATTTTATTTTATACCTAATGTTCCTTTTGTATTATCGTACAGCACACACCAATCGCTAGTCTGGGCCTGTCATTTTGCATAGCTTCTCGCTCTGTAGACAAATTTAGTCTTTGTGAGCTGAGAACATTATGAACTTTAATGGATTTGTAAACGAAAGAAATTTGAGTGTTTGCTGGAATATAATGGGACAATTTATATTTCAATAGTTAAATTCTGCGGTAAATTATCCTGGGGTGCACACTAATGAACAAAAGCCTATATTGCTTTCTTTTGAAGTGCTTCCATCGAGAGGACATTCATACACGGCATAAGGTATGAATATTGTTTTTCGGCAAGGGGGTTAAATGTGCTTAGAACCTGAATATGAAGTTTCTACTATTGCTAATCACTTGTAGCAGCTCTTTGCATCGATGTAAAGTCTCCATTGTGCTACATAAAGCAGAGGTGGTGGATTCTATGGGAGCTTTTGACACATTGAGGGCTGTGCATGCTGTTATCCCTCTACAATCCTATCCGGCATGAGCCTTCTCCAGAATGGCTGTGCATTCCTCTTGTCGAAAAACACTATTCAGCTCCAGCCTGACTTGAAAGATTACCACACACACTAATTAGGTCTCCTGCTATGATTAAAAAGACATCTCAAATTAGAACCACCATACTGCAGGACCGCCGAAGAAAACAGCTCCTCACAAAGCCAGCAGGAAATGTGTTTTTATTTTTCTGTAGAGCTGAGATGGCTCAGACAGCTGGTGCAGACACAGGGGTCAACCCAAGTACAATATTATGGAAGTGTTAGTAGACCTTATGGTGACAACAAGGTCACTTCGAGGGCATGCCCGCATTTTCCAACACCCTGCTACCACATTCACTTATCACATTTGTAGAACATCTAACGTCACATCACAAGATCGGAATCTATACGGTACAAGATGTGATAACCATGCAGCCGAAAACAAGGTTAATGACTTTCTCATGCATAATGCAAGGCTTATGAACAATTAATTTTGCAGGGCTCCACTTCAGGTAATGAAGGCCTGACATATGCAGTTGCCATGAAGGAAAAGATAAAACGCATTAGATCGTCAACATGTTAATGGATGAAGAATTTACGAATTGGATTGGTTACCTGTCAGGAGCTTAATGAAAGAAAAGATTGTGAATTGCCAAACCAAATGTACATTTATATATTGTAGTTCTTTGCCCATCAGATCAATGGGAAGGTTCTGTTGATGGGAACATTTCAATATTTTGTATTTGTAATAATATGTAAATAGTAGTAAAATTCAAGTCCGCACAGTATAGAAACTCCTCAAATGGATGGGTGCAGCACCCCCATAGGTCCCGGCTTGGTCCTCTATTGACAAAAAAGTAGAAAGCGGGCAGCACACCAAGGTTCCAAATTAAAAAAGGTGATCTTTATTGAACAAGTAGCGACGTTTCAAGCCTGATGAAGGTGCTTGACACCGAAATGTCGCCAGTTGTTCAATAAAGATCACCTTTTTTGAATTTGCAATAATGTTTAAAATAAGATACTCCACAAAAATAAGACATCGTGCAATTTTTTACAAGTTTAGAAATATAAGTCCTCCCCTGAAAATCAGACCTGGCGGCAGCCATTTCTACAGCTCCCGAGATGCCATTTATTAGTGTTAGTAGATCATTCATGGAATAAAATCACCGATTTTATTGCGATGCCAATGCGCTACGAGCAGGTACCTGGACAAGAAGGGCTCATTTAAGGAAAGTGCAATTGCTTAAGATGAAAGTCGCAAGATATTCAGCATTTGGAGAGTTATGCTGATGTTCCATAGGATAATGATATGACTGTTTCTAAATAAAGAATCTTGCTTTTTGTTCATATATACTAGGATTGGTAAATATACCGAAATAGAAATAGAGTCACAGGTAATTTTCTGATGGAATTCAGAGTTTGGCTGTTTATGTTGATGTTTGTGATGACATTGATGTTGATTTTTTTTGATCAACAATAAATGGAACAGTAAGACATCCCCTGAAAATTATACCTAGTGTCTCTTTAGGAGCAAAAAATAATATATGTCCCACATTTATCAAAAACAATGCAAACTGCACTAGGTGCAGTTGGCCTGTGAGGTGTGCAGGGGGCACCAGAAGTCTATGGACTTCTTTTATTATAACTCTATACGCCACAATTTTGGTAATATAGATTTCTAAAAATTATGCTAATAATTCTAGGGTGCTCCAGTAACGTCAGCAGAGCGCCTCAGAGCGCCTTGTCATAATTTATTCACTCGCCCATTCTGGTACAAGTCCCACCTGGTCCCTGACATCACCTGCTCTATGCACTGTGGACGGCTGGGACTAGTAGCAGATCAGGGGAGTGAATAAATTATTAGACAAGGCGCTCTGAGGCTCCCGACACAGATCACCATAGTGATATATAACTGTATATTGTAAAAAATCCCAGCATATAATAAAAGAAGTCCGAAGAAGATCAGTTCCTCAAGAACTGGTGAGTAGGACTTGTCTACCATCAGTAAAACATGGTAGATGTCCTTTAAAAACGTAGCAATATTCTGTTGCACAGTGTCAGGGGATTATAATTGCAATCTGTAGAGAGTTTTGTGATTGGATTGGAGTTATCAAAAATCAGATTTCTTAAAGGGAACCTGTAAAGCATATCTAACCCTACAAACCGAAGGTCCGACCTCACTATAGTTGACTCAGGTCTATATATTGACTCAGGTCAGCGGCTCCTGTGAATTATAAAATGGCATTTTTTCAAGAGGAGGTGGAAGATGGCATTGCAGTCTGATTCAGGAACTTCTCTGACTTATTGGATTACCATGTGGCAAGGGAAGGGTGTGGGGATTTATTTTACAATTCACAGGAGCTGCTGAATTGTTTCAATACATCATACACAGCAACTGACTACATTAAATGAAGTAAGATGTTAGTTTTCAGAAGTCAGATGTGCCTGACAGGTTCATTTTGACTGGTATCAACCAATAAAAAGTAATTTGTTTATTAGAAGAACTGCTCCTATATGTAAGGGGGAAAATGTTTTTTTTAACTTTATGCAAATTAAGGGATCAAGGATTCTGGGGGGGAGCGTTAACAGTAGAGATTAGTGAGCACTAAAATGCTCGAGTGCTCGTTACTCGAGTCGAACTTTTCCCGATGCTCGAGTGCTCGTTTCGAATAACGAACCCCAGTGAAGTCAATTGGGGCATTTTGCAAGGGGACCAAGGGTCTGCAATAAAATGTGTCATTTTATTGAGAAATAAGGAAGTCAGTCCTGTTTCTTCATTTTTTTTATTCAATGGAATATTCGTGGAACTTCAAAAAGGAGAATGACCCGTGTTAAACATCTGCAATGTGTTCTTCACACATCTTGTTCTTCACACATATTGTTCTTCACATAACACCGTTCTGCACTAATGTCTTCTGATAAGTTAGCAGATGTACGGAGACATCTGCAATGTGTTCTTCACTGTATTCACTGTGTTCTTCACTTAAATGATCCTTACTGATCCTGTGTTCACTGTGTTCTTTGTGTTCTTCACTGTGTTTCCTTAAGTGAAAGCTCGTTATTGAGCAGGCGAAATATTCGTCCGAGTGTTCGAGTACACTAATACTCGAACGAGCATCAATCTCGGACGAGTATATTCGCTCATCTCTAGTTAACAGCTCTGGCTGTTAGTCACAACCATAATGAATGCCCATGTAGCAACCCCCTGCTCTTCTGGCTTTCCCAAAGGGCTGGAGCAATGCAGGAACTGGAAGTTGAAGTATGCATTCTTTTTTCCCTCCCCAGCCCTGGGCCCATGGTGGTTTTCCATGTTTCTTGAAAACCCTTTTCATCTGTAGCAACTCTTCACATCTATCTGCTGTTTGTGTACTTGAGAATACATTTAGATACATTGCTCACTAGGGGAGAAGAAAGAAGAAAATGGGCCAAAGAAGCTTTTATTCATCTTCATAAAGTTTCCTAATATCAACTGCACTTTTCATCTCTGAAAAAATAAATAAATTGCTTTGATGGTTTACAAAAAAGCACTGAATATATTTATTATACTCAGTGCAAGCCACTAGACACTTTCTGTTGGATGCCAAATTGATGATTTGGTCTCCATCCGTCAATAAGGGAAATACATTGTTTTTTTTACACTCCTGAAATATCTACACAACAAGGGCAGGTAGATGACAAATCAATAGATCTGCAAAAATCTGCTGACTGTGGCTGTCTATAAGGCAGAGGAATGAATTTTATAGTAGGTGCCAGTGAAACCCAGATGGACTATAATTCCAAAACCAAAACAGCCACATGGGCTGCGACACCTACTGTTACAACAGCAGATACAAAGCAGCACTATCTGATTCAGCTGGCAATAAGACACCACAGTTCAGTCATTTTAATTGAGTTGTTTTCCACTAAGGGCTGTATACATTTTAGTATTCATTATTTTATCAATATCCAACTTTATAAGTGTTATTGGTATAACATTTATGCTTGGGAGTTTATAACAAGATGTTTTTTTGATTATTCCAACTTTACTATGTTTTCCTTAGTGGCAGAGTACGGCACTAGTCACAAATAATCTGTCACACCAGAAACCTGTGTTTCACAATTAGGGTTCTGGTTTACATAAATGTATTAAATGATCTCTTATATTCAGCTCCTTTATAGACAAACAGTATTGGCTGTACTAAAAGGAGGGTATAGTTAATTTGAAGGGTTTTAACAAGTAAGCCCCTAAAATAAAACTTAAGGACAGTCAGAGCATTTGTTGTAGGGTAGTCAGCACAGGTAAACGGACCCAATTTTTCTGTTAGGGTTCAGCCCTCCTGACCCAGACATATTACCAGATTTGCGGCTGAACAGCTAATCCAGCAAATTGACGCCCCTAGCAATGAGCCATGGCTAGTAACTAGCTGTGGCTATAAGAAGCCAGGGGTGTACACCAATCATAGTCATGGCTAGTAACTAGAGGCATCAATTAGACAATTAGCAATATGTCCAGGTCAAATGGGCCCAATCTGAATCCCAAATCTGAACTGAAACATTGGGGCTCATTTACTAAGGGTCCGCGGAGCGCATTTTCATCAGGTTTCCAGACTATTTCCGTTTTGCGCTGCATCGCGACGGGGATTGTGTCGCATCGGCGCCGGCTTGCATGCAACACTAATTGGGGGGCGGGCCATCGGACAACCCGACGGATTCGGACTACATGAGGGATTTATCATTTAGAATTGTGTCGCAAGACATGTACCTACAAGCACCAGGAAGAAGAAGGTGAACTCCGGCAGACCTTGGCGGAGAAGAGACGGATGCAGGAACTCAGGTGCACGAGCTTCGTGAATCGCGCCGGACTTCATCTTCGTCGGACCGTCTGAATTGGGGATCACAACAGGACCAGGCAAGTAAATTTTCCCCATTGAGAAACCCGACGAAAATGCACTCCGTGGTCCCTTAGTAATGAGCCCCATTGTGTCTGCTGAACTCCAGTAGTGAGACTTGTATTTGTCAATGTATTTGTTGGTAAATGAATAATAAATCATATACATGTATTATTCACATTTTAATAAGAACAAAATAAATTTTGCAGGTTTTGAAAAAAAGTGCAGAGGTCTATAAAGTCCAACCTATGATACTAACGTATTGATCTGGATTGGGGGCAGAAACTCTGCCCAATCAATGTTCCAAATCAATGTTAATGCAAGTGTCCAAGAAATTGATATATAACCTCCTCTACTCCTCTAAAACACATATTCTTTAAAATAAAAAGGTCCTAAACGGAAATGGTCCAAACAGACAACAATGGAACCCATTAAAAGTTGATTGAAACTAAAAGACATTTAAACAACTCTGTTAGATTTCTGTTATTATGGAATGTTTTCGATTTGTCTGAAGGGAATGAGAGAAAATCTGGGATCAGTTCGGACAATCCGATGGATTCGGACTACTTGCAAGATATAAAAATTCAAATTGTGTCGCAGACATGTACTTACAAGCATCGGGAAGAAGAAGGTGAACTCCGGCGGACCTGAGCGGGCAAGCGACACATGCAGGAAATCGGGCACACGAGCTACGTGAATCGTGCCAAAACGCAGGATTGTTGGACAGTCCAGATCGGGCATAGCTCGCCTCCCGAAACCCTTGACAAGCGGGTATGCCGCTCAGAAGGAGGGGAGACTTGATGATGTCACTGTCCATATTAGTACAGTGACATAATTCAGGAAGCACCCTGTATATTGGCAGCCGCCGCCGATGTACACTCCTCTCCCTAGATTCTGGAGGGAGGGGGAACATATACCAATTGTATGAATATACAGTGGGATATAACTGAATCCCACTGACGTATCCTTACAACATATGGCAGAAAAAAAGGTAATGTGAACTCAGCCTTAAACTGTTTGTGATGTAAATGAGGTGACTGCTGCAAAGAACCCTACTGTCTATGATAAGGTTTAGCGGATAGGGTGAAAATTGCACAATTTAGCAATTTTTATTAAATTAGGTAGTCACAAGGTCAATTCATGAAAAATATAAAAAATAACATAAAATATAGTTAAAAATCTCAATGGTTCCTCTATCTCTGACCACATCCCCTTATTTCATGCTCTTCATGTTCGGAGGTTTCCTCACCAATGCCCAATATTCAGCATCCCTCCGGCACTGCACTGGGTTCTTCTATATTCTTCAGAATAGATGAAATTCTTCTTTAGTATTGGGAAGCAGCTGCATCAGGTAAAAATAAATGAAGATGTCCAGTCATTTTTCTCTTGTAATGAATCTTTCCCCCATATTTAGCTCCGCACAGTGTTCTCACATGAAGGCCACATAACTAATCTGGGAAACAATTCTCACCACACGGATCACATCCATTAGCTGAGATATCCCCAGTCCATTGTTTACTGCTTTTGCCATTGATGCAGGGGGCTACAAAGGAAAGATGGAGTGTGTTAGAAAATGAGAAAGACAACAATACAAAAGGTGAATTAGTCAAGGACAGAGTGACCATGAGAAAGCGCCATACTCTTACATACATGTTTACAGTGTGCGTAACATTGGCCTTGGGAAGACTGCGCGTGTATTATGTGTAGATTTTTCGGATTTTCAGCTTCGAACTTTATATCGGTATTCAAGGGTAAAAAGGTTATTTGAGGAATAATATTTGGCACATTTTACACATGTAACCTTCCTTTATACATTTCATTACAACCTATTCACTAGTGTAGAAGCCGCTTTGTTTTTGTATTGTGAATTTCATTCTGATAGAGTAAATTTGGGTAATATTTTTGTAAAACTGAGCCTCTGCTATAAAAATTCATTGTTAGAGTTTAACCCCTCTTCCTGAAAGAGTTGATAAAAGTAAACGGGGGAAATTATTAATGTGTTGACGGCTAAGTTCAGAGTTCCTCAACACTAGTCTTGTGATGATAAACTCTAGTTTAAAAGAAATCTACCATCAAAATTAAGCACGATAAACCAGGGGCACTTATCATAGATATCATAATCTTCTTATATTTGCTATCCATGGACTCCTTCCTTATAAAATCAACTACTGATCCAGAAGGCCTCTGGGGGTGTTACCAGAGTCCCTCCCTCAGCACTTCCCCACCCTCTGCCTGCTGTAATGTCATGGCAGCAGAAGAAGTTTCAGCACACAGTGGTGGTGGTGGTGGTGGTGGGTCATTTCCTGCAGAGTGTAACAGCCTGTGATGCTACAGTACATAGAGGTTCTGGTAATGCCTTCAAAGCTCAACAGCATAATTTTAAAAGTTGATTTTAGATAGAAGGAGGCCATAACAAATATAAGAAGATTACAAAAGTCTCTGTGCCTGGATCTATGAGTAAGTGTCCCTGGTTTATCATGGGCACTTTCATACATTTCCTTTTAAATGACTTCCTCTTTGTAATCATAATAATAAATTATATGTTTGTATGATGATTACATGACTCTTATTATGTGGAACTTAAATGGTTCTTACCTGAAGGGAAACTCTGATATCACACCAGAAATCACATGTCCTCTAAGCAGCCAAGGAGGAAGTAAAATACAGGGAGTCCCCAACTGTGGTATTGTATTACTTTGTCATATAGTGTGCCCACAGGTATTAGGGGTCATTCTCTTGTATCAGCAACCATTTTGTTTACAATATAACTTTTGTTATATTTTGATAGATTGGGCATTTTCGGATGCGGCGATACCTAATGTGTTTATGATTTTTACTGTTTATTAATATTTATATCAGTTCTAGGAAAAGGGGGGTGACATCACGTGGAGCGGCGATCCGTGGCAAGATGGCGGCACCCATGCAAAGTCCAACAGAAAACTGTTGCAAAGGCCTTAGTAAATGTGCCCACTGTGTTACCCAAAGTTCCTTTATCTTGGTTCCTCCAATATCCGCAAAAAGAACCAAGTCATACAGTGCGATTTAGGTTTAGGACCCCCTAATCAAAGTTAACCAGCTGGTCCAAAAGCTTTGGCACCTTGAAATGGTTCTTATTCTTTATTATTTTAAGAAAATAAATTTCATTGCTGCTACTGTCTTTATCTTCAGAATTCTTTATTTTCTTCTTTATTTTTCAAAATTCGATTCAACCAGGTTTGCAGAATTTTTCAGAGAAACTTTGATTCGACCTGAATCGTATCACCTGTTGGGTGTTGTAGAACGTTGTGTCTTGCTCAAATATGCATAGGGAGCGTGGTTAGGTCTTTAAACAATGCTGTGTTCCCGGAAAAAGGAATATTTTACCAACTGTACTATATTATATGAGATGTATCCCCAAAAGAAGAGATAAACAAGATCCAAAAATATATCGATAGATACATTTGGAAAGGTAAGCCCCCACGGTTGCCCAAAAAAACACTAAATGCTCCGAAAAGCTTAGGCGGGGTGGGACATCCGAATATACAGGCGGTCCCCTACTTAAGAACACTCGACTTACATACCACCCCTAGTTACAAACGGACCTCTGAATATTGGTAATTTATTGTACTTCAGTCCTAGGCTACAATGATCAGCTGTAACAGTTATCACAGGTGCCTGTAATGAAGCTTTAGTGTTAATATTGATTCTTATGACAACCCAACATTTTTAAAATCCAGTTGTCACAGAGACCAAAAAAGTTCTGGCTGGGATTACAATGATAAAATATACAGTTCCGACTTACATACAAATTCAACTTAAGAACAAACCTACAGACCCTATCTTGTATGTAACCCGGGGACTGCCTGTATCAAGATTCCAAGAAGCCACCTTGATGGAACCAATAAAAAGTTTATGGCAAAATGTAGAGAGAGAAAAATGGACTACCATAGAGGAAACGTTTGCAAAACAGACATCACTGAAAAATGTAATTATAGCTGACTGGCTTGGTTATAGTATGCCTGGGCTGATGCTTGACACCATTAAGGCAATGATAACAGCATGGCACGATTATCATTCCAGCAGGTCAGATATACACCTGGCTAGGCATTGAGTTGATCTGGATGTTTTCAGCCTGTGCCTTATAGATTTCCCAGCAGAAAAATGGAAAGCTGCAAACCTTTCCTCTTTGGCCGATCTCTACAAAGGAGATAATACTTATGCCTTTTGAGGATGTCTATAACAGACATAGAATCCCCAAGGCTGAGTTCCTCAACTATAAGAAACTGGTGTCGTTTCTGCAACGAGTACAAGGGAAAATGCACACCAACAATGTAGGTAGGCCACCCTTCATAACATTTTTAGAGGGTAAAAATAAATGGAAAGGCGGTATCTCAATCGTATATGGGGATCTGAACTCCCTCAGTTCCCCAAACACTAAATTAACATATATGCAAAAATGGGAAACAGAATTGGGGAAGACATTTTTACTGAGCGACTGGCCCTTATCATTTAACAGAGTTCAAAATAGTTTAATATCTTTAAATCACAGTGAATGCTTCCTAAAAAATATTTTAAGATGGCATGTAGCACCAAATAGATTAGCAAATATTTACAATAACACAACAAATGAATGCTGGAGAGGATGCGGTGAACAAGCAAATCTTCTTCATCTGTGGTGGCACTGTCCACTTGTCACAGATTTCTGGGTACAAGTGGTCAGGCTGTTTCAAAGACAATGTAAGATTAAACTCCCTGTCTCCCCAGAGATATTTCTTCTCAACATTATAGAGAAAGACATGTCCTTGCCTAGCGATGCCATAGGTATCCTTTTTAGGCTATGTTCAACAGCCAGGCTAGAGATTCAAAATAAGTGAAAAACAAATTGCTCACCTCAGATAGAGAGAGTCATTTTGGGGATGAATAAGATAAAAAATTATGAGCTATTTATGTATGAAGGAGGAGCTACAAGTAAAAAAAAAATTTTTTCGGGTTGGGATATATGGATATGTAATACAGAAAGATAAAGTCAAAATTGATATCGGCCGCTTAAACCCTTTTTTTGCTCTTTAAAATTTAACTTTTAATTCTCATGCATTTAAAAATATAGAGTGAAAAGACAAAAAATGTGTGAATGAACGATGTTTCTGACTCGATTTGGTTGTCTAAAATTATCAGAGATCTGGAGGTTAACCTGTTTTGGCTTGTTGATCTATCACATTCCTTTCAGGATGCTTTGATTAGTATTAGAGTCTTTCATTCTGGTCAGCTTTCAAACAGAGGGTATTAGTAGGGTAGGGGAAAATTTAGGATTTGGGTAGGGTAGTTCACACCATGCATACATCCCACTGCATCCATCTGCGGTATTCTATACCTGCTGTTTTTCCCCTCCTCTCTCTGAGCTACCTCTCTTAGGTGAAATTGGGGGAAAGAGAGTATCAAAAACTATAAAATTTAGCTTTTATTAGATATACACTAAAATAAATGAACGAATGTGTTGAGGTATATCAGCCTCCACCACTAAAATAGGTGTCTAAAAAGTCTCAAAGAGTCTGACCCCAGCTCAAGCACATATCTAGGCTGACCTAGACTGGGACCAGAACCAAAAGACAGTGGGGGTATAGGCTACTAAATAATACCATAAGCCCAGCATATAGCAGATATCGGGCATATGTAACAAAGCCATCCCTCTCACAGATGGTTTGATAACATACAGAAGACTAAAGATCGACACCAGTATTGCAGCCGTGTCTTCGGCCTGACCTGGGATCAACCTAAGATGTGTTGGAGGCTATCTGCTCATATTATTAAATGATAGGAGACTGCTTTTAAGCCTAGATGGAGTCTAAGATATTTACTCCTAGCTTCTCGGCCACTCGAGCTGTCAAGTTCACACTATCCTGAGCTAGCACTCCTAAGATCATTAGACCCTGATGTGTGGCATCAGGGTGGCAGCATCAGAATAGTGGCTGAGGCAGGTAGTTAGATTCCAGGCTCATTTCTTAACATATGGGGGAGGCGTCATGGCTGATCTAATCTGATGCATAAGGCATTGGTCTGTTAAAATCCTGGCCGATCCATGCCTGAGTCATCTTGACAAAGGTCAGTCTCTCCACATTATGCCTGGACAAGCGGTTTCTCATTGGGATAACGATGGCCCCCACTGCACTGAACAATGTCCTGCTGCTACTGCTGGGGGCGGCTACCCTCCTCATTAGGGGTCATCTGCCTAGTCTTCTACCTCCTCTGGATGCTTCTGCTCCTCCTCTCCCGTCACCTGAGTACAAAAAACACTAATTGCACCAGACTCTGCTTGTACTCCAATGTTCTCCTCCTCCTCCATCTCAGCCCCCACAGGACTCATTTGGCCATGAGATGTAGTTTGCCGCTTCTCCAGTGCCCTGACAAGACAGATTTAACAGCATCTGTTCCAGGACATGAAGCAGTGGAATGACTTTATTCATCCTGTAGTCCTGGCAACTTACAAATAACATGGCCTCTTCAAAGGGCTTGAGCAAACGACAGGTGTCACACATGAGCAGCCAGTGGCTGACATCAAAGTTCCACAGGAGAGTACTTCTGTCCGCTTGCATCATCAAAAAATCATTAATGGCTTTTATTTCTTCATACAGGTGGTCTAACATATGGGGGCTGGAATTCAAACGGGTGGAAACATTGCATATCAGAGGACTATGTTGGGGCAGGCCGTTCTGCCACTGCAACTCATAGAGGGTGTGCTTGGCTTTGTAAGAATGGATGAAGTGCATGCACAGTTTTCTGGCCATTTTTAGAATGTCTTGCAGATGGATGGAAGACTTCAGGAACCTTTTGACAACGAGATTGAAAAAGGGCGCCATGCAGGGTGCATGGACCATCCCTCCTTGGTGTAACGCGGACACCATGTTCCTCCAATTGTCTGTCATCATGGTTTCGTTTTGCAGTTGTCGCGGACAAAGCCACACATTGATTTCTTCTTGCATGACGCAAAGCAGTTACTCCCCTGTGTGACTTTGTTTGCCCAGGCAAATCAGGTGTAGAACTGTGTGACACCACTGTGCCCTGCACATGTGGTATGATGGAGCAGCACTTAGACTTGTGGAGGCTGAGGTATTGGTGGAGAAGAAGGAGGCGGACATTGGCACAGGAGAAGCAGTTTGACAACGTGGAGGAGAAAGCGGCGTCTCCTCTACATGTTGTTGGTGTGACTGGGCGAGAAGCACATTCACCCAGTAGGCCGTAAAGGACATGTACTGGCCCTGACCGTAGTTACAGCTCCACGCGTCCGCGCTACAGTGCACCTTGGAAGAAACCGATACGCTCAAGGACTGGCCTACCTTCTGTTCTACATACTTGTGAAGGGCTGGTACTGGCAGTTCTGGCAGTACTGGCCTCACAGAGTAACCCTTGCTGTGATGTTCCCTTACTGTGCTGCGACCTGTGCCTGCTCCACCTGCCACCTCTCTGTCTGACATATTGGTTAATCAACTATGTGGATTTGACACAGATTTCTTGCTATCAACTTTAGCAACCAAAAACTATTGAAACTTGCGGTATACAGATCCTCCAAACGGATACCCTGGACTTTGAGCAAAATCACTCCAGAAACTATGTGGATTTGACACTGATTTCTTGCTATCAACTTTAGCAACCAAAAACTATTGAAATTTGCTGTATACAGATACCCCAAAATGGACACCCTGGAATTGGAGCAAAAATCACTCCAGCAACTATGTGGATTTTACACAGATTTCTTGCTATTAACTTCAGCAACAAAAAAGAACTGAAATTTGGGGTAAACAGATCCCCCAAAATGGACACCCCGGAGCAAAAATCACTTCAGCAACTACTGTGTACAAGCAGCTGGACCCCAGAGACAGCACATGCAGTGTGAAATGACGAGATTGGAAATGGCGGCCTGTTTTTATAGGGCTGAGACATCACATAAGCCTGCCGGTCGGTGATTGGCTTTCATGTCTGCACATGTGATCGAAGGTGTCACCGTAAACTTCGGATTCGTGATGAATCAAAGTTTTCCTGAAATTCGGAATTAATTCAGATTCATTAAAATCGATTCGCCCATCTCTAGTTATCATTACCACCTCTTCAGGTAGCTTCATCCAATAACATCTGTAATGGGGGGCTACATACCTTAGCACAAAAACATTACACTAGTTATGTATGCAACTAAGCAGTAATGGAAGACACATCCAATATCTCAGAATACAGACACTTTGAACTCACTGGTTCCTGGTCTCAAATTCTACATATTGGAAAAGAAATCCTTCTTTGCTTTTCTTCTCAATGCCAAAAGAAAGGACAAATATATACCAAGGGAGATGGTTGTTCTGTAAGAAATAAAAGCAGAAAAGGTTACAAATCATATTTTTCAATTTCCGAACCTACAAAACATACAGTGTAAATCAACGCATCACAGCAGGGTTTGGAAGTCAGACAATAAAGTTGCTGGTATCAGATATTCCTTATCGCATCCCATCAGCAGTTACAGAATTTAGAAAAAATATATGAAAACACTATTATGGTAATAGATGGTAATAGCGGTAGTAGTATTATGTGTGTTTGCTTAGTATGAACAAGAGATCTAATGACTGATGTGTCATTCGGCTGTTATCAGTGTTCTAATAAACTAGTTTAATAGCTTAAGTCCAGCTGTATTCATGAGAAGGTCATTAACCAGACGACCTCTGCCCCCTCCCCTCAGATTTGCAATGACAGGCTGATGTCCATAAATGTATACATTGCAGCCTGTCAATAACTGTCTAGCCCAGGGGTGGGCAATTCATTTTTCCATGGGGCCACATGGGAAATTAGAATGGTTTTAGTGGACCAGACTAATATACTTAACTCAGTTACCCAATACCTACCGCACCCTCTCATTATGCTCCTTTGCATTACGCCCCTTTCATAATGCCCCCTCTAATTATACCCCTTTGTATAATTCCCCTCTCATTAATCCCATATTCATAATGCCCCCTTTCTTTATAGCCCGATGCATTATGTCTCCTTTTATTATTCCCTCATCTCAATTACCCCACCATTCATAATAACCCCTCTCATTATGCTCACATACATAATGGGGGTCATTTAATAAGGACCCGATTCGCGTTTTCCCGACGTGTTACCCGAATATTTCATAGTTTTGCACCTATTTTCCCTGTATTGCCCCGGGTTTTTGGCGCACACGCGATCGGATTGTGGCGCATCGGCGCCGGCATGCACATGACAGAAATCCACGGGACACGCACTTACCTTCCCCAAGTATAAGATCGTGAACTCCGGCGGGCCTCGGCCGACGTCAGCGCAGCAGTGACACCTGGTGGACGTCGGAGGAACTACCTTAGTGAATCGCTGTAGACCCGAATCCACCGCAGAGAATGCGCCGCTGGAACGCGAATGGGCCGGGTAAGTAAATCTGCCCCAATGTCTCCTTTCATTATGCCCCCCATCTCTCATTACGCCTTCATTCATAATGCCCCTACTCATTTTTGTCACCCTTTCCATCCTTCCCTTATGGCAGTACAGGTTTTAAGAAAAAAAAACCCCAATACTCCCCTTTCCTGTGATCCGTTGGCAGTAGAGTCTTATGTTCTGGTCCTGCAGTGAGGTATGTAAAGTCGGTGGTGCAGTTACGTCATTGCACTGCCGGCGGAGCAGGTTGCAGTACAGCGCTATGAATAGTGGCATTGTAGTGTATTACTCCCTGCTCTGCCATAGGTAGAGCAGCAAGCCCCACTCCCCTTGTGGTCGCGTACTTTCAATGCCTCAGCATTCGGGTGCAAGGCATGGGTGCTCATGTGGGTCGTTCAGAGACAGAGGGCCAGATGTGGTTCATGGGCAGTATAATACCCAGTTCTAAACTCCGTGGTCCCTCCCAGTGTCCTGCGTAGCCGTTTCTCCTGGACGTGCTGCACTGAGAACAATTTACGAATGGCCTAGGTGGCTTGGACAGCCACATCGGTTGGCCGAAATCTGTACTGAGCTCAGCCAAGATAGATGGTGGTGCAGGACAAACGAGAGGGACTGCAGAGGTAAGTGCATGTTTATTGTTTTAATCAGACCCATCCTGGCTACATATCAATTCTTTTTAGTCTTCAACTACCGCTTTAATAATGTCACCCCCTTTAACAATTCCACTGTCCAGCACCTTTTCTCAGGCTTCCCCCTTAAACTGCTGGATCCAGCAGAATGTGGAGCAAGAGTCCTGAGGTGGTCGTCCAAAACACTTAACACTTCAGCTTAATATTTTTAAAGTAACATTTTGTCAAGGAAGGAGCAACTGGACAATAAAAACACAGGTATGGGTGGCATTGCTCTTCATAACAGAGTAGTTAGTTCGATTAGGTTAATAATAGTGATAGATTGCATTGAGTCATAGCTATTAGGCAAACGGCTGAATATTTTTTTATTGTGCAATTTGTCTGCTAGCAGTATGGACCTCTATTATATGTTTCCTTGCATAGTGCAGCATAGACAGATTCACTGCATAAATTAACCCTGCACTGAGAAGAAATAAGTTACAAAAGACAATTCTAAGAAAGAAACATCCTTAGGCTACAGCATATTTATACTAATGTATTGCCAAGACATCACCATTTATTCAACCTTTTCCATTTCCCTTTAATTTCCTTGCTCAAACACAATACTGAAAATCCTCTGGCGAGATTGGTCTTATTTATATTAATTTCAAATATTTTTTTTAGATTTTATCAGCAGTTCACGTAATTTCACCAAAGATTACTTCTTGTGGGAATCGTTAGTAGATAATCCTCTACAATTCATTAAAAAAAAATGAAATCAGTTAAAGCAATTTCTGTAACTGGAAGTCAAGCTTTGAAAGAGCTGGAGGAATATGATAAAAGCGATATTTTGGGTTATATCAAGAAAGTAGTTAGCGTGGTATCTGAATGGACATCTAGAATGGGTCTACATTCCCTGGTGCTGGGACAATCTAATTGTGCAAATATATGCCTCAGAAGTTAGAGCTCACAGGAGGATTACAGATTTAAGTCATACATCAATATATGGAAAAAAATACATTTTCTATCTTAATAGTAATCCTGGCAAAGGACCTTGAAAGAGTTTATCATTGTAAATTAATTATGAACACGGTAAGTGAAATCCAACTGTTCCAAGTGGCTCAGAGAGGACTTGCGACAAGCCAAGGTGCAATTTTAGAAATTACAGATGTATCCTTCCTAACCTCCATTCTTAACCGGACACATCCACGGGAAGAGCATCTTTTCAGAAAAAAATGACTTTGTGTAATTGTCTCTACAGGGGTTATGCAGTAAATTGAGTCCTTAACACCTTATTGTCAATGTCAGTTTTTGTTTTTGCGTTTCAATTTTTGCTCCCAATCTTGCAAAAGCCATAATGGTTTTCTGTTTACAGAGCTGTAACAATACTTCTTATTTGTGGGAGAAATTGTTCTATCTAGTGACAGCATTTCATATCTCCTGCAAAGACTGAGAAGTCTGAAAAAATTCCAAATGCAGAACAACTGACAAAAAAGCGCAGTTGTACCATTTTCTTGCGGACATTGGGGCACATTTACTTACCCGTCCCGTTGACGCCGCCAATCCTGAATGTATGACGAGGATTCGCAGCTGCCACGATTCACTAAGATTGTGCATCCAATTTCCTGCATGTGTCGCTTCCCCATTAAGGTCCGCCGGAGTTCACCTTCATCTTCCTGGTGCATGTAAGTGCTGATCTTGCGACACAATTTTGAAAGTTAAATTCTGCGGTTTGTCCAATTAGTCGGGGTGTCCGTCGGCCAAACCCCCGATTTGTGTCGCAAGAAAGCCGACAATGCGCCACAATCTGATCGCATGCACCAAAAACCCCTTCGCAATCCAGGCAAATCGGAAAGATATGCAAAACCGATGGAAATGTGTCCGACGGACCCTTAGTAAATGTGCCCCATATTCTTTTATTGTTATGGCTTTCACTTTGTGATCCAATGATATATCCTCTTTATTCTTTTGGTCACAAAAATGGATTGCATAGCCTTTGTGTAGCTCAATACTCTCAACTGAAAGAATGAACTGCAATACCAATCACAGCCAGCATACAACGTACAACATGTGCTCTGAATGGAAAGTAGTTTCAGCCATCTCAAACAGTGATTCATGGGATTGTTTGGTGTCGTGGACTCTTCTTTATCTGATCATCTGTTCAGGATAGATCATGAATGTCATAGTTTAGATAACTATGTTGGTTGGTTTTCTTATTTTTAGAGGCTTTTTTGTCTCATTCAAGAATTTTATTGCTAAGGTAAGGATTGACAATGAATGTGCCTATTCTTAAAAATAAACAAGAGCCTTTTCCAAATGTCCAGAATGATCGATCCAAGGCAAGTTGAAGGAGACACAGAAAAGGGGGGGGGGGTTACACATGAAAATCAGATATGACTCCAGCCAGTGATTTCTGGCCAATTTTCCAGTCATGTGACCAGATGGAACATGGAAGTCCAAAGGTTAAATGCAGTAAAATGGATAATATTCTTGCCTGATTCTCATTCAAGCATTTGTCAAGTTTTTGTAGCTGGCTACAAAACTCAGTTAAACTGAAGAAAGATGTAGACCACGCCAAATCTCAGAGACCATTTGTTAGTATTAATGTTGGTAAATTACCTAACAGTTTTAGTGATATCAGAAAGGGTGTAGTCATTGGTCAGGAATTTGCTAACAGATATAGTCACAATATATTTTGATCATGTTATTATGAGAAATTAAAGTCCTTAACCAGATTTGAGCTAAAGTATTTTAGCCTTAGGCCATCAATATCAGATCAGTAGGAGTGTGACCCCAAACGATCAGCTTATTATGGGTAGCCTTGAGGTGCAAGAAAATAGACTACGGAGCAAGAAGTCCAGCTTGGTTCTCTGTGAAGTAGCCATCGCTGGGAACTGGAGGTCAGCTCCTTTTCAAGTGAATAAGATCTAAGCTACGGTTCTCTGGACAAGCCATTACATAGAGAATGGTGCTGGACCTCTGGCTCTATACTCTTTTGTTATTATGGCCAAGGGAGGTAGCCAGAATAATCAGATTGGTGGGGGACTCGAGATTCTTGAGACGCCAAACATTTTGCTAATTGAATATATATAGCATGCCCTATAGATATGGATTGCAATAGCCTGGAAACCCCCTGACAACCATTAGAATGCAGAGAAAAAGTATAAAGTAAGTTGGAAACCACTTCCTTTATGAGGTTTTCCAAGATTATTTTTAAAAGATTAATAAATACAGGCAACGTGATAAATAGATAACAATCTAACTCCTGAATTTTCAGAAAAACTGGAGTTTTATTACAGCATTGTTTGTGGTATTTATATTATATATAAGACAAGAATGTGACTGTTGGATGGGTATGGGAATTGTTGCACCAAGGAAAATGTCATATTTACTTAAAATGGCGTGGGTGTAACTTGAGGGGGTGCAACGGGTGCGGTCACAAATGGGCCCAAGAGGTCTAGGGGACCAATATAGTCTACCATTCCTATATGAGAAGACTGGTACTATAAAGCATACATTAGGGTCCTGGCAAACATTTTACACTAGGGCCTGACAGCTTCAAGTTGTCAGGCTCTAGTCAAGAATAGCTTTTAGTAATTTTGCTATCATAAATACATGTATATATATTAATATATGTATAATGTCCCATATTTCACATACTCTTTTACACAAAGCAATTGGAAGGCCACCAGTTTCTTGAGTGTTCGTCAAGAATTCATACTTTTACTTTGGTCAATGGCTTATGAAGAAACTTTGCACAAGTTATTTAAAAGTTATTTAACCAATAAAGATTATTCAATTATCTTTAATATACAATGTATAGTGTACTCTATCCCTCTCTGTCCCAATCTGGTATGTTGTTATACATTTATGTTTGTGAGGTTAACCTTTGTTTCCTTGGCATGCTACTTTTTGTTATATAGGAGAAGGTTCTATCTGACCTTTATTACTATGTATATAGCAGAAAATTTTGCTAGTTCAAGTGACTGTATAAAAAAAAAGTTTTCAAAAGTTCTGAACAGCAAAAAGTGCCTCTTGCGCCATCTTGTGCTTCCTCTCTTTCGGATCCTCTCTGGAATCTGGGCGCAGTCTTGTCTTCTATCAAGATGGAGAACAGCTCAGTGAAATGTCAGATGCCACAGAAGTATTGATAAGCAAACCCATAAGTATTCAGGTCCATTGGGTTCAGCCAAACCCAGACCAAAAATCTGAATTCTTGGAGCAGGATTAGAATCCGAACCCTTTAAATAGGTTCGCTCACCCAACAGTAACACCAGCACCCGGTACTGTCAACAATTGCAGGTATTATCCTCTACAAGCTGTGGGCAAACCTTTAAGTGGCATGTAATTGCCAGAGGCACATGCGTGACTGCATTTTGGCAGCCAACTTGTCACTCCCTGGGACACATGCAGGCAGTATATAAAGAATTACCGTGGGAGGGGGATGAACCAAACCCAGGCTTCCAACTAAAGACCAGGTTTGTGTTCTGCTGACCCGAAACTGCAAGGTTTGGTACAAAACTAAACATTGCAGTTTAAGTCTGTCCATCACTATGCAGAACTCTAAATAGAGAGGAGGGGTAGTAGTGAGTGGTGATGAGTGGACCCGAACCACAATGTTCGAGTTCATACCAAACTTTGCTGGTTTGGTTCCACAAAACACAAACCCGGATGTGAACACCCGCAATTTGGTCAGCCAGCACCAATCACTGGTGGGTGAGTGGACCAAGGAATAACACCAAAGGGTGTTCAGACTCAGGTCCGAGTCCACAAACCCACCTGACCCCAATACTAATGGGTCGGCTCATCGCTAGTAGTGCGTCACAGCAGCTAGGTATCCACTATCTCAAACACAACTGCAAAATACATATAGCACCCACAGTGAGAAAAGCTGCTAGGTAATTATGAATAAAAGTCATATTATGGCAAAAAAACTAAGTTATTCCAAATGTATACACCCTTAAAGGGGTTGTCTACTTTTAGCAAATAATTGATATTGTTTGTGTAATGAAACGTTTTACAATTTTCCACTATACTTTTTGTATCAATTCCTCATGGTTTCTCTCAATCTCTGCTTGCTGTCATTCTATTGGAAGCTTCGTTGTTTACTTCCTGTGGATAAAAACCGCTCCCTGGTGATTTGATGTCATGTGATCTGATTACTCTCTTTGATTAGAACGAGCCATAGGCCTGTGTGACACCATACGATCATGGAGAGGTTTTTATCCACAGGAAGTAAACCATGACAATTCCTGATAAATGACAGCAAGCAGAGATCTAGGAAACCTTAAAGAAATGGAAAGTGGAAAGTATTTTAGAAAATTATGTAACTTTCCTTCATATTTGATGAGAGTGGACAATCACTTTAGGCATAAGTGAAGTTTGCTGAAATGCAAGGTACAATCTAAGGTTTTATTTAAAAAAAAAAAAACTTAATATGATTATTAGCATGTCCTGGGAATAAACACAAAAGACTGGAAACAATTCTTCCATACCTTCTGTGCCTCCTGTTATGAGGAAATGAGCAAATATGCAGAATATATGTGGTTTGCTATACCGTCAAACTGTGAATTTCATACATGTATAAAAAAAAGGTGACAGCACGGATGTGATATAATTATATGTTATAGATCCTCCGCTTCCGTGATATGCCTCTCTGTTAAGTACATTTGATGCTAAGCATTTAAGATGTAGAACAATATGCAGAGGAGGAAGCTCCTGGGACCGCTCCACATATGTTGGGATCTGACGCTGGTCTTCGTCATAAACAGGGCTAGATCCCATCAGAGACCGGCAGCTCCAGGATATGTCTCACTGGGAAAAGACGGGCAAGCTGAAAACAGCTACAAGCATTTTCATTTATTTCACAGCCTGAGCCCTCCTTTCTCTGACAGGTAGAGGCTCCGCGCCTCCCCTCCCTCCTGCCATTGGGGTCTCTCTCCATGCAGTCACTTTCTTTCTGATGCCTCTGGCTGTTTTCAAGTTTTATTAAATTTGCAAGTGAAATGATGAAGCTGGGAAGACTTTATCCTTCAGAAGTGACACCTCAACCCCTGAAATCAAAACCTGGGCTGTGATTTATTTGGCTGGAATAAAACATGTAAGATACAGAAAATAAACACGAGTGCGAAGGAGATGTAAATTGGCCTTAATTCTCCACCAACGTCAGTCTACTCTCCCCACACGGCGACTAAACCTTGTAGGAGAACAGCGATGCGTGTCAATTATTTATCTACACAACCACTTAGCTTTTCGCTTTGTGCTGTGGGAAAGGATATATTTTTAACCCATGCTCAATGCCCTCGTACATCGTGATATAAAGCCAACGGATAAGAAGAGGACTGGTCTGAACCCGCTGACCTGTACATTCACGAAACATATTAATTTCCTTTAACTTACTGAATATCTCTAGAGTTGTCTATAAACTTACAAATACATTGATTGTAAAGAAGGCCGCAGTTCGCTCTTCTCAAGAAATAACATACAGATTTTCTTAGAAGGCTAATGTAGCATTGTAAGGGTTACCCATGTGACATGACCAGTGCGGAGCATACAAAAGGCCTTCCATACTTCATCATAGATGTCAGTAAATGTTAAACACATGTGCATAAACATAATCAATTAATCCGAGGCCTATAGTCATCTATTCATATCAAACGCAAGGAGACCATTTGCCAATATAGATGAATGGACCTTTAAATTTCAGGTTATTATTTATTCTTCAGGACACAAGCGTGGAATAGTCTCATAGAAATCCTGTGTTTACAACCATAGATATCTATGGTGTGACATGTTGTACATGTGTTATTAGAGTGTTTTACTTATATCCTCCCTTAACTGCCAATTGGGGATTGTCAAAAAGTTTCTTTGCCACATGACTGCACTGGACCATTGGCTGTTGCGGCTCTGGTCTTACCAGGGCACTGGCAGTAGGATTCAAAGGGTATTCCCATGAAAACAAGTTTCTTATATGTTCTCAGGATAACACATTCTCAAATTCACTATTATTAACAAAATGCAGCATTTCACAGATATGTGAACCTGTCTCTATCAGTCCTGCTGTATAAAATTTCAGTTGTCCTTAGACATGACCCAGTAACTTTTGACTTAGAATTAGGCGCCATCTTCGATTTCTGTGTGAGATCTTGGAGCTGAGATTTCTGTGTCTCTATGCTGTGTGGCTGTAGCCCCGCACCCTGCAGAGAGGCTGCAAACCACAAACCACAAGCAGATAAGTGATCCGGGGGAAAGGGGAGGCAGGCATATGTCTGTAAAATGTAGCAGAGCTCACAGTGTAAAAGTCTCTCAGCCTCTGTGTAATAGGCATCTCATGCATCTCTGATCTGTCTCTTCTCCCTTTCTATGTGTCAGTGTGTAAGTACAATGTTAGTAGCATGATGAATGTGTATATATACCTTGTACCCTGCTAATGTAACCACATTGTCACCCCACAGAACTAGATGGATAATAATGTGTCTGCTTAGAGAGGCCCCGCCCACACCCTGGAATCTTACACTGAGCACCCTAGGGAGTAATAGTAACTAAAACAGCAATACTGAGCAAAATTTTAAAGTAAAGGGATAAAATTATCTTTATCGGGTTAACATCACTAGGAGATTTAAATGTGAAAATTTTCTTTCGTGGGAAAACAGCTTTAAAAGGCTATTCTCATCTTAGTATTCACATTTAATTCAATTCATCTGACATTTACATACTTTTCTTCAACTGCATGTTATCAAAAGAATTTAGCCATGTGAAGATAATTTCTCATAATTGTGGTCATATCGTCCCTAAGAAACAAAGGACAGCTTTCCTTGGATACAACCACCTCTGTTGGAGGGATTGCACACAAAAAAATAGTTTTTGCATATCATATGGACAGAAGTTATTGCACGTCCTGTGGTAATGAATGCAGAATCACAGTGGTTGTTGCAAGGTCGTGTCTGGCCACCACTGCCACAGTGCGGGTGGTCGTATCCTTGGATAGGTATCTCATTTCTAACACAGCTACAATTATGGGGTATTATCTTCACACAGCAACATTTTTTTCCAATTGAAGAAATGTATATATTTAGCAGATTAATTAAATTAAATGTGAATGCCCAGATAGGAAGACCGCTTTTACTAATGTATGTGACTCTTTTAGCTGTACTGTCCTATTCTTTCTTTCCATATATATGTCTTAGCAAATGTTTTAATAAGGGTTTACATTTCACTCTAGCTCTAAATTTCTCATTAAACAGGTCATAAAGACAGCTATATGCAACAATTCCTTGGTTGCTAGCACCAGTTACTGGATCTTTATATAAAGTACTACTTTATATATTATTGTTTCTGCTCCAAAGTTCTGACCCCACTATGGTTTAACCACTCTTGATCATCCCTTGTGCATCTATTTGTGCAGATGCAGTTGTCAAAACAAAAAAGCATAGACCGCCTTTTCTTGTTGGAGGATTGAAAAAGTTAAGAACATGCCAAACAAAGTAGACAATGGAAGCCTTCATTACTGCACAGGTGTCAATCCTATAGGGACCTGAACCTCTAGGTGGTAAGATCATTGTGTAGCCTTCATAAGGTAACAGCTAATCCAGGACGTTAAGAGACATTGACCTGTGGCACCAAACGGACAGGCAGAGAATTGGGCAACAAGAATTTAAGCTTCATGGTAAACCAGTCAGTGTTCGAGTCAAAATCGAATCAAAAAATAGTAAGATAGGTCGGAACAGTAGTAACTGGTTCACAGTTTACAATCACCTGTAGAGATCCGACAAGGGTAAAAAGAGTAGCACACACCTTTGTTGGACAATGCAAACTGCTGTACGTATCTATTTGCCCAGGCACATTACAAGAAAGTACTGAACCATAAAGACCTATCTAAGACCTGGCCCTTTTATAAAACACTGCTCAAAAAAATAAAGGGAACACTAAAACACCACAATCTAGATCTCGATGAAATATTCCAGTTACAACTCTTTATTGATTTTCTAATGGAATGCTTTGAGAACATTGAAATTAAAAAGATCAATGAAAATCAAAACTAATATCCCATGGAGGTCTGGATTTAGAATGATGCTCAATATAAAAGGGGCAAAAAAATGTTAGGCTATTTAAACTTCAGTGAAAATGCCTCAAAACAAGGAAATAAGGCTCAGTATAGTGTGTGTGGCCTCCACATGCCTGTATGACCTCCCTTCATTCTCCTAATGAGGTGGCAGATATTCTCCTGAACGATCTCTTTCCAGGCCTGCATTAAAGCTTCAGTCGACTCCTGGAAAATCTGTGCTGCAACATGGCCTTAGAGGATGGAACAAGCAGATGTGCTCGATTGGATTCAAGTCTGTAGTATGGGTAGACCATTCCATAGCATCAATGCCTTCATCATGCAGTAACTGCTGACACACTACAGCCACATAAGGCCTAGCAATGTCATGCACCAAAACCAGGGTACCTCTAACTGGTAGATGGAGGGCTTTGCAGCCCCCCAAATAAAAATCTCACCCCACAATAACAGATCCACTGCTAAAACTTTCATTATGGAGGATGATACTGGCAGAATAACGTTGTCTATGGCGTCTTCCTTTTTAAATGGCCTCTTTTCATAGACGTAATGTCTGTCACAGTTCGCAGTGTGAACCTGCTCTTACCTGTAAAGAGCACAGGGTACCAATATTAAATCTGTATATCTTGGTGTTCTCTATCAAATGGCATCTCCCTGCATGGTCTTGGGCTGTAAGCACAACACCAACTTGATGACATTGGGCTTTTATACCCTCCCTAATGGAGTCTTCTTCTGACTGTTTGAGCAGAAACATGGATATTAGAACATTTTGCAGGGTTCTGTCAACCCTGGATTCTCTGTCCTCTGGATTCTCCTTGCACAAAGAAAGAGGTAGCGGTCCTGCTTCTGTGTTGTTGCCCTCCTACGTCCCCCTCAATGGGGCTCATTTATTAAGGGTCGCACTGCTCATTTTCCTCATTTTTGCGCCTTTTTCGGCGATTACATGGCTTGTACAGGTATTTAACAAGTGTCTGTTTTGAAGGATTTTGGAGCACACAATCCTTTTTTGGCGCAGATGCTCTAGCTTCCATGCAACACACTTTAGGGGGTGTGCCATCGGATGATCCGAATGATTCGGACTGAACGTGGAATTTAATTTTCAAATTGTGTTGCAAACCCAACCACTTACATGCACCATGAAATAGATGGTGAACCCTTTCGGACCTGAGCGGGGAAGTGACACATCCACGATATCGGGCGCACGATCTTTGTGAATCATGGCACAGTGCATTATCATCAGACAATGGACTTTCGGTGAACTCCAGCGGCCAGGTAAGTAAATTTTCCCCGTTGTCTCTGTGTCTGTTTCATTCTCTGGACACTACACTGACAGAGACAGCTAACTTTCTTGACACAGCTCTCATTGATGCACCATCATGGATTAGCTGCACTACCTGAGCAACTTCTGTGGGTTGTAGACACTACCTCATGCCAGGAAAAATGTAAAAGCGACCAAAACAACATCCAGAAAGGATCAGAAAAGAGAACTAGTCCGTGGTCACCACCTACAGAACCACTCCTTAATAGGGGTTGTGTTGCTATGTGTCATCTATAATTTCGACCTGCTGTCTGTTCCATTTACACTATAGCTGGAGAAATTGGTTAACAATTAGTCTTAATTCATAACTGGACTGGTTGTTTTCACAGAAGTGTGATTGAAGTGGAGCTCCATTGTGTTGTTTAAGTGTTTTCTTTATTTTGTGGGGCAGTGTCTATAGTGGGTTGAAATTAAAAATGAGTGATATAAATGTTTATCATTATTTCCAACTGCAGATTTTCTTCAAAACCTTTACTATTAAAGTTATCAAAATGAAAAAAACCCTTTCACATGTAATGACGGGGTAACAATGGCTCTTTCTTAGTTCATTCCAGGCATTGTGGATACATTTTTGTACTAAGCTTTAGAAAGTTATAAATATGAATTATTGAATCACATTAACGGGTTTTTAGATTCAGAGTAATTGTCAATATGGAGCCTCAGTGAATAGCAACAATTAAGGATTAGAAGTAATATCAATTGTTAGTGTTGAGGGCCAGAAACTTTAAGGGATTGTTCAGAGTTTTTTCTGGCCTTTGTTATCGTTTTATATATTTTTTATGTATTGGCAAAGAGAAAAAAAAAACAGCATAAGGCCACACAACTGTATTGGGGTTGGTGATCTGACCCCATAGAGCTCTATTACAACCGATTGCGGTTTGGTCCTATTTTAGTCAAATACAAAATTAATTCACTCAACTCGCTTCTAGAGTAAAAAAAAAATGTTAAACCTCACCATAGCCGAGTCAAATAAAAGAGAACACTTTAGGGATAAAAGGACATCTTCTGGTTTAACTTCTTGATCTACATCTTTTTCACTCCAGAAAGGAGTTGAGCGACCTCCTTTTGTGTTTCAGTGACTTTATGACTGCGGGTCAGCTCAGAAACTAACCCATTCTTGGAGTCTGCTCCTCATATTTTTGTAAAATGGACAGAACACATGGGAATACTACTCTTTTTATTTAGTTTTGAAGGACCTTTTTAAGCCTTATTTTTGTAGTGCACCCACTTAGCTTTGTATGGATCGGGAAAAGGAGAGGAGGACATGTGCTTCCCCCAGTTTCCAGGGTGAAACACATGGTGATGTGCATAAGTCCTAGAAGGGGGATTTCTTCTGAACTCCAGAACCCTTCAGCTTCTTCCAGTTGAGGAGGACCATCGGTTTGTTCCACAGATGACCACCGTACCTTCTTCCAAGTTCCGTTTGCTGTTGTTCTGGAAAACTTAATCGCATAATCCAAGTCAGCCCCCTTTCCCAGTATTTTATTGTAAATGTATTTTCCAGCTTTCTCCATATTTTTCTCAGAAACAGAAATGTCACCTAGCAGAAATGGACTATAAATATCTATTGGATTCTGTAGAGTTCATATTGCATGCTCTGCTAAAACAATCTGTCTGAGTAGATATGTATTTGTTTAATCTTTTTATATAGAACAATATAGAGTCTGTGAATAACTGCCTTTCATAAGTCTAGTAGTTATTTTGCTAGCTGTGGTACAAAGATAAAGTGGCTTTCTCAAGGACATAAAGTGTAGGCGTCAAAGCAAAGTCTGTACTTCTATGAGCTAGCCTTCAAGCTGCGTTGACACTTCAGTCTTAGTCTACACAAAAGTAAAATTGTTATTCTGGCAACACAAAGGATGTCCATGTAGAAACTATGGAAAATTGGGTCTGCATTTTATTATGATCCAATATCCCATTACTGTATGTAGAAAGAAGATAATAATCACTGATACCTTATCATGTCCCAAAATATAATGCTTAGAAGGAAACATTTTCTATGAATAATTCCTTCTCTATTACCGTATTTTTCGGAGTATAAGGCGCACCATCAATAAATGCCTGCTTAAACGTTTAGGTTCATATATAAGGCGCACCGGATTATAAGGCGCACCTGATTATAAGGATGAATGACCAGCAGGTGGCAGACCTGTGCACAGTTCAAGACAGCTGTTGTCTGTAAGTATGGTTCATTTATAAGGCGCACTGGACTATAAGGCGCACCTTTGATTTCTGAGAAAATCAAAGGATTTTTTGTGCGCCTTAGAGTCTGAAAAATACAGTACATGCAATATTCTAATACTACAATTCTAGAACTATTTACAGCAGCAATCAATGAATAGGTTGTCATTTCTAAATGTTATTCATAACAATTTGTTATTCTGTGCCTATGGGTACAGTAGGTCATTCTATATGATGTCTACAGTAAGGAGTATTTTAGTAGGATTTTGGCTGGGTCGGCGCCAGTGCTTGGCATACCTGGCAAGTGCCGGGGCCGAGGGCTGCCAGGGGTGCCCACACAAGGCTTTACATAAGAAATCCATGGGGGAGAGGGGAGCTGTATCCAATTAATCCATTGGGTGTAAAGGGATTTATATAAAATAACCTTGAGGGGACTGCTTGGGATGATAAATTAGGGAATATTTTGGGAACAGCAGACTGTTTTAGTTTCTGAATTTTGAATGTTGCCGGGTGAGTTCACTGCAAAGGGGCCTACTGAGGCGCTGTCACCCAAGGTCCTACTGAAACTTGGAGCTGACCCTGATTATATAACAATGTATGTTCTTCAGGTCCTCAAGTATCCATTTGGCCACATGCCGTATGGTCACACTGTACCATCTTCTTCTCTTCTTTGTGAGTTCAGGATGTGTAAAGCTTTTGGTCTACCCTATAAGTGGAATCTTTTCTTTTGCAACCATTCAATAATTACTATTTCAACCCAATACCTCTTTTCATACTCTATTATTAACTCAGTTAATAGTTCTAAATTATTAACATAGACAATAATAGGGAAGTAAAAGTAGAGATAGTACTGTAGTCAGGGACTAAGTCCAGAGACACTCCAAGGACATAAATATACCTATGTACCGATTTTCATATATATTACAGCATTCTCAATATAGGACAGAGATATCTTGCACCATAAGCTTTTCTATCTGAAGTGGATGTATCTAAGAAGGCTTTCAGGTACAGTGCTCACTGCTGGAGAAAGAACAGAAAAAAGACACAGAGAAGATCTTTTGCTTAAAAAAGATGGGTATCTTTAGGAAAGTTTAACATGTTGAGTGAGTGACATGTTAGTAGGGGAAAATGGACACCGGTTGTAGTCTGAATGTGGCGTGGTTCTTGAAGACTTCTTATCTGTATTTGGTGACTGTCATACTATATAAAGAATTTTGGAGTCATCACAGAAGTGGTGTGCAGAACAAAGGAGCCCCGGTCAGATTTTTCTCATTTTATGGGTTCTAGAAAGGCTTAGAAGATAAGTATAACCATAATAAACTTTCCTAAAGGAAGGCAACCCCTTTAATGAAGTATATTACAATGTTTACTATTACCACCTACATTTTTCATTTCTGAAATGTAAAAAAAAATTGTTTAGTTATTCTTGAAGCGATGCTCTATGCATGATTGGGGCACATGGGGCAAGCAAGAAGGTTGGGGCTTGGTGAAAAGGGAATGGCGGAAGGGATTTCATAGATGACGATGTGTTAATGTTGTTCACAGGAAGTCAGTTTCAGTGGAGGGACTGACATCCTGTAATCTTTGGACATGTGGGGGGGGGGCATGGGGATGAAATAAATAACACAGCTAAAATATTGCTGGTAAGTTACTGAAAATTGCCGAGGGGCTTCTTTAAAGTCAATTGCGGGAGCACTTGTCACAGTCAATGCAATTGCACCTCCAGCTCTAATTAAAATAATAACAAGCGACTGAGTATCTGATAGAAAGATTAGATTATTATGTAGGGTATTCTGCTTCCATTTTTTGCAGAAATACATTTTCTTCAAAGTCGATTCCTTGTGGTACCAATTTATAAAGGTAAAAGAAGTTATCAGACATCTTGTAAAGTGAATGCAGCAGAATACGCTGTACAACCAGCGAAAAACCCTCAACTCCCCCATTCTAAATACACTGCTAAGAGGGAACAAAAATCCAATTTGCCTGTCACTTACTTCCTCCTTGATTAGATAATAGACACACTGACTCACTATGGAAGTAGTATATCACATCAAGGATATGTTAGGGTCCATTACTACTGTGATAAACAGTGGTCAGCACATTAAAATATGGAAATAAGACAGCATAACCAGCGCATACAAATTTGCTTTGCATTCAGAAACAATGAGCCAAGGGAATGAATCGAAACAGCCTGAAACTACTGTATTCTCAGCACATCAAACCATGTGAATAAAAAAAGCAAGCAGAGAATTTGATTTTTATACCCAAGGCTATTTTTTATTATAGTTTATTTCCGTGTTCTCTTCTGTTCACACAAGTTCTCTTACAAGGAAATAACATTTTATTGTGTGTGCAATACTCACTAGATCTGTTATCTATATCTGGTTAACACTGCTACTTTTTACCGGCAGTGGGGTCATCTATCATGATATCAACTCCAGCTTTCCAGGGCAAAAAAAAACTCTCTTTATTTTAAATAGGACTTTTATGGGTTTGGTATATATATATATATTTATTTTATAATAATGTAGATTTATATATTTTATTTTATACATATATATATTTTTTTGCTCTTGGTAAAACTTAAGTGTAATCTTTTGATAGTCCCCCGAGTCCTGCACATACTGTAGAACTAATCCCAAGACACCTGTTTTTGACTTTCTGAGAAGATTTCTTGACAGCCTTTGAGGATATAGAATTACAACACAGCACACTCTGCAAGTAGTGATAGGCACATGTTGACTTCCCCATGAGTATAACCATAATCTCCTAAAAATCACAACCCTGTTTTCAATCGACTTCCGTCTGCCTCAGAATCCCGTTCATAGATCCTTTCTGAGTAACCACCTGGCGAATCCAAGGGGCAAACAAGTTAAGAGATGGCCCATGTCTGATGGAGATTTTTTGATAAGGTTGTCGTCTTCACAGATATTACATGGGACCTTGATCCCTATGCTGTGAATACCTCTAGACCAGCTATAAGGCTCACATCAACTAACACTGATGGGAGCGCCTTTTTCTTTCCATCTACTTTTACCCCAACTGCTCCCAAGTAAGACACTGACTTCTATGGCTGAATGGTTATGATGAACCCGTGCTATATGTACTTTTTGTTACCACCCGTTTCTTTGTTGAGATAACTTTGATACTCTTGCCTAGGCTATTTTGTTGAGTTATAGTTTTAGTCCATGGGTCATTACGTCAAGTGGCTCTTCCCACCCTGCAGTATTCACCACTGCTGAGAGCTGTGAATAATTAGGTAAATATCCCCATCCCCAAAATAACTAATGCCAAAGCTCAAAGCCAATGATGCCTATTTGCTATAAAACAAACAGCACAGTTTTCCTTTTAGCTTGTTTGATTGTTGTTCAGATATAGCCATAGAAACATTGATAGACACAAGTATGGATAGTTGGACAGAAGAAGGTAGGTAAGGGCCGTGTCATTAAATAACTATGTGGATACAGATACAAAATAAACAGGCTGCCTGCAGGAATCTCTTTTTCTAGTTTTATTTTTAACAAGTCCTATTGTATGCTTGCAACCTTCCTTTGGTAGCACGGCAGCTAAGCCCTGCTAGAGTAAGATAATATGCCTGAGTTTTTTTTTTCAGGATTTGTAGATTGTCTTCTGAGCAGCATTGGCCCAAAGACCAATAACAAGTGTATAGGCCAACAAAACCAGTTGGAGACATTACTCACACCGTGTCTTTTGCATGTGTAGGAGGCCTGGCTTGTAATGTTTGTGGGATTTTTGTTTTTTTTTAAACAATGATGTTCCCACTTTAAAGATCAAACAATATATTTAAAAAAAACAAACAGGAAGAATTAGTAAGAATGCCCCGTTTTGCATGTGTAGTTGGTAACAAGAATGAGTAATGAATTTTCTGCAATGTCTTCGAACGACGTTGCCCTTTGTACATGCAAAGTTGGGGCAGCATGTGGTAGGCTTGTGATAAAGCTTTTGCCCCCAACTGCTTTGCATCCAGTTAACATTTATAATCCACCAACACAAGCCAATTGATCATAAGAAGCCACTTTCATTCATCCTCCTTGTCAAATCCTCCATACACAAATAAAGAAGAATAACAGAAAGAAATGCTGGTCCTTTAGAAAGTGGTGGCAGTGACGAGAGTCCCTTCCACAGTCGGTCAGCGTACAATGACGGCTAACACCAGGAGGAAGAGCAGCAGGGACACCCTGACCCCATCACACCTGTTGTTTTCTGCTGCCTGCTGCACTCCACTTGGCATTCTCTGGGACGTCCTCCGTGTACATTTAGTCTTCCTTTTTGTTGTAGCAGTGGGCATAGTATCAAAATTGAATTTCAGTTGGTAATCCGGCACATAATCCTGTACGTTATGTGGGCTCTTCCCAGACAAGGGTTTTGAGATCCGATTTCGGTTTTTGTGACTGGTGCAGTTCTTACCAGATTTCCTTGTTCCTGGACGTGGGTCTGGATGGGCAGCTGGCTCATTTTGGTGCAAGTCTTTTCCTTTTTCCTTAGAGGAATGGTGTGAGTGGTGCCCTTTATGTGATATCTGATGCGTGGTGCTGTAAGTAGTATGAGTCTTAATTTGGTGAAGAGACTCTGAGCCAGAACAATGCGCATAATCTTCTGATTTTAGGGTTTTTAGGTCTCTGCCCTGCATTTTATCAGGAGTCTCACAAATAACATTCGAACTAGTCCCTCTAAACTTTCGTAGCCACTCCCACAGGGATCTGGCTTTACAGTCGCAGTCCCAGGGGTTATCATTAAGCCTCAAAAACTCCAGAGCAGAAAGATGTGCTAAACACTCCCCTTGCAGTTCTGATATGCTGTTATTAAACAGAAACAAGGTGGTCAGCCTCTTAAGATCATGAAAAGCATTTCTGTGAATGAACTGAAGTTGGTTCTGATGAAGAAGAAGACGATCCAGGTTGACCAAACCTCTAAATGTATTTTGATGAAGGCTCCAAAGCTTGTTTCCATGCAGAAAAAGATGGCTCAGATTGACCAAATCTATAAAGATGTCATCTTGTAGAAACTCAATGTGGTTGTTTTGAAGGTAAAGAAATTGTAAACTGTGGAGTCCACTGAATAACCCCGTAGGCAAGGAGCTGAGGCCACATTTGTACAGGTTTAAGGTGTGAAGTCTACTCAGACCTTGAAATGTCTCTCCTGCCAAAGCCCTCAAATAGCGATTGTCCCCAAGATCCAGTTCTTCAAGGTTATCAAACCCTTCAAAGGTATTTGGATCAATAAAGGTGATATTGTTGCTGTAAAGCCACAGAGTGATAAGTGAAGGGCTGAAATGTCCCCTTAGGAGTGTGTTTATCTGATTGTTCTGAAGAAATATCCTCTCGCTGATTTCTGGAATTCCTTCTGGTACACCCCCAAAGTTGTGAGCCTGGCAGCTGACAGTCATTGGTGATGGGTAACATATACAGTTTATGGGGCATAGTGATATAAAAGGCAACTGCATTCCAAAAAGGACCAAAAATAGATCCAGGTGACATCCTGTAAGAAGAGAAAAAAACAAGTATTAAATATTGTTGAAATGTTTTCAGAAAAACACATATAAATCATGCAAATGCAGATGGTCCAGGTATAAAAAAGTAGTAAAAGTCACACCATATTCTCATGGAAAAAGCAATACATCATGTTTTGGTTACTCCTCCTAGAGTACATTGACAAATGGGTGTTACCAGTTTTCTTTTTTCACTGTTTGTCATTATGTCACACAGCATAGAGCAGGAGAGGACCATTGAATGGGAATAGGTAAAGTTGAGTTTTTGTGTCTGATTTGTTACATTTTTTTTACAAAGCAAATTTGCACTGGCTTGGGTTGGGGTACAGAAAAAAGTGGGAGAGGGAGAATAAGGGGACTACATAAAAAGGAAGCATGAGGGGTGGTTACAAAACTGGGGCATAAGTTGGGGAGCTAAATGTGGGGAGTGCTAGTAGGGAGGCATAAGGTGAAAGGGGGTATAATATGGGGGCTACCAAATGGAGGACATAATACCAGGGGTTATGAAAAACTATAAATTGGTCTGCTACAAAACGGTAAACACTTGGGGGTGGGGGCTACAGATTGGAGGACACAACAGGTTAGGGCATAATCTAAAGCATAAATTGGGGAGCTGTTCTAATGGGGAATAAGTTGGGGGCATACAGAAAGGAGGCATTTTAAGAGGGGGCCAATAGAGATAGACAGTGTTAATGGGAAGGCTACTGAAAGAAGGAACATTATAAATGTAGACTAAAGGAAGGGGGACAGGGGGCATGATGCTATCTGGGGGACACATAGAGGGATATTTTGCTTTATGGGCACACTTGTGTGTGGGGGAATTAATTTGAAAGGAGGGGTAACAATGTGTGTGTGGGGCTACGGGGCTAATTTGAATTGTTAAAACATAAAAAATGCATAATCCAGAATGACACATACAGTATATCTCTATAATATTAAAAACTGCTAAGTCAGTATATATTTTGCTTCTGAAACATAGGGGTTAAGAACATCTTAAATAATGAAGATTCCATTAAAAATAGATTATGTTGGAAATATCATGGACTTTTATTGAAAGGTCATTTATTGCCAAACTTTATCCCCTCTCTCATTATCTTCCTGTAATGGGAATCTGACATGAATGCACAACAGAGCAGCGAGCGATGAGACGACGCACAAATTATCACAATGTATCAACGTAAAATCTGTTATCACATATTTATTTTATTTCCTAGGTCAGAAGACTTAATAAGAGAGATTAAGCAATGGGGAATATCAGCAACCAGGTTGTAATGTTAGTAGAATGGAAATGGACACTAATTGCTTTCAGTATAATTAGCTACCATGCACATGGTTAAGTATTATGAGCACAGCCATTTTCCAAGTCTGGTTGCTCCCTGCCATAACCATATTAGAGATCAATTATATAAGGATTACTCATAGATCTCCAGGAGATGTTCAAAAACTTTCTATTTGCATCTTTTGGTTACATTTAGAAACATTGGGGGGGCATCTATGATATTACATTTGGGCCGTTTTTGGTGCACTTTCCACCTTTTTTCTGTTTCCATTTAATTTATCGTATATACTCGAGGCAGTGCCCCTCCTTACTATGCTACATGTCACTGTACATGACTTAACACACTATGTATAAACTGCTGCTCGGGTTCCTGCTCTATAACATTCTGCCTGCCGATAGGACACTATGTTCCATCTGCTCAGATCCTCCTACTCTATAACATGCTGCCTGTAGATGGAACACTATATACCAGTGGTGGCGAACCTATGGCACGGGTGCCAGAGGTGGCACTCTGAGCACTCTCTGTGGGCACCCAGGCCATCATCCCAGACAGGACTCAAAACCTCCTCCTGCAGTCCCTGGCTACCCAGGACATGCTGTGACCAGGGCTATTTAAAGCTACACATCCTAATGCAGCCTGGGACTACAGGAGAAGCAAGGCGGTGCAGGCAAGGCTGCATTATTATTGTAGCTCCTGCTCTGGGCCCTGCTATTCTTCCTGTTCAGGGGATCCTGGAAGGAAGTTACAATGATAATCAGAATTTCTCCTCTTTCTTGCAAATGTTTTGCTGTCATCAGGACGCTGATACACTATGACACAACAGGTAGCAACATGTTACCACTTAAATTGCTATGTTGGCACTTGTATTTAAATAAGTAGGTTTGGTTCTAGTTTGGGCACTCGGTCTCTAAAAGGTTCGCCATCACTGCTATATACCATCTGCTCAGCTCAGATTGCTCTGTAACATACTGCCTGACAATCAGGCTACATGTTCAATTCTCTTTATTTGAAAAGCATTTTAACATGCAGGAAGTCAACCCTAACTGTATGTTAAAGTTGTGCTGGCGTGACTTCTAGACTTATTGTAGATCTGACCTACTGACAGAATTCCATGTCAAATTTTCAAGGAATATAGCAGCCTAATGTGCTGTAGTCTCGGTCAGTGTATAGATATCAAATTGAAAGTAACCGTTTACCATCAACCAGCAATTCTGTGGTGATAAGGTTTATCATAAAATATATAATATATTAAAAAGGTTAATTTGGGCTGCCTTCAGTCGCCCTTAATGGGAGCTTAGAAGCTCACAAGATGCTTTTTATAAATTGCAGTATGCAGTAGTCTCTCATGCTCCCCCTTGTGGTGGCTGTAAACGGAACAGTTTTCATATTTTCTAATTGTCTATGCTGGTGATATGGAGTGGTGTACCAGAAAAAAAGTTGCTGCAATATATACAGCAGTCAAAAAATGGTGGCACACCAGAAAATACTGAAAAAACTGAATTTACTTTATTCCAAGACTGCTATGTTACAGCTACTGAATATGGAGCCTTTCTCAAGCCCTATATATACATATATATAGTTAAATACCACAAAATTATGCATCATACTTAGAGATGAACGAATCGATTCAATGGTTCTTAGATTAGGTAGAAATATGGTGATTTGCAGGCGAACAGAATCTGAATCTTTTCCAATCAGATTCGGACAATCTAGAATAAGGGAAGTCTATGGGAATGGAAGGTCTTCCTTTAACTAGCAGTTCTAGATGTCCAGTACACTAGTCTTTTAATTTAAAAAAATATTTGATGATTAGCTCATCTCTTATCATGGTGGACATTCACTGTATCTACACATGCTAAAAAGAATTGAGAATTTTATTCATGGTTATACAATTTGTCTAGTTCTACAAACTTGTAATCCCAATTCCCATTCTATGGCTGTTTTATTGCTGTTGTACTTAGTTTTCATAACATTTTATGCGAAAGTAGTAAAAAGATTACCACAGCCGCTGCATTCTAGCAGGACTCTGATTAACTTCCATGTTGTAAATAGTTTAAAGTACTTCTAGCTAATGAATACTCTAAAGCAAAATGAATAAAAAGGTTGTAATTATTATTATGGTCTTTGATCTGTCTTTTTCTACCTTTCCTTCAATGCTTTTCTGTACTACTTATTCTATTACCCAACACTTTTATTGCTGTCTACCAGTGTTTGTACCAACAGGCTACAGAGCTAGGGCAGCAAAATGAAAATATGCCCTGAGTAAGGCCGCATTCACTCGACCCTAGGGACGTATCTATGGCTGCTATCTTGCGGCAATACATACGTCTCCCATAGACGGCATTGGTCGCTCAGAGCGATATGGTACTCATGTGCGGCAATGTAACGCTCCTTACATGGGAAAAAGATAGGACATGTCCTATCTTTTCCCATGTTACGAGCCATACGTTATGTTTTGCAACGGAGAGGGGAGGAGTCACCCTGCCTCCTCTCCATACCGGCGGACGTATGCCTGCCCAGCTGTAGCAGTGCAGGCATACGTCAGTGTGAATGCAGCCTAAGGGACTGTAGATATACCTCTGTTCCCTCTACCCTTTTCTCTTCTACCCCTTCTTGTGGCACACACTATGGGGGAGATTTGTTAGAAATGCCTGAGGTAAAATTATTCTAGTTGCCCATGGAAACCAATCAGAGTCCAGCTTCAATTTTATAAACAGCTGTGTGAAAATGAAAGTTGAGCTCTGATTGGTTGCCATGAGCAACTACAAAAGTTTTGCTCTCAGAAACCTCTCATTAATCTCATTATATACCTGAATTTACAGTATTACCTTACATTATTGAGACTCTTTCAATGATTGCTTTCCTAGTAGTTATCTCTTAATCAGCACCATGTGCATGGATTAAAGGGGTTTTCGAGCAAAACCCTTTGTAATGTACTTGATAGTTGATAAAATTGTGCATCAATGAGCATTCAACCACTAGATCTCGGTTCTCTGGTTAACATAGCCGTAAAACCCCACCTAGGACGATAAGTGGTTGAGAATAAGTGGCGTAACTAGAAGCTGGTGGGCCCCAGTTCAAAATCTGTGCCAGGGCCCCGACTATAATGTATGGTTTATAGTAATAGTCTTCTCATATGGGAAAGTGACACCATAAGGGCCCCCTAAACCTCTTGGGCCCAGGTGCGATCACAACCTCTGCAGCCCCTAAAGTTACGCCCCTGCCTACAACTCCATTTAAAGTCTATGGTACTGTGCAAATATCAAACTCAATGACAAATCCTTATGTCCGGAATATTCCTTTAACAAAGGCACAGAGGCATAGGTGATTGATTAAACAACCAAATCAAAGAAATAATGATGTTTCTAATGATTTCCTGTAATGTACATCCATAGATTCTTCTGGTGAACATATATCTTAGTAAATTATGTCTGTATTCTGGATAGTGGGAACGATCGAATAGTTTATTTGCTTCAAATTTAAGCCCCAGTCTAATGTTCTTCTAAATCTAGATAAAATTACTTATTTCATTTCCCCCGTTTCAGGCGCTAAAAGATTTTCATCCCTACCAATTCTCATTGCTATCGCTGAAAACTTCCGTCAAAAGTTGGAATATTTAGTGAAAATGATTCCTTTATACGGATGGGCTCTAAATTTAGCTCTCTTATGCCTTTAATTTCCCTTCCATCCATTTCTTATTATGAGGAGGAAACATATTTTAGATATGAAATAGAGAATATGTGCAGAGGATGTGATATTATAGCCGTTTCATTACGTGCCATGGAAGCATACTAACAGAAATGTGACACAATTTAAACAAGGATTGCTTCGGTGTAATTTCTGTTTCCAATAGGGGAATATTTTCATATAATGAATTTCTAGCTAGTCCAGGTGATGACATCAGTAGGGTTCCTGTATTAGCAGTTCTGGGGAACGTCTCGAGAATCTATAATGAAGTGCTATCTCCATGGTGCATGCATAAGCAAGTCATGTAAATCTAAGATGGATGGTCAATTTATTCCTGTTTACTTTTCTGAAGCTCAAGGATTCCCATAGGTGTTTTATATCTTTCATCCTTTCTCCCCAGGCCAAGGTTTAAAAAATGGCCCACTGAGGCTGAAGGCAGAATTTAGAAAGGCAGGTACTTGCTGGAGGCCAAAAATATGTATCTGATAGAAGATAGAGAGCAAGATGTATAGATAGATAATGGAGATGAAATGTAAATCACAAACTCAACCCTCTGAGTCTGACAATATATAATAATGTATGTCAAGAAAATGAAGCCTTGAATAAAGGAATTATTGTACTATTCACTTATGCAAAGTGTGTTGATATGTTTTCTAAGCGATCCATAGAACCTACTGCGTCTGTATCCTTAGGTATGTGAACATTTAAAGGGCATCTACGACCAAGATGAATGATTGTAAACCAAGCACACAAACACACTGGTGTGTGCCCCCTCTGGCAGGATCCGCTCTTCTTTTAGCTTCATATACCCTGATTTTTACAAAAAAAGACTTTTAAAATTATGCAATGAGGTGTTAATGAAGCCAGGCACCCCTCAGGCTCATTTGCATCATTTTTAAAGCCGTTTTTCTTAAAAACAAGGGCATAGGAAACTTGAAGAAAAGCAGATCCTGCCAGAGGGGCACACACTAGTATGTCAGTTTGCTTGGTTTACAATCCTTCATCCTGGTTGGAGATGCCCTTTAAATGTTCATCTACTTAAGGATACAGTGGCAGTAGGTTCTATGGATCACTTAGAAAACATTTCAACACACTTCGCATAAGTGGATAGTACAAGTGAATATTTGTAACAAATATTATCAAATAAGATTAGATTTTTTCCCTTCTTCTCCTCTTCTAAATTGTCATTCACTGAAATCTGTCCTGAAGTGAATCAATCTTGATCTTCCAAGATGGACAACAGCTCACAGAAGTGTCAAATGAAAAGTAACCATAGAAGTCTATGGAGAAGAAAGTCGGGGGGCTGGTTGAGAGAGAAGGAAGATGCAGATGAATGGAGGTTGCTGGAGCGAAAGTGTTCTAACTAACCCTAAGTACTTTAAATGTATTTAAATCAGTACTACTCAGTTTTTTTCTATTACGTCCCATAACTCTGCTGCTGTTTTCGTGTGTGAGTGACATATTCTCTTCAATAGTCTCTGTATAGTGTATGGGAGACATTGTAGTTACTAGTCTCTACCAACCAGCTCAGGGAGAACATGTGTATATCGGTCGTAAAATGGTCATAAATTGTGTTACTCGTTTGTTATTCCTTTTGTATGCTCAGTGTAATATTGATTTATTCTTCTGAGTTTGTTGAAAGGTTATTGACAATTTAAAGGTCAACTACACCTATAAAAGTAAAGGTTGCTCATATCACTCACTTATACAGTATGAATATAGAGTAAGCGTTTTGGGACGATAAAAGAGCTGCGCATATGGGAGAAACTATTGATCTTAGCTTCCAATGGTCTCATTAACGGGCCATACACATTCAGTAGTTGTGTTTTTGTTACTGCTTTAAGAAATGTATGCTTAAAGGTAACATTAGTGATGTTCACGTGACATTAAAGCTACTCTATGGTGGAATGAGTTATACCTTCTAATCCTTCCATGTGACTGAGAGCATGTATCAGTCATGTTGAGATCCAACTGCCCTATCCTCTATCCACATCTGTCGTTAGAGCAGAGATGAAAGACAGACTGTAACATGAACAAATAACTTAAAGGGGTTGTTCACTTTAAGCAATTTAAATAATAAACATAATTTATAGTGTTTGTGTTACGAAAAGTTAGACAAGTTTCCAATATACTTGCTGTATCAATTCTTTACAGTTTTCTAGATCTCTGCTTGTAGACATGCAACAGGAAACCTTATACTTAACTTCCTGTAGATAAACACCGGTCCATGGTCATGTGATGGCACACAGGTGCACGGCTCGTTATAACACATGGCTCTGATTGTACTCTGTGATACAATGAAAAGTGACATCACATGACCATGGACCGGTGTTTATCTATAGGAAGTAAAGTATGACGTTTCCTGTTGAATGACAGCAAGAAAAGATTTAGTAAGATTTAGAAAAACCGTAACGAATTGATATAGAAAGTATATTGGATAATTGTATAACTTTTCATTACACAAACAATATCAATTATTTACTGGAATGTGCTAAAAGTGGACATAACCTTTAAATTATTTTTCACAGTGTTCTTTTTATTGCTACTGTGACAGGTAGGATTCCTTTAAGCCATCATGGTATTATACAGTACAATGCAAGTAAAACATGCATGTTTTATAGCAAAATAAAAAAAGTCTCACTTTAAATTTGCATAACAGATTAAAGTTACCCATAAGCTTCCAGGTCATTTAGGAACCTGCACTAATCAACTCATACCCTCACAAGAACTGCCCTACATCTAGATCATGACACCATTGCCCTGGAGGACAAGATAAATTGGCAGATATATTTTATTCTCTAAAGCAATTTCATTTAATCCTTGTAACTGAAAGAGAAGCACTTTAGCAGCGATCATACTCTCAAAAATCTACATCCCAATGTTCTTTAGTATTAAGTGTGCCATTTGAGTGCATTAGCTAATGTATTCTGTGCTGTACGGAGCATTGTGTGGATTAAAAATGCCACCCGCATGTCTTTGAAGAGCAGTATGTGTCTTGCAAGCTACAGGTTGAATATCACTTCTTAAAAGTATTTGATTGCGCCATATAAGCATGCTTCATTTTCCTCTCGGCTGGCTCTCGCTACACAGTGGAATCTGAGCTCAAGTACTAAAACAGCAATGAATTGCAGACACTTTTGTCTTTCTGTAACGCAATCCAGGATTCTTCACACATTCAATCGCATAGAGTGCTATAAAGCCAGGGCGTGTGACTGCCTTCTGGATGGGTGGTGCGCCTTTAAATCCACATGCGGTACCATGATTACTCTAATTTAGCATAAGATACATATCCTCTGTGTCACACAGTCATAACCTGATTAAAATTTGGCAGAGCACTAGATATTCCAATCATAGGAGCACAGAGGATGTTGAATAAAATGACACACTGGAGTCAGACGGCAATCAGTAAGAGCAGCCCTTTACAGCAGAACACCAATCTGTTTCTGGATTTTTCTTATATGTCGATATTTATGTCAAGATGTAAGGTAATAAACAATCTGGTATGTTTCTGTTTTGCAAATGCTCCATCTTTTCAACTAAATTACATCACATTCTATAATACCTTAAAGGGGTTGTACCAAGATTGTTATTGTCTATCCCCTAACAATAAAACTGCTGGTACCTCAACTGATCAGGAGAAGGCGGGTCCAGTTCTCACTCATTAACTGGACTTGCCACTCTATTCAATACTATGCGAGTGTTGGACATTGCCGGACACAGTGATGGGCACTCAGACATCCTCATAGACAGTGAATCAATAGGTGAGCACCTGACCTCTGTTCTCATAAGCAGTCATACCCCGCCAATCAGTTTGTTATTCTTTTCTTAGATAGGGGACAACAATCATACTTAATAAGAACCCTTTAGGTGGAATTTTTTCTTATTTGGGTTAAAATGCTTTAGATTCTGTAGTTAGGTGTTCTGTTTGTGTTACTTTATTTCTAGTTTAATGGAGAATTCTCACTTAAGACTAAAGGTTTAGCCCACGTTTATAAATTATCACTGATTCACTCGGTAAATAGAATCTTATATCATATTCTATATGGTTTGTATAGAATGGTAAATCATATTTTATATGGTATATATAGAATGGTTTATCATATTTTATATGGTATATATAGAATGGTATATCATATAAGCCCTCCACCGCACAGATAAATCAGGGGGTTCCAGCCTCCTGATGTATCCGGTGGCTAGTTGCGCTGTTGCACAATTCTATAGCGTTATTACCTGCTAGCGTATGTGTAGGGCATGCCTCCTTAGTACACCTCCATGCCCACATGGCGTGGAGATGGCGTAATGGGGGAAATTATTGCATATCATATGAGTTTGCAAGAAATTTTGATTATTTCAGATTATAAATCTCCTCTTGCTGTTTGATATTTTTTTATTCCAGATTGTGGGACTAACATTGGCAGCAGGAAGGACTACTTATTATAATATATAGGGGACTGCAACAAAAAATACTCACATTATAGGAACACTTTTTCTAATGCTTTATATTCTTTACTAAAGGTTCAAAAGTGAAATTTCTCCCACATATAGGAGTTGTTTCATCATAGACAATTCCTTTAATATATAAGCAACTGTGATCAACTCCTGATGTTCCTTTCCATCTCTGATATGAAGGACAATGTCAATATCGTACATATATACAATACAATATAGATACAGGCGGTCCCCTACTTAAGAACACCCGATTTACATACAACCCTTAGTTACAAACGGACCTCTGGATGTTGGCAATTTACTGTACTTTAGCCGTAGGCTACATTAATCTGCTATAACAGTTATCAATAGTGCCTGTTATTAAGATTTATTGTTAATCCTGATTCTTATGACAATACAATATTTTTAAAATCCAATTTTCACAGAGACCAAAAACATTTTGGTTGGGGTTACGATTATAAAATATACAGTTCCAACTTACATACAAACCTACAGAACCTATCTTGTATGTAACCCGGGGACTGTCTGTATTTACTTTACACCCTCTGTCATTCAATGGAAAAATATTTCCATAATGCAGCATACACTAGAATTTTATTGTTACCGGTTTTGTGACAGATCCCAGAGTAATACACCTCTGTATGCCTCCTTAGGAAATCTGTGGCATGTGAAGGTAGCATATGGCCTCATAGACCAGCAATTCACATGGGACACCTGTTGGCCGAACACACATTTGACTGACAGCTTTGGTTATACAGATGCACGCTTGACTTGGCGGACTGTGAGATCCACAACATCTGAAGGCAAGGGGACCCCATACTGTCAGCAGGACCCCATGCACCGTAGATGATCAGCGAGTCCTGCAGATACCGGCAGGTTCACTAATACACATCTCCTGTATATGGCCAGCTTTACTCTTACTCTTAACTGGCATGAAGTTGCAAGTAAGGTGCACAGTGTGAATTGCTCCTTATCATCAATATAATCCCTTTCTTACAAAAAGGCATGTAATTTCCAACAGAGTTTGGCCCAATTTCCTTTCTCTAAGATTTGTATTGGTGCCAAAGGTAAACCCTTAGCATGTCTCTATAAGAGAGGAGTATTGACCTCATAGAAGTCAAGGGGTGCGATACCAAGCCATATCATGACTGTGTGCTTGAAGTTGAACTGACGGACAGTAAAACGTTTGATTTGCCCTGGTAGCTGTAGTGAATGAGGCTGCAAGTCTTCAAAGCTCCAGTTCTTTATTGCTTGGCATACATTGATGAATTGTCTAGCCTCCTAAACTAAGAATGGTAACCAGCTGAGACCACTGTTAGCTCATTAAGACGGCGAGTACACGAGGAGTGACCCAGAGGTGCATTTTCCTGCTTTCAAAATATTGGTTGTGTCATTCCATTATTATGTTATACTAAGACGCACTCGAAGAAGCCAAGTCACGTCACCCGTAGTATTTCACATGTTCTTCAATAAAATAGAAGACCTTAATGTGAAGTGTTAGAGACAGCAACGTGCGGAACTGAGGAGGATTTAAGGCAATCACTGTCTGATACAAACTTTGTATTACATTTATTGGTATCCATTTCCGAGCTCCTCCTTAGGTTGTTAGCGTCTACAATGTGCCGTGATAATATATCAAATAAAGGAGCCTAAGCCTAAGAACATTTATTAGATTTGATCTGCACAGTAAAAGAGACATTATTGAATAATTGTCAGGCTTCGTGGCGTTCCTACAATGTGGAATCAATAACCATAGTACACAGATCACCATCGAATAATCAAAGCGCTCATGGACACAGCAGGTCAAAAATTTTCATGTTGATCCAATAAAAGATATGATGCTAATCTGCCCGTCTGCTAAAGCACTCGCGCTCAAGCTACAACATGGCTCGCTCTGCTTGAATCCAATTGCTCTAATGATACTTCATATCAAACGTGGAATGGCTGGTGGGAACGAGACTTCATCGAGTGACGAATAACGGAGCGCTCATGCAAAGCAGATGGGGTTGTGTTGACAGGAAGCGTTCCAGGTGATTACGTTGAAAAGGGCGATCCAATTACTACCCTTAAATTTACATTAAAGTTATTTGGAAATTGACAGTAATATGTGCCTGAAGCACAAATAGAGATTATTAAATTTGCTTTTAAAATCTGTATATAATAAGTACCTTAAAATATCTGAAAGGTTAATAAGCCTTGTGATGCTTTTAGTAATAAGGTTATCATATTGTATACTATATTCAGATAATTCTGGCCAAGTGTTTCTTGCCCATGAAAACGGATGTTTTCACCCGTTTTTGACATCCTAGGTGCGTTGATTTTTTTTAACTGATCATCATAATCTGTATTTACTATAGTTTGTACAGACCATAGCTGATATCTCTTACCGGTCTGACTTGGTCTAACCTGCCAAAGAACAGTGGAGCACACTTTCAGATCTAGAAGATTTCAGCGTGCAGAGCACCGTCACAGGAAAAGAGGGAGGATTTAAGGTTGTTGTCTAGAGGTTGATAAACACGACTGCTTTCTTCCAAAAACAGGACCACACCTGACTATACAAAAATACAAGAAAAAGTAGTCAGCTCACCTGGATGTAGTGGAGCATGCGGTAACAGCGTGAAGGTTCATGAGCACGGAATACTGCGGCTCTGAAGTTACATACAAACGAAGGAAGAGAAAAATCCAGCTTCAACGGAACCCACGTGAGTATAAAAAGTTCAAATTTATTCAGAAACTTCTTAAAAAAGTGAAAATCAGCATACAAGAAACCGCTCAGTAGATAATACTGGAAAACGCGTAGGCGATTGTTGGTCTCCCCACTACCCTGTACATACATCTAATGAGCGGTTTTTAAAAAGGCCACACTTTTAAGGTAGTTAAAACAAAAAAAGCTATGATATAAAAATGCTTTCATAAATAGAAGTGTTTGGACTCATTAAATGAAAAAAAACCTGCTCTATAATTCTCTGTGTGGCCGGTCGGCACGATGCATGCACCACCCCATAAACATGCCTAATAGAAGGCTATGGGGGGCGTAAGCTAGCCTGGTAATATATTCTGAAGCAGGACAACAATATGCACCTTGATCCTAACTAACAACATCAAGTATTTTTTAAAAACTTCATGAAGAGACAGAAGGATTTTGTCAAACCTATATCTACTGAAGAGCTGTAATAAAATGTTTCGAATAACCCTCCTGGCGAGTTCATTAAAAAACTGTACCTAAATGCTATTTTTGTATCCAAATGCTGATGTTAGTTTTTCTGCGTTTATGATAAAAAATAAACAGTTGTTGCATATCTTTTGAATAAATATTCACCTTTTGTCTACACTTCTTGGCCATTTTACACATATGTCTTGTTCTTTTATAAGGTGATGATAAAAATAAACTATAGCACTTTTAGTTTGGAAAGTTTTCTTACTCTGCAATAATTTTTTCCCACCTGCCTAAAACTTATGCACACGTCTGTGTATGTTACGAGTTACTAATCCTATTAATGATGCTGATTTCCCTATTGAGGCATATAAATCACTTGTGTACATCTCTGTGTCAGATTATACACCGCCACTCCACTGCACTCCACATGCACTCCAATGACGCACTATACAGGGGAAATAATTACTCCACCATCTGGTTGAGTGCACCGTCGCCTACAGGACAGAATCAAAGCCCCTCATCAAACATATATTTTAAGACCAACCAAATTGGTTTTGTGACTGTTACTGCAAGAGTTGCTCTTGATGGGACTCAGGGGTCTATTCATTTCAGAAATAAAATTAACAAAAAACATGGCACATAGATATGGCAGGGAATATGTGTAAATGGATGAGCCTGATATCAGAACAGGGCATATAGCGTTTCGGGCTATTCCATTTAGTCCCAAGTCTGAAACACAACAACTTGTGTTCCTATGTGATCGAATTTTGGGGGATTTTCATGTTTCAAAAAAATTTTGTTTTTTAAAATCTTTTAAAATGTTTTGGAGATCTGGAATCAATTGTTTTTGCTATTTTTTGTATTCTATTTTCTGAAAACCGGATCACTGTCTGGTGTTCTCTATTTTCTACAAACACCACCTGAGAATCTAAAAGTGGTAAGCTGAAGCCTTCTTCTCAGGTTTTGTTAGCTTAGCATGTTGTGATACTGGGGCATATATCATAATGAGGCTCATTTACTAAGGGTCCGCTGACCGCACTATCGTCAGATATTCCGTCGATTTCCGATGTGCCCCCCATTTAACTGGGGATTTTGGCGAACGCGATCGGATTTTGGCGCATTGGCCTCGGCTTTCTCGCGACCCAAATGGGGGGGCGGCATTTGGACAATCCGACTGATTTGGGCTAAGCGCGGGACTTAACATTTGAATTATATCGCAAGCCATGCACTTAAATGCACTGGGAAGAAGAAGGTGAACTCCGGCGGACCTGATTGGGGAAGCGAAAGATGAAGGATGTCGGGCGCATGCTGGTAGTGAATCGCGGCAGATGTGCATTCTCATTAGGGAACGCACCTCGGGAATCGCGCAGGGACAGGTAAGTTAATGTACCCCATTGTGTATGAGTTTGATAGAGCAAAATTAGTCTAGAGAGTCTTACTACTACAGTTAACATGAGAGTAAAAATGAGTCAAATTTACCTGAGATGAGTGAAATTTAGAATCTGCAAGGGATTGTCACTTCAATCTCACATATCTTAAGGTCTATAGTACCTAGAACCAGAACCTAGATAAGAATCTTATCTTTCAGATCACATCAGGTTTGTGATTCTGTAAGCTACAGAACCGGAGGTACACAAAGTTAGAGTAATTAGAGGGAACTGAATCTTTATGTACATCTTGATGTCCAACTATGTCTGTATCACCAGTTCTGTAACTCACAGATCTACAAGCCAATTGTTACCCAAAACATGAGAAATGTATCTCTAAGATAACACCAAAAGCATGTTCCTGGGTATTATAGAACCAAATTGACACTCCCTCTGCAGCCTCTAAACTTGACTTATCTCAGGCAGAATATGACTCTTCTCTGTTCATTTTTACGTCACTTTTGAGGATAATTTTCTTAGGTAAAAAGGCGACATTTTACATTAAAACAGGAATTCTAGCAAAGCCATTTCTTACCCTACCCCAGAGGTGGTAGTTTACAAGGGAAAATCTAATGATAGTGTTCCTTTAAGACTCTCTAGTCTTTTCACATACTAGTTCCTGGGATAGTTTGTAGTAATCCCACTGTGGAAGTCAGAAGCCTCTATAAGGATTGATCTGTCACTCATAATGTGCACAGTATTTACCAGGTCTGAATGTATTAGATAAAAATACAACTAGAATTGAAAATAGCTTATATCAATATCCATTTTAAACTACGTTCTACAAAAAATTTGATAATAACATAGAATTCAGTATTCCTCCAAATTTCTATTACAGGAGGGAAATATTATGGAGAATCACCACAAAATAATCACAGCTAAAATGACTTGTCATGCTGCTTGTAAAATAAGGCGCAGGGGCGGCTAATGTGATCATTTGTAAAGCGATTACTCCCTCGAGAGCAGGTAAATAAATCAAGTACAGAATTATTTGTTAATACTCTAAGACAATGGAACAGACTTAGCATAATCCTTCTAATCATCCGTGGAAGGTAACAAATTCTAAAGCCCCGGAAAAGAGTTAATACAAAGTTCCTATGTACAAATAAATAGGACTTGTATCCGAGTTATAATTATACGGCAGGGACATCACAACTAGTGTTTATAGAGGAAAGAGTTCATAGCGGATTGTAATCCCCACTTACTCATTACTTCCATAATCCTCATTACTAAAGGGTTTCTCACATTCTTATAACTATGGTACGGATTGTCAGAACACTCCTGAAAATTTTGCTACATTAATTGGTTTAAGTTCTCTTCCACTGTTTCTCGCCCATCTGTTTACATGGCCAGCTGTATCCCGTCCATTTACTGTATGTTTCACACGTATCCTATATATGACATATGTTACTTTAACAGAAAGCAGTGTCAGTGTGTAGAAATCACACTCCAGCTTGGAAGAGACGTTTCACTTATTTTACATTAAACATATAGAAAGAGCAGCAGGAGATGGTTGATTATTTTTTGGGAAAAAAATTATAAATTGTAATTCAGTGTAGTCCGGGGGGCAGTCCTATCAGTGATTGGCAGTCTTTCTTATATGGCTGGTCAAACAGAGATAGCTGTGAATCAGTAAGGCCACTCCCAGGGCAACCATACTACAGCTCCTACATGTTGGGCACTGTGGCTGTCACCACATTTTCTGGTGCTGCTTGTTGGTCTGAAAGTACCAGGAGTCACAAGACCGGTTTTAGCCAATCAGTTGTATCCATGGTGCCAGATACGTCACTTGTTCCACAATATAAGTGACGCCTCAAGGTGGCATAGGCCAAAGATTGCTCAAAGCGGGTCTTTGTACCCCAAAACTTCTGTCCAGGGCACCCCGACCCAACCACTGCCACACTATGCACACGGCATTAGATTAATTTGTCATATTGATGCGCCTAAAGGGGCATGGGACAGCGGGAGAGCCAGAAAAGGTAAGTATAAACATTTTTTTTCTTTGTGCCCCCCCCCCCGGGCTGGTTATGTTTTTTACAGGGGTTTTCGAATGAATTCAAGTAAGGCCCTAAACACAGAATAGGGCTTAACTTGCTGATCGGTGGGGGCCTCATCACTCCTTAAGAGTAATGGAGCAGATGGCCGTGCATGACCGTTATGCTCCATTCAACTCTATGGAGCTTATGGAGATCTCATCACTGAGACCCCCACTGATCAGCAAGTTAATAGGGCCCAACTTGAACTGGTGGTCAATGTTCTTCCATGGTTTGCCAATTCTTGGCTTCTTACACGATAGTACTCAAAATGTACATTAGTAATGTAAGCAGATTGAATCATAACACATCCCAACAGTTTAGGCATAGTATGAAATGGGATTATCATGTACAATATACAAGTTTTTGGAAAAAAAAAAACGTTGTTCCTTATAAAGCGTATTTGTAATCTCCGGAGCATCGCCAAAATGTCTCAGAGCACAGGCGGACAGAGTATTACAAAATTACCCTTTCTTCTTTTCATCTACCTGGTAAAATTCTTTTTATCTTAAAATTGCTGCACTTCTACTACAATAATAAGAAAATGATGGGCAAAATTTTCACTTTACACATAAATGCAATAGCAAAGTCATTTGTGGACGAAACACACCTCAATAGAGGATTCTCAGGAAAGGATCCTATTGATTTCACTGAGGTGTAATTCCAGGTCCAGAATTCTTAACCATGGTTATCAAAGGAAATATGTCAAAGCAAATCAATAGAATTTTTATCTTTGACAGGTTTTTTTGTGCTATTTTACACCCTGCGCTATTGTACCAGATACGCAGCAGAACTTTTAACTACTCTCATCTGCCGTCCATTACACTTTGAAATGGCCGTCATCATGATGATTATCTAATGATTATCATTCCATTTCGTGTTTTATTGTGCTATAATGTTTAAATAGATTTTTTTTTGTTTTATCTTCTTTGAATTGTTTTTTTTCCACTACAGTGTCATTTCTAATACATTATTAAAGTTATGAACTTATAAAAATTTCATCCTTAGTGAGTCAATAATAACCAAAATCTTCAGTCCATGCTCTCATCAATTGATATAGTCTTTTGGATGGTAGAATGTATTGCATGGCTCATATTTCAATGTTACCTTTGTACTTTAAGCTAAAATTTTCCCACTATAATCTTTGATCTCAATTGCAACATTCGGAGACCCTAAGTACCTAACGTGAAAAGAAAAGTAGTCACATGCTTGACCCTCGCTCTTCAGTACTTGGAGTCCAAAAGAAGTGAATAGTGGGGCACTCAGGGACCCTTTAAGGTAATACAGGCGGTCCCCTACTTAAGAACACTCGACTTACATACGACCCCTAGTTACAAACGGACCTCTGGATATTGGTAATTTATTGTACTTTAGTCCTAGGCTACAATAAACAGCTGTAACAGTTATCACAGGTGTCTGCAATGAAGCTTTATTGTTAGTATTGATTCTTATGACAACTCAACATTTTTAAAATCCAATTGTCACAGAGACCTAAAAAGTTCTGTGTGGGATTACAATGATAAAATATACAGTTCCGACTTACATACAATTCAACTTACGAACAAACCTACAGACCCTATCTTGTATGTAACCCGGGGACTGCCGGTATAGAAAAGTATCATTAGTAGGATAAAATCTTTAAAGGTTAAAAATACAAGGATAGGGACTAACTTGCTGATTAGTGGGGATCTCAGTTATGGAACCCACATGGATCACAAGAACGGGGGTCTATTGTACCCCCGTCATAACCCGAAATAAAGAGAACAGGCGGTCATGCATGCGCCGGTTGCTTTATTCATCTCTATCGCACTGACAGAGATTGCCAAGTATGGATGGGACTAACCTCAACTTTAGCCTCCAATATCAGATAAGCTTAAAGGTATTCAGTCACCAGATATTACCCCATTAAACTACAGGCGGTCCTCTACTTAAGGACACCCGACTTAAAAACAACCCATAGTTACAGACAGACCCCTCTGACCTCTGGTGATGCTCTCTGGACACTTTACTATAGTCTCAGACTGCAATGATCAGCTGTAAGGTGTCTGTAATGAAGCTTTATTGATAATCCTTGGTCCCATTACAGCAAAAAATGTTTAAACTCCAATTATCACTGGGGCCAAATTTATTTTGTCCGGATCTACAATTATAAAATATACAGTTTCGACTTACATACATATTCAACTAAAGAACAAACCTCCGGACCCTATCTTGTACATAACCCGGGGACTGTCTGTACTAGCCTTTCTAGGATGTCCTTTCTAAAATGTACCCTTATATGTGAAATCTTGCACATTTGTCTAAAAACATTACTTCCAAAGTCCTGTGAAGATAAGAAGAAAGAGTCACATTTTGCCAGAGATAAGTCACTTTTAGAGACAGGAGGGGGAAGGTCACTTTATAGACTGTGCCTACAGTGGAAATATTAAAGTTAAAAATCTCATCTTTCTGATCACATAAGGTACGCTACAGAACCTAGAAACAGGCAGGTTAAGACAAATTTGCAAATTTGAGCTGCAGATAAAAATCCGCTTCCTGCTTTTCTTTAACTGCCCCTATATCCAGTGGCATAGCTCTCAGAACCAGAAGGACAATGTCATCTGAAAGATGAGATTGTTATCTTAACTATGAAACCCGCATAGTTGTAAACGCTAAAGAACTCAAAATTGGGGGTGTCTGAAGTAACCTCCTTCCCTACTGTAGCTTCTAAATTTGGGCATCACGACCCCCTGGCTGTCTCTGGTGTTGTCTGGTAAATTACCATGATTTTGTATATACATGGGTGATACACAGTGCCTTATTTCTTATGATTGTTATGTAGGAAAAGATTACTATACTGTTGTGTTACCATGTACTTTATGTAGCTGATTCCCTTTGGGAGCTCTTATTGTATATTCATCAACACCAGATAAGATTTGTTGTAGCCAGGGTGGTTTTCTTGGGATGACTTGGACACTTTTTCATCCCATTGAGTCCTGTTTGTGTACTTGTTACACGTTTTAAGTGTTTTTAAATTGGTCAGTGTTTGTCAAAATTGCATATGTGTAAATAAAGTTTGATATTTTGTTTATAGTTTGGTTGTCTTGACACGCTTTCTTCTTGTATACAATTGTTAGCTTCTAAATTTGACTCATCTGAGGCTAAATGTAACTTCTCTCATTTCATCTCCAAATTACTTTGGAGGGGATTTATTTATAGTTAAACATAGGAGATAAGAGAGGGAATTCTAAAAAGGACATTTCATGCCAAACCTGATGGGGCTTCTTGTTCAGTGAAATAAAATCTGATGACAGAGTCCCTTTATACATCATGAGATGTCTGGCACAAAATCAACTTATTCACCTCTACTCATGGATATAAAAATCCACACTAACCTGTGATAGGCTAGGTACCCCCCCTCCCCCCATTGTAGCGATACAACGGATTTATAATGTCATACAAAACTTCTTAAATCCTTTGCCCTCACAACACATGACATTTAGGCCACACAATGTTGTGAGAAAAAAGTTTGACTTCCAAAGTCGGAATGTGTCATTCCATAGGGTCATCGTCTCCACCTATGCAGTGCAATGTAGTCTTTGTAGAGATTTTCTAGGAAATACAAAGGTATCTCACGAGGTTTGTGTTTGTACAACGAAACAACAACTCCCTCCTCTTCTTGTGGGGATCCTGAAAGAAATCAATACATCCCTAAACCTCTCAGCCCTTCTTCCACATCCTAATTAGCAATGGAGTTCCCGAGGAGGGAGAGTGCGGCTTTTGCTTGTCTCTCTACAATTCAGTGATCTGATGAAACTGATACTCAAGTGCCTTATTGCCATGACAATCACGTGCCACTTCAACATTTATGATATGTCTGAAGCCAGAGATCTTGAATAAACGCTTCTGCACATTTGGATCGATAAAAGATGCACTTTGAATGTATGTATGAGGATTGGAATAATCAGACCTACTGCAGTTCAATAAAACAGAGCATTTCCTAAAAAATGTAATAATATTTGTATCTTTCTAGGTGCTTTTCTTTCTTGAAGTGCATACTGTCTGGATCATCAACGTGATGAGAAGCTTTCTGTGGCCTATTATTCTGAGAGCACATAAGGCTATAACTATAATGGATAATATCTGTCCTACAAAGGTGCATTATGATTCGTACACAATTGTCACGGTAAATGCTGTAAATTCAGTACCTCCCAAAAAATATGCAAAATATGTTGATTACATTACATTGGGGCACATTTACTAAGGATCTGTGGACCGCACTTCCGTCGGGTTTTCCGACTATTTCCGATTTGCGCATTTAACAGGGGTTTTTGGCACACGCAATTGGATTTTGCGACTTTAATGCGACACAAATAAGAGGCGTTGTCTATTAGTCAGGTGTCCTTAAGTAGGGGACCGCTTGTATACCATATATAATGGTGTATAAGCTCTACTTCACTGGTAACCCAGCGGACAGAGATGTGTCCTTGCGCTCTGTCCGCAAGCACACACACGCTAAGATGCAGGGCCGCTGCTGACATCATAGTGTGCGCAGGGGGCGGAGCGCATGGGCGCGCCTCTACCCTGTCTGTTATAAGTGAGGAAGAGAAGGAAGAGGAACATCGGGGAGCATCGGAAGGTGAGTATCTCAGTTTATGTTTTTATATAATGAGGGGCAGGATATATCATCATCATCTGGGGGCTGCAGGGCATTTCATTATCTGGGGGGTTGCAGGGCATTTCATTATTTGGAGGGCTGCAGGGCATTTCATTACTAGGGGTCAGCTGCAGGACATTTCATTACTGGGGAAGCTTATGGTCATTTCATTACTAGGGAAGGCTGTGGCCAATGCATTTTCCCCTTTAGGCTTATACTGGAGTCAGTAAGTTTTCCAAGTTATTTGTGGCAAAATTAGGGGCCTTGGCCTCGGCTTATACGCTGGTCGACTTATACTCAAATATATACAGTAGCTTTTCTTTTTGTTTTTCTCATCCAAACAGTGGACAGCTCAATGCAACTCAATGGACCACGCTATTCGTCTTCAATGTCTAAGAAATGTGTTGTGCTATATCCATCGCCATTCATGGCTTTCATCTGAAATCTCCATTTGATTTCAACAGGGTTTTCCCACAAAACAAGTTAGGCCCTTGCTGATCGGTGGGGCTCACAGTTCACGAGAACAGGGGTCCAATGGGGGTCCCAGGTACCTTCGATGAACCCCTTGTCCCTCCCTGAGATTGGTGGAGCAATCAGCAGTGCATGTCTGTTCTGCTCCATTCATCTCTATGAAGCTGACGGAGATTGCCGAGTGCCCCATCGGATTACCCCCACCCCCCGTTCTCATAATCTGTGGGGGTCTCATCACTGACACTAACTTGTTTCTGTACTGTACTGTATACTGTATACACAAGTAGAAGCCGTTAGTTTAAAGGCTAAATTACTATTTACAGCTTTTACTGCAATTGTTTTTGGCCAAACAGTAGGCGCTTTTACACAGCAGCTAAAGAAGTAATTCTCAGTTGTTGGAGGTAAAGTATAGCTCCCTTACTCCTGAATGGTTAGGAAAGTGTGTAATTGCGTCCATGGAAGCGTTAGATTCGGAGGCTAAGGTCACAAATGATGTCTTCATTACTGCTGAATTGCACTGGATTCTAATCAAAATCATAACAAGAAATGACAAAAACAGCCAGGAAGACAAAAACACCATTGAGACCGAGCTCTGCAACCAACAAAACATTAGGAATTACAATTTTAATTTTAAATGAGTTTTCCAACAGCATAAAAAAAAGAACATTGTAAATTATACACACACAGACGAATGGAAGTTTATCAAAATGAATGGTTGTGGGTTCTGTATTTTTCGTTCTCTGTGATTGTGTTGTGAGAAATTACTTTGGAATCTGTTGAAGTATTACAGCTCGTACGGACTCTATTTTTCCCAAAGGTTAAAAAAAAAAATCACATTTCTTTTATTGGATAAAACGGACATTTTCTACTGAAAGTAGAAAGATTTATTAAAACTAGTGAAAGGGAGAACCAATCAGTTTTCATAAACAGCAATGTAGCAAATCACAGCTGTGACTTGATTGGTCGCTTTGGGCAGCAGCTCTTCTTTTACCACAGCCTCATAGATCTCCATCTATGGGGCACATTTATCAATCTCTTTCTTTATTACAGAATTCTGCCAGAATTTGTACCCAAAAAAACTTAAACGCCTTGTGCCACATTTATCATGAGTTGGGGGCTGTCTTTTAAAGGAAACCCACCATCATAAATCTACCTATTAAGGTAGATCATTGTAGGTTCCTATTAACCTACTATATCACCATTACGTATTTAGTGCAGGGATGTGAAAAGAAATAGCTTTTAAGTTTTTAGATTTTTACTGTTTTAGTCCGTATACACATGAACATATGCACTTTGCAGACCAGGGTACATGATCCTCTGTTTATGGTCCATCTAATATTGGTGTGTGAGCACCAAAAACACTGGGGCTCATTTACTAAGGGTCCGAACTCCGCACTTTCGCCGGGTTTCCCGAATATTTCCGATTTGTGCTGAATTGCCTCGGGATTTTGGTGCACGCGACCGGATTGTGGCGCATCGGCGGCGGCTTTCACGCGACAGAAATCGGGGGCGTGGCTGTCGGACAACCCGACGGATTCGGAAAATCCACGGAGTTTAAAAAGCAATTTGTGTTGCAAGATTAAGCACTTACATGCACCGGGAAGAAGAAGGTGAACTCTGGAGGACCTCAGCGCAGCCGGCAGACCCGAATCCTCGTCGGACAACGCGCCGCGGGAACGTGACTGGACCGGGTAAATAAATGTGCCCCATTGTTGAGGTCAATTAAAAATAACTTAATTGGCCGGAACAGGCCAAAATAGGACCAAAACAGGCAGGAATAGGACCTGCCCTATACTTTGAGGTGCGGTCAGTCAGACAGCCCACGGCACGGTGGCACTGCCCATGGCACTGGCCTTAGGTATCAGTACATACAAATAAATTGTGTCTTGTGTCAGTGGAAAAAAAAAGCTACTAGCACGAGGCAACAATACACGTTTGGGTCCTCGGGGCCTTATACTGATTTGTGATTATTGAAAAAAAGCTATAATAATAATAAAAAATAATAATAAACAAAATCCCAAGCAATAAATATAATTAGTCAAAACAATTCAGAATCCACCCAATCATCCTACTGTAAATATCACACATATAGCACTGAAGATTGTGCCTATATTTGCAGCACATAGGCACAATCGATGGCTATTGTGCAGTTCTAGCCTTTTGTGTTATTATGCTCAGGTTTTAGTGGAATGACAGCGTAGAGCAGTATACACAAAGGATATTCACCTGCACATCAACCACCACAGAATGAAAACCTTTGTAAACTGTGATATTTACTAAGGCTGAGAAAAATATCTCCTGCAAGTATTTGCAATTTAATCATGCCCATGGGTTCAGCACCATGCCGTATATCCAGAATGTAAAGACTGATTTAATCATACTCTTCCACTTATGTCTTTGTGTTCTATAAGTCAATAGAAAATGTCAAACCGAACTGCAAAATGGAATATTCAGAATCTGAAGCCATAACAAAACGGTAGAGAAATAATTCCTTATGTTTAATGTTCACTACCCTATTCCGCATATTACGCCTTGGATATAAATATTTTTTTAATAATGATTTTTCTATTATTATTATTCAAAAGTCGTTTGCTATATTTGCACAGTTAAATGGCTTATGATAAAGTTAAGTTAAGATTTTGACGCTCTTCAAAAATGGCTGCAGACTTCTTCAAAAAGCTCCACCCCCAACCGCTTTAGGGCATGGCAATTTTTAATTGTTTCTAATTTTGCAAGTTAATGTTTTATCTTAATGACCACCCTGAGTAACAATGCCTTTTGATAAAGGGTTACCCCTATTGATAAGTCCTCCCCATATCACTTAAACTTAGCTGCCATTGAGACACTACACTATTACAGACATATGCAAATTTGATTTCCTGACTTATTTCTATTGGCTTTGACTCTTTTCCTATCCCGGCTGCCAATGAACCACGCCCCCTTATTTTTGATTGACAGCTCTGTGTCTCTTCAAATCACTGCCCTTTTTTTTACACTGTGTCTTGTGTTACATTTATGTCATTTTACCAAAGTGACATCATCTAAGACTCTTTAGTCATCTCTGTGCTGAAGGGGAGGGGGATCCTGTGACTCCCAGGCCCCTTTCTTGCATGGCCCATGACTGGAGTCCCAGTTACCCTCCCGATGGTTGCCATGGTGGGAATGAAGGGAGTCTACTACTCCTTTCATCACAGTACGGGCTCCTGCACTCCAAGTTGCAGGAGTAGCTGACTAGTGGGGGTTCTTAGTTCCATGATTATTACCAATTGTAAGCATAGGCCAAAGGTAGTTGTTTTATGTGATATTTGCTTGTATCTATTCTATATTATATTGTACTAGAAAATTCAAGATCATTGTAATTAGAAAGCTGAAGAATACAGCCATCCCCAATATATATATATATATATATATATATATATATATATATATATATATATACAGTATCTATAAAATGCAGTTACTTTTGTGATGCTTCTTTATTACAGACACGCTACAGTAGCCCTTAAGATGTAGCAATGACTATATTAACCATGAACCATCCATATTAACCATTACACCATTAGATGAATATACAATTCTCTTCATAATTACCTTACGAGTACAAAACCTAAATAAAATTGCCTGGTGCATCATTCCCGCCAAAGATTGTTGTGCACTAGAGGAAGTTAATGGACAGAAACTAGTCTTACTTTAGTATCTAAATTATTTGCCAGTGTTCATTTTGATGAGCAATATGATAACACAGGTAATGGCGCATCACCTTCTATTCCGGTAAATTGCTGCCGGCCGCTTAAATACCTGCATTATTCACCACTTTACCATATTGACCCACTAAACATAGGATATACTGCAAAGAGGAATTGTCTCAGGATGCAGGTAATGGTTCATGTGGAGAGGAGGTTCTCCTCTGTGATTTTTTTTATATTCTGTTCCTTATGACTCAGGTTCTTGTACATTGCTTTTGCTAAGAGTTATTACATAAGCAATGAGCCTGGCAAATGCAACTCCATTAAGTGAAATATTAATAGACTTAGTTTTGTGCTGGTCTATACACTCCTGTTTTTTAATATTCAAACTTCCAGAATAAGAGATGTAGGATATTTTTTGGATATAATTTGGAAAGGGGATTCATCCTAGTTATGGAATTGGCCTGGAACCCGAAAAAATGAGCCTTAAGACTCCCTTACACATAAAATCGCCCAAATGTGCCTGTGTGGGAAAGTGCGGCTGATCATCTAAGCGTGTTGCACCTTCAGGCTTCAGGCTGTACTCCAATGTCAGATAGCAAGGGAGATAAGGATGAGGAAAGTTGGAGTTTAACTACCCCATCCTTTGTTTTCGAGAAATTTCTCCTTATTTAATTTACGTCTTCCATTTTGTCACTGCCTTCTTATTATACTCTCTTCTTATACTTATTATGGTTCTTGCCAGCTTAGAAGTGACAAAGTTCTATTTGTGCAGTTGCCACTGCTGGAGCCAATGATTAGGATTGGACGCCATTACTTTAAAGGACATCTACCATCAGTTTAGTTCCTCAGGACTTCTTTTATTATAACTTTATACTCTGCGCAATCATGTGCATACATTAAAATACTAGGCTCCATGAGGTGCTCGTGTGAGGTAGCCTTAGGCCCCTTCTACACTTGCGTTTTTCACGCGCGTGTTCTGCATGTGCTTTTGACGCGCAGAACTTGCATTGCACTCTGACCCATTGTAAACAATGGGCTTTTTCAGACTTGTATTTTTTTTCACACACACACACACACACACGTTTTTTAAAAAATCTCAACATGCTCTACTTTTGCAACTCACACCCGTGAAAAACGGAGCACTATTTTAAAAAATCTCTCCTGTGATATCACACTATGTTGCGATATAGCCAATACTTCATTATCAATGACAAGTTGAGACAGATCCTCAATATCAGTGGCTTGAACTTTACCACCAATACAATCCTTTCAACGGGGCCACCCCAAAGCAGATGTCTAAAATTAAGCTACGAATGACTCATACAAACTAAATGTGATGGAAAAATGAAGAGTTACGTGGAGCTACTGTGCCCCCTCTAGAGAACGCATTTCACATCTTTTCTGGTAAATCAGCACCTCAGATTTAAACATCAAGATCAAAACCTTTCCTTCTGCTTGTGAGCCGCGGCTTGCCGGAGTGTTTGTGAGAGCGCAGAGATTGAAAGAGGAGACACAAAAGCCCTTTTCAATAAAATGTCTGTGCAACACGAGATTGCATCCGCTGATAGCGGTGTGCTCATCCTGATCGGCATGTTATTGAAACAAGGGAAAATGAATTAGTAATGATTGGACACTTTATTGCTAAATCTTCCCATTGCACTGTCTGCTAGACACGGGAGAGACTTAATTTAATTCTAGATATAGGGTGCAGGTGCTCACACATTTAAAGAGAAATTGTCATCTCTCCTGACATGTCTGTTTTATGTCTGTAAATACTTGTACTCTCTATAACATAACGATTTTAGAGTACTGTTTCATAATACTTTGTGATGTCCGGTGTAAATGTCCACCTAGAAATCTGTGTATGAACTTATAAATTGGTGTTACCACTTGGAGATAGGCAGGTGTGTACCCTTACCTTGTCTAAAGCCCCCTTCACATTGCTAAGTGCGGACCACATCCCGCATGTAGCACACGGCCTGGTGGAAGAGGGAGTGAGTGTGAGTGCTTGTCTACCCTCCCTATTAAAAAGTTGAGCGTCCTGACTTTAGTGAGGCACAGTGCGGTCCACTTAGCGATTTACTTGCTACATTAGATGGAGTATTAAAGAGTTCTATTCAAAAAAAATTCAACTATGTACTAAACCCTAAATGTCAGGGAAGGACAGGTTCTTTTCAGACAGAATGCTTATGTACATAGCGAGTACATTATTCAAACAAGGAAATATAAATGAGTAATGATCGGATGCTTTAGTGCAATATCTGCTAGACATGTGATAGGCTTCTATTTCAATCCCTCTGCAGGTTCTCTGTCCTAGAATTGGGGTACAATTCTTTACAAACTTGATGCCAATTAGAGCTCATTCTCTCATCATTCATTGATTCACCCATATATTATAGGAACCATGTCAAGGCTTCAATTAAAGGTGTACAACTCCCTCTGCCCTCAATTTTAAGGATTATTTATGGAATTGTATAATATATTAAAATAAGTTAAAAAATATATTTGTACTGCATACAAGTCTCACTTCACATGATGCCTTGTGTTCTCTCATGAAGGAGTTTGGCAGAAAATCTTTTTTTGTTCCCAAAATGTTCACTGAGCTGGGAATGGTCTGTATAGGATATATACAGTGACTAGGCTAGAAGTCTGTATCACATAGATGACCATGGAGCATGGAATAACTAGTAGAAATCAGCAGTGTTACGGTCACATGAAGAATAGTCTATGCTGTGTCCAGAGAGCAGGGGTTGGGGGGCTGTAGAGTAGAGTCTATGATACAGCTTGAGATACAGAAAAGGACACAGAAAGTTGATCACAGAATATGAACCACTGCCATCCCTATTCTTTGCAGCAAAAGCAGAGCTGTACTACAGAGTAAGGAGCATTAGATGGTTTCTCCTCCTCCCTCCAGAGTATTGAAATGAAAACATTCTGGAGTTGCCCTTCAATTCCTTCAAGAAGGTTTTAATATATTTGGGAAATTTTATTAATTTAGTTGTAATTCTTTTTCTATTCTCTCGCCAATTTTAAGCGAATTGTGCCTTTTTTGAGCCTATTCCCATGGTTGTACAAAATTTTAGAAGTTGATTTCTGTGCTAAGTTTGCCCTATTTATTACAGCAGGGCAGATGACCTTGTTTGATTTGTGCCTTTTTTGGTGCAATTTGGCTAAATTGTGCCAAAATAGCCACAACACCTTGGCGTTAGCAACATTCTTTCATGGAATAAGGGGAAAAGGCACAATAAAGAAAAAAACTGCTACTTTTTATGAAGAGGACTAACGCCTTTACTTCTAAAAATGCAAATTGTGCCAACTTATAAATAAAACCAAACATAAGATTGAACACATTTAACATAACAAAAGTAAATCTAAATTAAATATATAAATATAATTAGCACCAAAAAAAAAAAAAATCACAAAAAAAAGAAACAACAACAAAGAGACCTTAATATGAGAAATGGCCCAACTGACTATTGGATTTTGCAAATTGTGGGTGTGCTTTTGCACATGTTGACATTGTCCATTCAGTGATATTTGTAGCATTCTATATAGAGACACGCCTCCTAGGCAGAGAGAATGGTAACACCCAGTTATCAATTTATTGTAAATATTCAGGAGGAATGATACAAGGAAACAGGACCTTAAAGAAAACTTTTTATGACGATTATTATAAAAAAACAAGTACCATAGCCTCCAATACCTGTAATCTAACACTTGTGTATCACATGAAACATCACTATGATATAAAACAGGAGATGAGACTTGTTAATGCCTAGTAGAAGCTAGTAGAAAGAATTCTTCATATTAGCCTATATGAAGTGGTACTTTGTCCTAGGACAGAATGAGCGCATCAACAATCATATGCCGGTAAAGTGCTATAATACCATACTTCTATTTTCTACAACAAATTCCGCCCAACTTTCCCTCGGGCTGCAGAAAATAAATTAACACCGTGGCTCCGGTAGGCACTTATCTCCAGTTGCCAGCCTTGCCAGTGACGCTATATGCTACAGTCCAGTTTCCGCAAGTCACAGGAAATTAGTCAAACTCCAGCTTTAATCTCATTACAATATTTATTACACAACACGTTCCATTTGTGCGTTACGGGCTTTCAGAGTCCTTTACACTGTACCAGAGAACACGCTGGCTTCTTAAAAAACAAATAAGAAAGGCGATAATTGCAGTCATTTATACAATCAGCATGCTCTGAAATTATGTTACAGGGAGAATATGTAAAATTGGACAGATTTCTGGATCTGTAAAAGGGTCTCATATTTCTCATTATTTGTATTTCAGATTGTCTCCCTAGAAAGCTATAATATCGCTTAAGCCCAAACGGTATGAATAGTGTATTACCATAGCTCTTCACACAATTGGTGTTTGGCTAGTAGTAGAGAGAGCAATGCTTATATATATATATATATATATATATATATATAATCAATATTCCAAAAAGTGTCAGCACTATATATATGCAAATTAACATTTTGGTGCACCTTGGGCATGGCTACGAGTTCCAGTCTACCCTCTGTCAGGTTTCAGGTGTAGTGAACCCACTGTACCACCGCGGACGATTACATAAGCCGACACCTGGGACCGGAGTCTAAGTGGCACCCAGTTTTCACCAGAGCCCTCTGCAAAGCGGGTTGAACTTGCTGCGGTGTGGTACCAGCAGGTTGTTCCACAGGCGTGACTTTGTCTACGGTGGTGGCCAAGGCGAAGTACAGAATTGTGAGAGAGAATTGTGGTTGGGAGACAGGCAGGAACCAGGAGAGGCAGCACAGGATCAGAGTCAGTCGCAAGGGAATGGGATAAAGTTTTCTCTCGGGCACAAGGCACAAAGAGGGCAGAGGAAGAGGTAGTCCATTCATTAGGGCAGGCGGCCAGAAGCACCAGTTAGCAGTGCACTGAAGAAACCTAATTTATCAAGTTTTTATGCCAATTTTCTGCAATGAAAACGACAAAAAATTATTTGCTTAAATATTACCATATTATTTCCTAAAATAGTGATGACATCAAGTCGGGTTTGGCAATCACGTTCAGCCGCCCAACCTGGATGTATTGTTGGATTGGCTGACAAACAGTCCAATCTTGTAAATAAATGCCAACTAGCTACTAACAATGGCCAATCATAGCCTTGACTAGTTGCTAGGGGTGTTCATATTCTGGATTGGCTGTTCCGTTGTCAATCTGGCAATATGTCTGGATCCACTCATCTTTAATAAGAATGCTACTTGCCATGCCTTAGGTTTACAGTCAGGTGCAGAAAGAAGATAGGTTCCCATGTGCAAGGCACCCAACAATAGCAATAAAACCTTCAGAATTTTTTATTGCGGGTTGAAGGTACAACAACCTCATGCAGGATTCTAAATTTTAAAAAAAAATTAGGATAATTAGGATTTAGCTACTCTGCTTATGCTCTTTTCATTCCCCCTACACTGGTTTATTATGTTCATGTTTTTAATAAAGAGAGAGGACTCCTGGTTTTTGGGTGTTTTTGGCTTATTAGAGTCCATTACAGCCACATTCTGATACCGCAGAGAGGACGTAAAACTATTAATTTTGCCTGCAGAGCCCCTATAGCAGTGATTAGACAGGCACATTCAGGAAATGTTCAAACTAATCCACAACCGTTTCCAAATTTTCATAAAAACAGGTCTTTGATATGACTTATTAATGTTTGCAATTTTGAGAACACTGCAACAGCACACAGCAAAAAGTAATGTGCCGATAGGCAGCAAGCAATCTATTGTTCTGTCTGGTAGGGAACACACACTACATATATCTCGATGAATCATGTCTGAACTACTGATCTTCGCTCTGGAGGCAAGATTGGCTGTCATGTCACCGTTAATCTAAAGGTTAAAGGGGTTGTTCACTTTGGGTATATTAGGCTATGTGAAAAAAAATCCACAAAGAGCACATCTCTATTAGTCAGTGGGAGTAATTTTTAGCAAATCTACAGCAGAATCAAGTAATATAAAGAATCTTCACTGTGTGAACATTTGTTCTGCATCTGCTCTGGTTTTTCTTTTTCATGGGCTATTTTTGCTAAAAAAAAGAATTTCTAAGCCCCACTGAGAAGCAGCCAGCTACACACTGAAGAAACAAACACGCTTGCTGTATCTGGACTGGGGGAGGACCAAGGTTCAAAGGCCTAGAGAGGCTCTGATGATGTCTATTACACCCATCAGACTCATTAGCATATTTTTAATTTTTTCTTTACCAAAACTACCCATAAAAAACAAAAAAGCAAATGCTGAATGAGGGGAAACACCCTGACATGTAAGTGAAGTTGTGTTATATAACCTGACTCTGTTGGTAGATTTTCTTTGAATGGGTATTCCCAACTGGGAATTCACATGTCCCACAAATGTAGCCATGTTGTCCCTTAGAAATATAACCACTTCCACACCCTGGCAGCAGGCGACTGACCACTTGAATTCAGAGCTCATTACCACAAAATGATTATGGGACTTGCTGTATCTACTGGCCATTTCATATGAAAACACAATCTTTTGCAATATTGGTGGTCACATCCAAGGACAGCGGTGGTCATATCCAAGGACACCAATCTGGTTTCTAATGGACAACATGGCTACATTTATGGGAAATTATCTTCACATAGGCACATTTTTTTAATAACTTCCAATGAAAGAAATGTATGCATATTGCAGGTAAATTAAATTAAATGTCAAAACCCAGACAAGATTACCATTTTAAGGATAACAACTGCATATTTGGGGGAAATGATAGCTAGACCAAAGTACTGTAAGATACACATGTCATGGTATGAAGTTATGGGGTTTTCAATGAAATAATCAATGTAGTTTGTGGAATATTGGATCTCTTTTTGGAGAGAATCTCCCAGACAAAGCTCCTTGAAAATAAGAAATATGTAAATGAGCTCTCTATAAGTGTATCTTTGCCACTTATTAATCTGCAAATCTGCATGTTACATAAGATTACCAATACAACATTCATGTCAATAAGGTATTGTATTCCCATTGATATTATCAACCAACAGACAACCTACTGTATATTCAACCACCAGGAGTGAACCTACCTAAGCAATATCCCTTCTACATCAGTTTTCCCGATTGGCCATGCTCTTTTTGTTCTTGCCTAGAACTTGTGCATTAGGTTGGCTGGTGAAGGGCCAAGAGGATCTGTCACAAGCAATTTTACAATTACTGAAAAGATTTGCCATTAATTTTTCAGCAAACCATTTCTTGGCAGCGATTAGCTGTGCAGCTTTCTATTTTCTGACTCTCCTCCTGTATATTTAAGGCAAATCTATGCAATGTATAAGTAGGTCATATTTTCCTTTTAAATAACTATAGGAGACAACATTGTAGGAAGAAGAATTTTTTTCGAGGCAGTTCCTTGCAGTGTTCCTGTTCCGATGCTATTTTTGGCCTCATAGTACTTGTACGTATAGTGCTATATTTAGACCTTGCCATGTAACGCATTGAGGTCAGCAGAGTCTAAGTGTTGTGGCTGCAGGTTTCTGGACTGTTATTCCCTAGCACTTCATTTGTAATTGCGTATTAATCAGGCATTAGTTAATGGATGCTTAAAATAAGATGTTATTATGCGCCTTGCTATGTTCTCACAGTAGGAATTATCACATTATTGATGTTGTTCTGTTTTCTATTTTCTGCCTCTTGTTCTCATATGAAGAGTGGAATATTTCCCCTGTAAATTATTAATAAGTTCTGCCTTTTTATAGGCTGCTCTGTATTAATCCATGAGCAATATCGCCAGCCAGACCTTGCAGCAATGGCTTATGTGACCCCGAGTTAATATGTTGGTGTAGCACTCCTACTGTAGGTCTCTTGGGAAAGTCTTCTGCTCCTCAAGACGCTCTTAAATCCATTGAGGAGCTCTAGATATTCATGCCTGACTTTTATCCCGGCGTTTCCCTCTGCTCAAAACCCGTGTATGCTGATTCCTTAGCATTTAAAGGATCATGAAAAATCATAATGCAGAAAATGCCAAAGCCATTACCTCTGTTTCGAAAGACTTCTCCCAACTGTATGTCTCAATATTTCAGAAAATGATATTTGTTATTGTCCTTTACACTGCAGGTTCCCAGACAATTTCCATGTTCATAAGACTGTAAGATTAGGCAGTATATATTCAATGCTGACATATATATGGCTGAAGATATATACCGCTACATCTGCAAGAAGATCCAAGCAAGGTTTCTCAAAACTTTTTGCTCTCGTGGCCCTTAGACACTCATTATTTTTTATAACCAATTCTTTGACCGTATGAAGGGCTGTGTCACTACTAGAGAGCTGTAGAGAAATAATTTACTGGATCTGCTCTGTGGCCATCAGGTTCAGACAAGAACAATATGAGGTTCTTGTTGCATCCATGTGGTTGACTAATACTGCCTATTCATTTGGAATATTTCACTATGTAGACTATTGTAATCAACTATAAGGTTGGGTCCTTATAGGCCAGATATGTTGTATATTAAGAAAGAAAAAGATTTAACTAAATGCAATTCAAATGGAACATAACAAAATACATATGGGAGAGAAGAAGAAGAGCAAAAATGGAGCATTTCTATGAAGCTTGGACAAGTGAATGACTGGCTGAGTGTGCATGTGTCCTCAATAGGAATGGAAAGTTGTCTCTGGAGTCCTTAAGCGTTGGCTTGTCCCTTCAAGAAGATCAAGGATTTGGCATGTTAAAATCCAGGAGGTGCTTATTCACATTAGATGACCAGTCATCTCTGCCACAATTAGAGCGACAGTAATCTAATCTGTATATACAACTTAAAAATCAGGGGTTGTTCTGTATAGGAAGCAATGGTTTGGGGTTTACAATTCAAATATAATTTAGTCACCCCTATCCATTGCTCTGGTTCACTGCGGCATTTGCAACCACCGGTCTCTGTTTTTATACAGAGACTCAACGGTAACGTAGCTTTGACAACTACGTACCCGCTATAGCAGCAGTTGCAGGCTGTATCGTCTGTGTGCCTGTTGACGTTAATTCCCCACTAAGCTTCTGTATATAAATTCCAGCTCTGATGGTAGGCGCTGACCTGAACCAATGCACCGGACAGGGGTTAGTATATATAATTTTTTTCTACACTGATGGACCCTATATTTAAAAACTCTTTAAATAATAACTTTATTGCTGCTAATTCATGTAGTGCATGTGGGTAATAGATCTTTATATGTTTGGGTATCATGTACATCGATCACTTGATGATTGGTGCAGTCAACTACTGGAGAGGATTTATTACTTACTTATGAGTGTTTACTGCAATCATACAATAGGGAGGAAAAGGGAGCCATGGGACCAAGAGAATATACATATATCCATTCTGACTAAGAATATCACTATATGGTGAGGTAAGGAAACATGGCAAAGCTTTCCTTATTTTAGAGCAGGGATATCATTTAATTAATTAACTCACTAATTCTATATACATTTAGGGTTTTGCCATGCACTATGGAAACTCCATGTGATCCCAAGCCACCTATGGCAACTTAAGTGTAAAGGTAATACTTCAGCGTATTTGGAAAACTTGTACTGTGACTGGCTGCATACAGTTAGCCAAAATGTCTGGCCGAATCCATATAGGTTTGTGTCAGGAGATCTGGTCAGATAGCCTTGAAATATTCACATCTATTCCTCTTCGGCAGAATAAGTTGGAAAGGTCTTACTGGGAACATGCAATGTTCTCCAGCAAAGAACATTGTTTTGTGAATATTCAATAAGGCAATCACTGAGTAATCATACAAACAGGGTGCTAGGGAAAACATTCCCTATATTACATTTAATTAAGTCCATTAATTAAGGAACATTACAAATACAATCATCATCAGTTATGTGAAGGAGGTTCAGTAATATTCATATATTCTTTATAACATGTAGAGCAGATACAATTATATGAAAGAGATTTACTGGCTAGTTAGCCGCCAGAACACAACTGGATTGTGACGGTCCATTTACAAAAAAAAATTAGGAATATTTTCTTCTTTACTAAGAATAGTGGTAAAGTCCCAATAATTAACAGATCCAATTATACAATTGTGCTATACAGGCAGTACCAAGATTATGTATAAAATAGGTTCCATAGGTTTGTTCTTAAGTTGAATTTGTATGTAAGTCGAAACTGTATATTTTATAATTGTAGATCCAGACAAAAAAATTTTTTGCCCCAGTGACAATTGGATTTTCACATTTTTTTGCTGTAATTGACCAAGGATTATCAATAAAGCTTCATTACAGATACCTTACAGCTGATCATTGCAGTCTGGGACTATAGTAAAACTTCCAGAGAGCTTCATCAGAGATCACCGGGGCAGAGGGGTCCGTCTTTAACTAGGGTCGTCTGCAAGTCGGGTGTCCTTAAGTAGGGGACCGCCTGTATTTGGTGATTGTAAATGCAAGGGTGCTGGTTCCTTTAGCGCAGTGATTTTCAACATTTTTTGAGCCGCGGCACACTTTTTATACTTAGAAAATCCTGGGGCACACCACCAACCAAAATAGCACAAAAACACACACTAAAACAGTCATATTATACATATAGTTAATAATATAGATTCTAAATTTATTTTACTCACTCAGTGTGAAACCTGGGCCTGTTTCACAAAAGGGATATCCTGGCAAGAATGGTGGAAAGACACACACAAAGCTCTTCCTCAACAGTTCTGAGGGAGCTTGGGGCAGCTGAGGGAGCTTGGGGCAGATGAGGGAGCTTGGGGCAGCTGAGGGAGCTTGGGGCAGCTGAGGGAGCTTCTGCACAACTTGTTGTTGCTCCTCTGCCATGATGATCGCTGATGGGGGGCTAGAAGCAGAGGACGACGGACACAGCTCTGCACACTTGTCCTTTACCCCGACCTCCAGTATATCATCTCCCGTGGCTGTAGGGACATGACGGCGGCAACTTGTCCGGGGGAGGGGAGGAAGGAAGGCAGCTTGTGCCATACAGCAGTGTGCAGCAGGATTTGCTTGGACTGGAGGACAGTAAAGGGTCAGGTGGTAATAGCAGGATGGGAGCTGGAACATGGCTTTTACCTGGTTCTACTGTATTGTGGAGCAGAGGAGCGTGTGTGTCTGAAGTCTGGCAGCCGCACAAACTAATGAAACACGTGCAGACTCCAGTGCACTCAGCCAATAACAAAGCCACTTACATGGTGCTTTATACTAACAGTGTGAAAAGAGCTTTGTTATTGGTCTTGTGGACACTGCATCATGTGCTGAGCAGTGTCCGCGCGCAGCGATCACAGTAATACCTTCCTCCGCGATCGCAGCCGGTCTGCTTATCCAGGACTTTACAGGGTATAATTGCCAAGCGTATTTTTCCGCATGGCAATTATTCTGAAGAGTAATAGTGCCTCATGATGACGCTTGGTGAGGCGTTAATGCGTACTCTGGGGGGCACCATAGTTTGGGGAACTTTCCCCACGGCACACCCGACCATGTGTTGCGGCACACTAGTGTTTCGTGGAACACTGGTTGAAGATCACTGCTTTAGCGGACATACATACACATATAAATACATATTAGATGTTGATGCCCTAAAGCAGACATGAGGTCTGATTCCAATGCATTACTGACCAGTTACTTGTGATTTGAACCCAGGGTCGGCTCGAGGTTTCAGTAGGCCCCTGGGTGACAGAGCCTCAGTGGGCCTCTTTGCTGTAAACTCAGATGGTGGCATTTAAAATTCAGAAATGAAAACACTCTCCTGTTCCACCAAAATATTCCCTAGTTTATCATACTACCATGAGGGTTATGTTATATACAGACCCCTCATGGGTATTTTATATGAAGCCCCACTCACACCCTATGGATTCTTTAGGTACAGCCCCCCTCAATAGCCTTATGTGGCCCCCCAGCAGCTACGAGCCCTGGTACTTGCCCCGGTATGCCCAGTGCTGGCGCCGGCCATGTCTGATCCTTACTCTACTGTATATCAATGAAGAAATCACACAATACAATCATGTACCACATCTTCTGTGCACAGCAATGCCGATCATGCAGCTACACAAAGAAAATGTAGCAATAATAGCCGCGGGCATGATATAAATAAGCCATTGATCAAGGACCCTCTTCTCAGGTGCTGCTTCTGGTATAAATTGTATCACAAAATGTCTGCGCTGTAGACAGGTCCTGTGCAGACTTGAAACTAAAAGATGTCACTTATCCGCGGGTTTCCAAGGCACCGGTATGAGAGTGTAACCTTGGTAAGTCAGGACATGGAGTTTGAAGCAAATAATAAATGACTCCTGTGTTTGCTATCACCTTGTATGTCCTCGGTTGGCATTGTTAATTACATAAGCCGCCCCATCATGCTAACACGCTCTCCTCTATCCTACAGTCCTGGTTTCGGATTGTGTCACACCTGGATTACTAGATAGTGCCCCCTCCCTCTTGTCTTACATAAGCTGTCACATACAGGTGTTTCATGGGACTCCTCCCTGCAGCAGCCTCTCCGCTTAGGTAAACATCAGCGCTCAATACGCCCCCCAGGAGAGATTTGGTGCCCTGGGAGATTCCTTTGCTCAGTGTCTGGAGCGAAGAGACAGCGTGATCATAAATAGTTTTGCTGTTACCCATGCCATCAGTGCTCGCTGTATAACACATGATGACACTCACCACTGGGAAGGATCTCAATAGAAAGACCATGGGCGACTGCTGCTTGAAGTCTGTTCTTCAATCACAGGATGAAAATCTAAGTGATCAAAGAATGTGAGATGAATGCGCTAGATACTATTTATGTGTTATTATTTAAAGAGGACCTGTACCAATCTGCAGGTGGCATCTTATAGAGCAGAGGGAACTCAGCAGATTGTACATATGGTCCTATCTACAGGTGGCATCCTATAGAGCAGGAGGAGCTGAGCAGATTGTACATATGGTCTTGTCTACAGGTGGCATCCTGTAGAGCAGGAGGAGCTGAGCAGATTGTACATATGGTCTTGTCTACAGGTGGCATCCTGTAGAGCAGGAGGAGCTGAGCAGATTGTACATATGGTCCTATCTACAGGTGGTATCCTATAGAGCAGGAGGAGCTGAGCAGATTGTCCATGGTGTCTTATATGCTGGAAGCATGTTAGAGAGCAGGAGGCCCATTGGCACATAGTAGTGCACATTTATTAAAGCCATTGCACCAGTTTTTGTATCCTTTTTAATGCAAACTGCTTGCAAATGCATTTATAAAGTGTCCGAGACACATTTGTTTTCCGCCTGCACAAAATTCTGCACATAAGGGCATTCCGGTGCACAGTCGGACCATGCGACACACTTATCATGTTATAGGTCAGGGATAGGGAACCTATGGCTTGGGAGCCAGATGTGGCTCTTTTGATGGCTGCCTGTGGCTCACAGACAGATCTTCAATAAATAGTGATCAGCGCTGTGTCTGTCTAAAATATACATAGCGCTGATCACTTAGTGTGACACAGAGGGGCATGTGCTGTGGCTACCTATCTACTGGGGCATGTGCTGTGGCTACCTATATACTGGGGGCATGTGCTGTGGCTACCTATCTACTGGGGCATGTGCTGTGGCTACCTATCTACTGGGGGCATGTGCTGTAGCTACCTATCTCTTGGGGGTCCTGTGCTGTAGCTACTTATCTCTTGGGGGTCTTGTGCTGTAGCTACTTATCTCTTGGGGGTCCTGTGCTGTGGCTACCTATCTACTGGGGGTCCTGTGCTGTGGCTACCTATCTCTTGGGGGTCCTGTGCTGTGGCTACCTATCTCTTGGGGGTCCTGTGCTGTAGCTACCTATCTCTTGGGGGTTCTGTGCTGTAGCTACTTATCTACTGGGGGTCCTGTGCTGTAGCTACTTATCTCTTGGGGGTCCTGTGCTGTAGCTACTTATCTCTTGGGGGTCCTGTGCTGTAGCTACCTATCTCTTGGGGGTCCTGTGCTGTGGCTACCTAATCCCCTGTTAAATACCTGTCTCAGCCGCGCAAAACCTTCCAACTAAGGTGCATCCATGGGACCTTAGTAAATAAGCCACCAAACACTGACAGCTCATCCTCTATCAGTGTGTATACAATTTTAACATTTTCACTCGTGTCTCCTAGGATTTACTTAAACTTCTGTGGTGACTGTGATGTCATTTCTGATGCTGGAGAATATAAGTAAAAGTACAGAAGATAGCAGACTTTATGGCAGATGTATGTGGAAAGTATTCTATGTTATAATTAGCAGTGTGATTCACCTTTATCACTGACATTTCCATTACGTGCTGATTTTGAATGAGATCCGTATACTAGTGCGTTATTTTTCCCTCTACTGGGAATAACCTAATGTGAATAGATTTGTACAGAGAGAAATGATAAAACAGTAAGAACTGACTTAATATAAAGCCATACAACAAGGCGGATTCTGCCAGGTAGTGAAGTTACAGAATATACATAATAATACCAAACCATCCAGAAAAGGGCTATTTTGGGGGGGTCTTTGTTTCTGTAAGATACATGTAAGTCATATAACCCTACTAAGAAAATCATTCTGTAGAGGGAACGCTTGTATAGATGCACAGCGGGCCGACAGCCGTGTCACTGATACCGTTAGGTAACTGGCGCTATGTAAAATACATCAGATAGGTTGATGTTTTTAATTTTGGGAATTTTTAAGTGTTTCCATAGCAACCTAATGCCTTTGAGGGTTCTAACAAATATTATCTTCCCTCTTTCGCAATGAAGCTGCCTGCGTGGAACCATTTGTCTGACAATTGTAGAAATTGAAAAACAATATAAAACAAGTATTTTCAATAACAGAAACGCGAATATTTGTTTACACAGCAGCGATCATGACAATATCACCGGCAATTAAGCCTGAGGGTAGTGTAGGAGAGCGGTACTGTATACTATAGGTGACAGCTTACACATAGGCAGCGCTGCTTGCATTGCACTACATCACCATGGGCAGTGGTCAGGGGCATAACATGAGGGGGTACAGAGGATGCAGTCGCAACTGGGCCCAAGGTGGTTTGGGGGCCCATAAGGTGTCACTTTCCCATATGAGAAGACTAGTACAATGAACCATACATTATAGTCGGGGGCCTGGGACAGACTTTGCACTGGGGCCAATCAGCGTCAAGTTACGCCACTGGCAGTGGTAGACACGAAAACTCCGTCCTGTTTCCCCATAAGAATTATAATGTAATTATATAGAGGAAATTTGCATTCACAAATTAAAAAATGCAGCATTAATATTAATGTACAACCACTATGGGAAAATGTCAAATAATAAAGCGCAACGTTTCATCCAATCTTGAAACTTCCCTACAGGGAGGGGGTGTAAGCATAAAACTCCTCTGTCTGCCTACATAGGGAAATCTAGACAGGAGGGAGCGCGGGGATCTCAAGTGCTGAATGGTCACATCCAAGGTAGCAGCGGAAAAAGTGTTACTTTAATAGGAAAAATAATTACATGGCAGGAAAACTGCTCCGTCTAATTGAATGCTTTAAAATGGTCTCAGGAATTTGATTATATGAAGACACACTTTCCTATTAGAGTACTGTCTAGGGTGACTTTGTTCAAGAGACAGCACCACATATGTCCAGGGGCAGTGAGTTCTGTGGAGCTAAGCTGCAATACCAGACACATCCTCTGGTCAGGTGGGGCGCTATTTAGAAAACATAAAAAGCAACCATTTTTGGCGTATGCGAAAAACTGTACTGAAATCTATTGCATAGTGTTGGAATGCACTTAGGCCGCACCATCTTTCTGCTAAGCCATGGTCCATTTTTGTCGTAACAGTACAGGCAGTCCCCGGGTTACATACAAGATAGGGACTGTAGGTTTGTTCTTAAGTTGAATTTGTATGTAAGTCGAAACTGTATATTTTATCATTGTAGTTCCCGACAATTTTTTTTTTTGCCCCAGTGACAATTGGAGTTTCAAATTTTTTTGCTGTAATAGGACCAAGAATTATCAATAAAGCTTCATTGCAGACAATTTTAAGCTGATTATTGCAATCTGGGACTATTTTAAAGCATCCAGAGAGCTTCACCAGAGGTCACAGTGGGCAGAGGGGTCCGTCTGTAACTATGGGTTGTCTGTAAGTCGGGTGTCCTTAAGTAGGGGACCGCCTGTATCTGTAGCGTTTACTGGGAACCTGTCAGCATAAAAAATGACCTAATAAACCATTAACAGTATGTTGCTAAGAAGACTAACACCTTCAATATTATGTTCTTTCAATGGCCATCGTGCTGATATCATCATCCACAAAATAAACTTTTAAGCAAGATGTAAATCAGTTGTATAAAGTCGTGAAGGCAGAGAATTTAGCACTGAAGTCAAGCTCTCTCTGACTAAGAATATTTACTCTGCATTTACCAGACATCGGGAGAGTCAGTTATGATGTCTCGATCGTCAATCACAGTGAAGGGGAAGGAGTGAGCTTGACTTCAGTGCTGAGCTCTCAACCTTCATTACTTTACATTCACTTCAAAGTTTGTTTTCTAGATGATGCCACCACACTGAGCCATGAAGAAACATGATCTGGAAGGTGCTTAGTTGTTTCTGATGACAGGTGCCCTTGAAACAGTATCTGTCATGTTTTTATTTATTTTTTGAACACAGGCTTCTGTTTGCATATTATAGCAGTTACTCAGTGGGAGGGACTGTGCTGTGTTTATTGAAGAGATCTCACACAGAAGTACACCACAGTGCTCCAATTCCAGCTAAAATCCTGGAATATAAATGAATTTTTCACTTGCGCAAAGATACCTAACACCATCTTCTTTAAAAATGTCATTCAAGTTATTTTGACATTTGTGGTGCACATTTTTGTTAACTCCCTACTATATACTTACCTACCTTAGCATATTACCTGTCTATGATTATTGACAGCTATCATATATATCCCTGGATTTATGATCCTTGGAACACTTACATTCCATGCTTTTCCCAACAAATAGAGTAAAAAACCCCTAGAACATATCTCTGATGGCTGGCTTCCTCTTAGTAAACCCACTACTGAGCTTTTCAGGGGATCACACTCTATTCTTCTAGTCATCGTCACTCAGCTTCATCCTCTTAACAACATCAATGTCTTTATAATCATATATACCAGTATATATATATATATATATATATATATATATATATATATATATATATATATATATACACTCACCGGCCACTTTATTAGGTACACCATGCTAGTAACGGGTTGGACCCCCTTTTGCCTTCAGAACTGCCTCAATTCTTCGTGGCATAGATTCAACAAGGTGCTGGAAGCATTCCTCAGAGATTTTGGTCCATATTGACATGATGGCATCACACAGTTGCCGCAGATTTGTCGGCTGCACATCCATGATGCGAATCTCCCGTTCCACCACATCCCAAAGATGCTCTATTGGATTGAGATCTGGTGACTGTGGAGGCCATTTGAGTACAGTGAACTCATTGTCATGTTCAAGAAACCAGTCTGAGATGATTCCAGCTTTATGACATGGCGCATTATCCTGCTGAAAGTAGCCATCAGATGTTGGGTACATTGTGGTCATAAAGGGATGGACATGGTCAGCAACAATACTCAGGTAGGCTGTGGCGTTGCAACGATGCTCAATTGGTACCAAGGGGCCCAAAGAGTGCCAAGAAAATATTCCCCACACCATGACAGCACCACCACCAGCCTGAACCGTTGATACAAGGCAGGATGGATCCATGCTTTCATGTTGTTGACGCCAAATTCTGACCCTACCATCCGAATGTCGCAGCAGAAATCGAGACTCGTCAGACCAGGCAACGTTTTTCCAATCTTCTACTGTCCAATTTCGATGAGCTTGTGCAAATTGTAGCCTCAGTTTCCTGTTCTTAGCTGAAAGGAGTGGCACCCGGTGTGGTCTTCTGTTGCTGTAGCCCATCTGCCTCAAAGTTCGACGTACTGTGCATTCAGAGATGCTCTTCTGCCTACCTTGGTTGTAACGGGTGGTGATTTGAGTCACTGTTGCCTTTCTATCAACTCGAACCAGTCTGCCCATTCTCCTCTGACCTCTGCCATCAACAAGGCATTTCCGCCCACAGAACTGCCGCTCACTGGTTGTTTTTTCTTTTTCGGACCATTCTGTGTACACCCTAGAGATGGTTGTGCGTGAATATCCCAGTAGATCAGCAATTTCTGAAATACTCAGACCAGCCCTTCTGGCACCAACAACCATGCCACGTTCAAAGGCCTCAAATCACCTCTTTTCCCCATACTGATGCTCGGTTTGAACTGCAGGAGATTGTCTTGACCATGTCTACATGCCTAAATGCACTGAGTTGCTGCCATGTGATTGGCTGATTAGAAATTAAGTGTTAACGAGCAGTTGGACAGGTGTACCTAATAAAGTGGCCGGTGAGTGTATGTATATATATATTATATATATATATATATATATATATATATATATATATATATATATATATATATATATATATATATATGTATAGGGAATGATTGCTTCAAGGGAATACATCCGTTTCCGTCCAAGCTGCTTGTGCTGGTTACATGAGTTGTGGTTATAGAAATGCAGCAGGCGATATATACATAGTATCCTGATGTTACAATATATTCTGCTGCTACGCAGGCGATCAGATGACCGCATTATCATTCCCTTCATGATACATTGTGTACGCAGGACCCTGCTGAGAGATGTCATCACAAGAGCCTGGTGTCCAGCATCTCTTCCTCCTCGCCTGCTTTGTTGTATGTAAAAGAGTAATTGCCATTTCTATTCTTACCCATATACAAAGGGCACATATATAACACAGCGAGGTGTAGTAAGATGTAGTGGAGCTGTGCGCGTCACTTGTCAGACACAACCACAGTAAGTCATTTTATGAAAACCTACTATGTTAAAGGAATTGTTCAACATTCACCACTTCTCACCTAGGTGTGTGATTCCCCACCGCTCAGAAGAATAGGGGTCCATTGTCTCTCATTTGATCAGAGCAATGTACGACAGGGGATATTAACATTTCAGCAAAAAATAATTTATTGTTTGAATAATGAAAAGTTCTACAATTCTAGATCTCTGCTTGCTGTCATTCTATAGGAATATACATTGTTTATTTCCAGTGCACAGAAATCTGACCATGGTGACACAGGTGCACGACTCGTTATTATCACACGTCTCTGATTACTCTCTGATACTAACGAGCCGTGCACCTGTGTGATCATGGTCAGATATCTGTCCACTGGAAATAAACCATGACGATTTCTATAGATTGACAGCAATAGCGAGTTTTCTTAAATGCTGTAAATTGGCCAATTCTACAAAAAAAATAGTTATTTTTAACACTCGTTTAAAGGGATGCTACAGATTTGGATGCAAGTGCTCCATGGAGCTTTATACTATGAAGAATGTGGATGACACTGGCGCAACGGATCTTGGAGGGTTCACATTGTTCATTTGGGTATTTGTATTCCTCTATAATCTCTATAATGTGATGCTGGTTAGAGACCTGGCTCCTAACACTGTCCGTATCTATGAAACAATAAAGTCACTGTCTCATAGACTTATTTTATACAATAATCAAACCTCTCCACCTGTCTGTATCGCACTCCGTCTCTAAAAGCTCTCTCGCCGTGTGCAGTCACTGGCAATACGAGCATGACAAGCCTCATTTATGTTTTACAATACCCCCACTCATATAAAACACAATGAAATACTTTTACAGTGTAACCAGCGAGAGTCTGGAAATGTCAGAATATAATGAAACATAATTGCAAAGACTGTGCCCTGTGGTGTCCAGTCCAAGAGGCAATTTTCTCTGCAGGTTAACCCTTTTGGTAAGGAAGCAAACTGACAGCCCATATTGCTAAACTATGGGGGAGAGTGGACGCAAAGCATTGTGAGCGAGTCCATATGCATACCTGTACAAATGCTGCATTAGCAAAGAAGACCTAAGTGCTGGCTTGTCTCACCTCCTGCTTTCAAGTCTAAAACAAGTAGATTAAAATGGACTGAATTTACCCATAAAGTTAGCGGAAACTTTCCTTATTTTTGTTTTTTTAGTCTATTCATTGCTTTAAATTGTTTTTGCTTTACCTTGTAAATCTCTGATTAGTAGTTTAATATCGGTACATGATGAGTAACACTGTTTATTAAAATTATGAGATTTGTGACTTTCCATCATCTCTTATCTCTGCAGTCTTAATCTTTAATCTACAGAGACCTAGCTGTTCTGACTCAATGGGGGTCATTTACTAAGGGCCCAATTCGCGTTACCCGAATATTTCCGATTTGTGCCGATTTTCCCTGAATTGCCGCACGCAATCGGATTGTGGCGCATCGACGCTGGTATGCACGTGGCGGAAACCGGGGGCATGGTCGAATGAAAACCTGACGGATTCGGAAAAACCGCCGCATTTTAAAAAAAAAATTGGTTGCACGCGCCATACTTACATGCACCAGGAAGAGATCAGTGAACTCCGACGCAACTCACGGACCTCGGCGCAGCAGCAACACCTGGTGGACATCGGGCGCAGGACCTTCATGAATCGCCGGAAGACCCAAACGCTCGTCGGAGAAGCCGCCGCTGGAACGCAAATGGACCGGGTAAGTAAATGTGCCCCATTGTCCCCCTACCCTCTCCATAGATAATCTGACACCTTAGTGAGCTTCTGTCTGTCAGGCAGAATTCTGCAGAGATTTCAGAATGAAAAGCAGATTAGGAAGAAATGAGAGAGAATTATTGGAGCGAAAGTCAGTGGAGAAGGAGGATCCTTTTTTTTATAAGATATATTGCAGAATTTCTTGTAATCATAACTTCATTTATAACTCCTATGTTGAAAAGTTAGCGACAGCTTGGAGCAAATAATAGGATGCAATCGTGTGATCCAAAAAGTTTTTGCCACAAAAAAATTTGGCTCCAGATGTTCTAAAGGTAGTCAACTACGTTGCAAAAAATTCTGTCCCCATAACCCAGTGATGCCGAACCTTTTAGACACTGGGGCAGATTTACTTACCCGGTCCATTCGCGATCCAGCGGCGCGTTCTCTGCGCTGGATCGGGTCCGGCCGGGATTTATTAAGGTAGTTCCTCCGCCGTCCACCAGGTGGCGCTGCTGCGCTGAACTGAAAAGCATCGGAACGCGCTGGAGTTCACCGGCTCGGGCTGAGTGAAGATAAGTGTAAGCTCCGTGACAGATTTTTTGTTTTAAATGCGGCGATTTTTCCGAATCCGTCAGGTTTTCGTTCGGCCATGGCCCCTGATTTCCGTCGCGTGTATGCCAGCGCCGATGCACCACAATCCGATCGCGTGCGCCGGGGCAATTCAGGGGAAATCGGCGCAAATCGGAAATATTCGGGTAACACGTCGGGAAAACGCGAATCGGGCCCTTAGTAAATGACTCCCACTGAGTGCTCAAACTACAACCAAAACCCCCACATTTTTCGTGTAGTAGAAATAAGAAGGAGAAATTCATATTATCATTGTAGCTTCCCACTAGGTTCTGCTGAACAGTCACTGAGGTCAGAGCAGGAGCTCCAATGTTTTTTCAGGTCTGTGAACCACTCCTCACTCCGCCTCCAGTTCCAGTCACTTTAAAATAGCGCTGAACATGGAATGTCCTGGGCTGCCTGGGAATTCTGGGGGCCTTGAGTCCTGTCTGGTGAGCTCTGCATTGAGGGTTATGTCATAGGTACCCATAGAGTTGGGCTCTGAGTGCCACTTGACCATCACTGTCATAGCCTTTAACTTTCAGGATGACTTTGACCTTGAATCAGAAACTCTTGACATTCATTTTTTGGACCACACTACACATCAACACAAAGTGAAGAACTATGTCAATTATTTCACGAGCAGCTTTCAACCTTTACAACTTTTGTTTTTTAGACTTTATACCGCTAATGACCTATCCAAAGGTAGTTTGGGAGTTGATTGGTAGGGATGCGACATACTACGGTTGAATCAAGACTGCAACTCTGTTTCTAGCTTAAAGGAAGAGCTCTAGTGGGCAGGTGATACCTGTAAGGTACAGGGAGCAATAGGGTTAACGCCATGGGGGCTGAACAGTGGGCACTAGGTTGTCCACCAAAATGTGCTCTTAGCATGCTATTATGCAGGTTATCTGAAGGCAGCGCTTCTACTCGTCTTCCTCTTCGTTGGCATTCAGTAAGCTACAGACGCCCGCCTTCTTTGGTGAGCTGGGTATATGTATTTGTCATGCAGCCTGGGCCAGGTCTATGAGGGCCGGTGAGAGGTGAAACGACACTAATTGGGGAGTCGGTCTTTTGGTGGAATAATGTATAATAGGCACACTCTTGAAATGAAAAACATAACAAGGCACACTCTATGGGTGGACCCAGGAGTTTAGGTTTTTTGAGAGTCCAAGACACTTTTGTCACCACCCCCCCGAGCCGGTGCAACTGGGGGAACTCTTGCAGAAACTATCAGCTTACTGGTAGACTTTCTTAAGGGGGGTGCTACTTAATTTTTTGTTATTTTGTTAATATGTAATATTAATTACATATGTAATATGTAATTTTGTTATATTGAAACCTATTATTAAATAGCCCGCTGTGGCTGCCACATTTCCACTGTCAATATGTGTCTTTGAATTGTTTATTAGTGGGTTTTTACTTTTGTAAGGTGGGTGTGTAATCCAGGAGTGTTAGGTCTTGGGGCACAGGTTAAATAGCGTATCTAGAGTCCCATCATCAGGTGTTTTCTGGCTGAATGGCAGATCTGATCTCTCTTAGAAGTGAATGAGAGCTGGCTCTGCAGTGTGGTAAGATGGCCTATATACAGCAGGCAGAGCTGTCTTCCTCCTCCTTTCTGAAGTGTAGCGATGCTGTCAGCACCATTACATTACATTAAGCAGATCACCAGGGGTGCCGGGTACTACTCATCACCACTCAATTACTAATAATCTATTCTATGGATGGGTCTTTAGTAGTATAGAAACCCATAAAACCTCTTTAAAGTGACTGCAGACACTGCCCTGACAAAAGCCACACAAATTCGAGTGGAGAACTACTTCAAATTAGCTGTCTCTCAGTTCATAACAACCATAAATGTTCTAGAAGTTTCACATGTACTTAGTTTTCTAGTTCCTCAACATTTTCAAAATCTCTACTTGCTGTCAGGGAATAAAATTATCCCTGTCAGCTTAAAAGAGTAACAGTACAAGCAATACTTTGTTAGTAAGATACAGCAGCAGCACAAATCACTCCATTTTGCAGCAATGTCTTTACATGGCTGTACAATATGCACTTATTAACTTTGAGTATTAGGTCTGTAGGAGTTTCTAGCCTCAGGATTTAGACTAAAATGGTTTCTTTACTGACAGCATAAGAAGAAATATAGTAAGTCGTAATTATATGGAACAGAGCCTGGCATAGGCTTCCATTATAGCAAGTAAGGTAGGTGATCCAGGTACACAACGTAAAACGTGGAACTGGGTACAATACTTGTTTCCCCATATAGACGTAATGATATTTAGGGCCCAAAGTGAAGCACTAGAATACTCAGCCGTATAAAAGTTACTCAGCAAGACAACTGGACCTTTCATTCATAAGAAAAAACAGCGGTGTCACCCGTGATGAATGTTCCTCCTGGCTACAATATTATTAATAGAAGTAACAAGTAGAACACGCTTGATTTTCGTCAGATGATATTGTGTAACTGCAAGGTCACGAGATGGATGAGAGCTATTACTTAAACAGTCAATGACATGAAAAACTTGCTTTATTTGTATGCAATGTATATTAAATCTACGTCAGGCACTTAAACAGCCCGTTAGCCCCCCTCCCTAAACAATTTACTACCTGATGACTTGAATAATGTTCAGAGCCGAGGCCTATTCATAGGAGGCATAAAATTCTAGAATCTGGAAAGCTGATCGTCCTTAGTTTAAAGGGAACCTACCATTTGGAAATGGACATTGTGACCCACACATACCTGCACATAGGTGCAGCTGAGATGATGCAGGAACATATCTTGGTTAAGCACATAAATCTGCCATTTCATTATAAAATTGTTTCTTATATTATTTTATAATATAAGAATCTATGGATACAATGCTGTGGATACTTACTGTGACTGGACAACCGCTTTAAGTTACCCCACACTAAAAAAAAGCAAATGCTTCTAAACAGATCTACTAAAATGAGTACATGTAAAATTCACTCTCATCTTCATTACATCTTTCATTCTGATTTCCTGCTGACTTGTTCAGTGCCATTTTGTACTACATATCCTGCTTCACCCAAAATAAAGAGGCAGATCCAACACTCCTATACAAACAGTATGATCCTTTGTTGTGTGTGGAACTTTTCAACAAACATTGAAGAAAGCACAGGCCGTGTGGTTGCACATGAGACATAATGCTGTTTCTCAGGATTCTGGGATGTATACAGTTAATTTCATAGCTGATTTTACATTTGTAAGCTCTATATGTAATTTTGAGTTGTTTCAGAGTTGCTGGGTGGAGACTTAGCTGCTGTGACTGCTCCACCCTGCATGGCTGAAAGCATATCAGATCAAGGGAAAGGTGCAGGGGCGTAACTACAGAGGTAGCCGCCAGAGCAGCTGCTACAGGGCCCACAAATTCAGGGGGGCCCGGCATCTGGGGTATTGGGTGCAATGGTGTATTTCTGATGTGTATATGCTCTAAATGTGTATGCATATGTGATGTGTATATGCTTTATGTATGTGAATATGATGTATTGGTGTATATGGTAATATATGTTTGTGTGTATAAGCTGTATGTGTGTATATATGGTATGTATATACTATATGTATATTTTTTAAGGGGTAAGTGGAGCCCAATTCAGAGGTCTGCTATGGGGCCCTTCCTCTCCTAGTTATGCCACTGAAAAAGTGGCCATGTAGCATATGAAAGAAGACTAGAATTGTCTCAAAAGTTAATTGTAATCATCAGATTTGTAACATCTCTTTTAGTTCAAAATGTATCTACACAGAAAGTTGTAGCAAGACCTGGGAGCGTTCCCTGCGTTGCACAGGTATTTAAAGTGCTATCCATGGTGCTGAACACAGAACTAAAGAGTCCTGGATCCAATTGTTGTGAACTCAAATCTCTGTGTTGATAACCTTGAACGTCAAACAGAATGGGATAATCCTGTTCTTCTTTAACGGAAAAAAAACTTGCCCTTGATCAAATATGGCGTCTTTCAATAGACGTCCATATTCCAGACGCAGCCTAAACTCTAACTATCTATCCATTTTTTCAGATGTGTCACTTCCACTCACCATGTAGAATGGATGCACACATCTAATGGGCTACTACCCCTCCTCTTATAATTCTCGAGAAGTAATTTTATAACTGTTACCATTGAATTTCATTAATCAGTATAACATCTGGAGATGTATTATGCAGTTAATGAAAGTGAAATATGCTACATAGATGCACAGTCAAACAGATGCTCAGGTATTAAAATCTGCTTTGCTAAAATGAGTTATTAAGGTGCAAAATAAAAAAAAAACTGAAGAGAAATGAATATGATTTGCTGAATCCCACTACTACACATCCTCACTATATATTTATATACCACCGATGACGATCGAGTGTGGGTGAGAGTGAGGCACGGGATCTGTAAATAGCAATGAAACTGCTAATTGTAATGTCACCCTATGAAGATGGCGCATGTGGTATGTAGGGTATTTACTACACATAGTAACAATTCGGCAGCTGCAGCTTTCACAGCCTATGATACCTGCAGTTTTCACACATACCCTTCGATACTATGAAATGAGGAGGAATTTACCTAGAAAAGTGTAAAACAAAGCCTGCAATTCTAGAAGATCACATATTCTCACACTCCACAGCATGGTGGGATGCCAGTCACCCGTGCCCATTCAACCCGTGCTGTGAGCACACATACCCAGCTGCTGTGATAGAGTGACAGCTGCTCTATCTATTTGTACCAATGCATCCCAAAGGAGCAAACAATATTATATATATAATATATACATTTATACATAATATTATGCATTTATATACAGTAGCTCTGAATGATAGAACTAGGATTATCCAGAGCTTTTGGCTTATTTGGTGATTTTGTATATACCAAGTGTTGATTTAGGAATCCTGGCAAAATTGGTATTGCTGAGAACTATGAGTGATACCAACTGTCCCTGACGAGAAGTATTGTTATACACAAGAGAAAAATTATAGCAATGTCTCATATATATGGACCACTTACAGGGCCACACAATTGATACCATAGCCATAGCAGATTATGGAGTCCGTCTTTCTTCCGTACCATATATCTCCAAGCATGCAGAGATTCCGGATATATTCTAGAAGAGCAGCAGGAGGTAATCACACTGGAAAACCATTATAATAATGTGGTGGCATCCAAGGGCAACAAATAGCTCTGTACTACTGACTGATAGGACCTCTATGCACGTGGCTCTACTGTGCGACTACTTTGAAGCACATCTTTACAAAAACAATATTATCCCATTTGTTTCACATTGCAGTACATTGGTTATCATATTCACTTATTTGCAATTTAGATGCTTTGTAGGACATTTATCATACATTAGTACTGCCAGATACACGAGGAGGCTCCTGTCTCCTGATGTACCTGCCGGCCGGGCTGTTCAGCATGCAGATCTATGCCATGCCCAGGCCCTTTGGAGCCCCTTGGTGCGGAGCTGGTGTAAAGGGGATAATAGTCATATAGATTATTTATATAGATGTCAATTTGTAGCCATTTAGTATTCTGTGGAAACATCCATCAGAAAGGGGCATAAAAATTTGTGTTACTTAAGGCTTAGTTCAAACCTGTTGGGACCTTTGTTATTACCTTCCGTCACTAAAATAATAATAACTGAAGTCTAAATGATTTGTTAAAATGTCCATTGATATCAGTGGACTAATGACTCATGACAGTGTCCATTAGTGCTTCCGTTATTTAAGTGGAAAATTGGATGGAAGCTGCAGCAGTATTTTTTTTTTTTATGTCTCAGGTTTCGGAAGTCAAATGGAAGTGGTGAGAATGGACACTAACGGAAGCCATTAAAAGTTCACCAAAATCAATGGACATTTTGACGGATCTGTTAGACTTCCTTTTTATCATTATAGTGACACATTGAACTGGGCCTTAGATATAAAGGGACTTACTGTACATTGATACTTGAAGACGAATGAAACTAAGAATTCCCTTTCCGAACCTCGAAATTGGATATTACTACTCTGATCACATGGACTACAGACATCTGTGAAGCAGGTCTTAGTTTTAATATTAGGGGCTGAAATAATGATTTCCTAGGTGACAACTACTTGTAATGATCTATGATGACCTAATCTGCTCCCATTTGTCCAATAGTCACATTAAAAAGTACCAAAAACTCTATACTGGATGATGAAGCAGGGACTGATTAAAAACTTTGCAAGAATCTTCAAAATGTTAGTATTTTTAAAAACTTGCCCTTGCGATTTGTCTATTTTAGTAAATACTGTTTGACATTACAATTATCATAACTTCTCAAAAAAATCTCCTCACTGCACCATTGCACTTTAATTCCTTCTCAAAATTTATGAATGAATAGATTACCAGTTGGGGGCGTGTCTCTGTGAAATCTGATATTTTCCAATCAGCACTAACAGTGCTAGACCTTGCCGGAACATACCCTATTGACTAAAAGAATTATTTAGGAAAAAAAAACAAATAAATGATAAAACAATGCTATTGAAAAATATGCTTGAGAATTGTTATTTGGTGGAGAATGCGGGTATTTACCTAGTACTTAAAATATATCTAAGTGTAGCTGTAATGGAAACGTATAGGAATAGGTAAGAAGCTTAGGAGTGATTGGATCAGTGATGGATCAGAGTACAGCACATCCAATAAGAACAAGTGGCACGGTACAATGGTACAATATATTGAAAGCTTCTTCTAGTGAACATGTTACGGCACGGCTCTGCCATCAGGTGGTCAGAACCGCCTGGCATCACCTAACGGTGTGATGTCTGCTATATCTTTAGAAATTCTCTCCTACACAGCTAGATTCTAAATTCAGATGTGTTCTATTGATCTGGAAAACTAAATGTCACCATGTCACATCGCTATCTTTCTCATACAAGTGTCACTATGTTATTTCTTTGAAATACAAAGGGTTCTCATATGACTGTACTTTACAGATGTGCCATAGGAGTTGAATTTGTATGTAAGTCAAAACTGCATACTTTATAATTGTAGTTGTAGACAAATCATTTTTTTTTTGTCCCAGTGACGATTGGAGTTTCAAACTTTTTTGCTGTAATGGGACCAAGGATTATCAATAAAGCTTCATTACAGACACCTTACAGAGGATTATTGCAATCTGGGACTATAGTAAAGCATCCACAGAGCTTCACCAGAGGTCACAGGGGGCAGAGGGGTCCATCTTAAACTAGGGGTCGTCTGTAAGTCGGGTGTCCTTAAGTAGGAGACCGCCTGTACTGGAAAGATAATTGATAATATCGACATTTTTGGACAATGTTTGACCCACCTCAGTCACTGTGGCCAAATTAATGGAACAGCATTTCTGGGGTGTCAAGGGGGATCACAGAGTAGAAACTGGCAATGGAGTGGAGTTTGTTCTATTATGGGCAGTAACAGACTGGAGCTGAGATCTATGGAGGGTTTCCTAGGCTGTGTGCGGGGAGGGATGTAGATAAGCAATGGTGTTATTTATAGATCGTTCTACAGCAGTTCTGTTTGTGATGAAAAACTGTAGCTAACTATTATTTTGCTCAGTGGCCAGAATCAGAATTGCAGGACATAGAACTTTTTGTTTTAAATATTAATAGAGAAATAGAAATATTTGATTAACAAAAATAAAAACTTATTTACTTTTAATGGAAATCTACCATCAAAATCAGGCACGGTAAACCAGGGACACTTACAGGGCCTCTTGTAAAGTCCTCCTGGCTCATTAGTATAAAATAATTTAAAAAACTGATTTTAGACGGAAGGAGGCCATGGATAACAACTATAACAGGATTAGCACATACACTGGGGGAGATTCATTATGCCTTCCTCGTCAGTTTTCTGGCTTCTCTGACCCACACTTTGGGCGTGTTGGGGCAGGGAGCAGGGTGCATTGGGCAGGGGCGTGAACAACCGGCCCACCAAATTTGCTGGAAAAACAACAGAGACTATAGCAAAAAACTCAGACCTTCGGTCCAAACTGATGGAGTTTGTGCCTGTATTTACTAAGAGGCCAGTACTTCTTAGTAAATATGGGCGCCGGACTGCCAGTGGGGGGGATTTTAAGACTGGCATTCAAGATGGCAGACTAAATTAATTCGCGGCCCAGAGCTGCTGGGGAGGGCCCACATACCAAATGCATAGGAGTTTTTTATAAAATAACCATGAGTGGGCTGTATATAAAATAACCATGAGGGGGCTGTATATAAAATAACCATGAGTGGGCTGTATATAAAATAACCATGAGGGGGCTGTATATAAAATAACCATGATGGGGCTGTATATAAAATAACCATGAGGGGGCTGTATATAAAATAACCATGATGGGGCTGTATATAAAATAATCATGATGGGGCTGTTTGGGATGATAAACTAGGGAATATTTTAGGGAACAGGAGACTGTTTGAGTTTCTGAATCTTTAATACCGCCATGGGAGTTCACTGCAAAGGGGCCTACTGAGGCTCTGTCAGCCAGGGGTCTATGGAAACCTGAGGCTGATCCTGCCTCCAACTGTGGTTAGAACTGTGTGTTTGATGGTAGTTTTCCTATAAGTTTATGAAGAAGCAGTGACTCATGCATGGCGCTATAGGCTTCCCGCCAGTATTTTAGAGGCTATCCCAGGCCAGACTCTGAGTGCCTAAGGCCGCACCGGGCTATAGCCTCCACTTTGATCTATGCAGAAGGTGTTCATTTGTATTTATAAGACGCACTTGCCAGTTGAAGGGAATCTTCTTGCGGTGTGATTTATTTTTTAACATAAGCCAACGTTGGAGTTCATGCGTGATATATCTGTAGCATCCTTTGTAATTCAGATCAAAGGACCTCAGTAATGGGTCGACATGACGTCTTGGACGCATTTGAGGCAGTGAGATTCACTTTGTGTTAGACTGAGCAGGCAATTTGTGCATTTTCTTTATTTTGCAAACTCCCTGGGTTGTTTTCTTTTCAAGAAATCTGTGAACCTTTTAAGAGGAAGCCTTGAAAAGATTGTTGCTTTGGTGAACATATGTGGCCCTATGCGCTCTTAGGAGCTCCAGCACTTACATTTAATGGTACTTAAACAAATGGCTGCATGATTTACTAGAATGTATATGACTTCCTGACACTTCCTTGCAGGTAAATCAGGCGGCGTATTGTTCCAGGAACGTTCTCCTGTGATCCCAGCCTTCCCTATTGATGTCATTTAGTTGTTACGGAGCTTATACAGAACAACATCGGATTATGTGACAGAAGAAGTTTTATAAAGATGTATATTACCCATACAGTGTATTCATCATCAATGCCAATGTCAAGAAGCAACAGGCAAAGGCTTTTAGCTTTGTCAGATCTATATTGAAGGCAGTGCTCTTATAGAGAGTTATATCATGTTAATGTCTCAGGGGACACACACTCTCTTTATTGGGTTTAGCAAATGGTACAAGTTGTTCAATAAGACGCACATTAGGAATATCAGAGCTTGTACATTTGCAGGGCGCAGTGATGAGAAGAAGGATTCCTGCCTTCAGTACATACTTTTTTTTAATGCAAACTCAGACGACCTTAATTAATTCTTTATATCCATGAACGAAAAAAGGAAGACAAGGTAATGTATAAAAAGAACGTGCAGGACAAAGGATGAGATGCTTATCCGACCTGCTAATGAAATACAGAGGTGATCGTGAGCATATAATAATAGTTCACTAGTTACATGGCGAGCGGTGAGAAGACTCGAAATTCAAAGGGGTTTCAGGATTTTAACGGTGCTAAAATGTCCTAAAAGCAGGGAATGTGGTAAAATAGAAAATGATTATTTATAAGGATTTGTACTTCCCTGTTAATTCTAGTGTATATTGGGCGGTTGTAGTCTCCTAAAGGTTTCCACTTGTCATGTAGTGATATCAGCATGTTATACAGCAGGAGGAGCTGAGCAGATTGTACATAGTGTCCTATGTTATAAAGCAGGAGGAGCTTAGCAGATTGTACATAGGGCAGAACGGAGGCTCAGTGGTTAGCACTATAGCCTTGCAGCACTGGGGTCCTAAATCAGAGTCTCATCCAGGTCAACATCTTCAAAGAGTTTGTATGTTCTCTCTGTCTTTGTGTTCGTTTCCTCCGGGTCCTCCGATTTCCTCTCACACTCCAAAACATACTGGTAGGTTGATTAGAATTTGAGCCTCATGGGGACAGGGACCGATTTGGCAAAGTCTGTGCAGTGCTGTGTAATCTGTGTGCGCTATATAAGGACATAAAGTCCTATGTTGTTGAGCAGGAGAAGCAGAGCAGATTGTATATAGTTCAATAAAAATGAACCTCCCTAATCACCAATATATGGTGCGGTCGATGCAGGGAGAGCTGTGTGGGAACCAGCAGAACAGTTAGAGAAAACTCCAAAGAGGCACTCCCGCATCCAAACCAGGTAAAAATAAGTTAAAAATCCAATTTTTATTGTAGACAAAAAATTAGAAACATACCAAAATAGTCACATAATCTGATGCGTTTTGGACCAATTACAGCCCTTAGTCGACTAAGGACCGTAATTGGTCTGAAACGCATCAGAATATGTGGCGATTTTGGCATGTTTCTAATTTTCTGTCTATAATAAATGTAGACAATTGGATTTTTTTTTTACTGGTCTGGATGCTGGAGTGCCTCCTTGGAGTTTTCTCAAAGATTGTGTATAGTGTCCTGTTTAGATATAGAGCAGAAAGAGCTGAACAGGTTGTACATGGTGTCTAATCAGCAGGCAGCATGTTTTAGAGGAGGAAGAGCTGAACAGATTGTACATGGTGTCCTATCTGCAGGGAGCATGTTATAGTGCAGGAGGAGCAAAGCATATTGAATGTAGTGCCCTGTATGGTTGCAGCTTGTTATAGAGAAGAAAGATGAACAAATTGTACATGGTGTCTTATCAGCAGGCAGCCAGTTTATAGAGCAGGGGAGCTGAGAAGATATCTTATAGTGTTCTGTCTGGAGGCAGCATGTTATAGAGCAGGATCTGCTAAGCAGATTTGTTTATAGTGTCATTTCTGCATGCAGCATGTTATAGAGCAGAAGGAGTCGATCAATTTGTACATATTGTCCTATCTGCAGTCAGATTTTATAGAACAGGAGAAGCATAGTAGGTTGTAAAAGGTGTCCTACCTGCAGAGCAGAAAGAACTAAGCAGATTGTACAAGGTGTACTACCTGAGGCAGCATGTTATAGAGCAGTGATGGCGAACCTTTTAGAGACCGAGTGCCCAAACTTCAACAAAGACCCACTTATTTATCGCAAAGTGCCAACACAGAAATGTAATTTGTGATTTATACTTCCTTCTCTGCCACAGCTTTCATTGATACCAGCACTCTGAGGACAGCAATAAAGCAGAAAATAGCCCCAGGTAGAGCTTTCTCTTTAAAATAGCTCTGTACACAGCAAGTCCTGGGCTGTCTGAGACTGCAGAAAGATACCTGGAGTCATCTCTGGTCATGGCCTGAGTGCCCACAGAAAGGGCTCCAAGTGCCACCTCTGGCACCAGTGCCATAGGTTAGCCATCACTGTTATAGAGCAATAGAATCTGAGTAGAATATACATAGTGCCTTTATCTGCAGGCAGCAGGTTATACAGAAGTTGCTTCTAACATGCTGCCTGCATACAAACCATTACAGTCCCAGGGTTACATACAAGATAGGTTCCTTAGGTTTGTTTTTCAGTTGAATTTGTATGCAAGTTGAAACTGTATATTTTATAACTGTCGCTCCATACAAAAGATTTTTTTGCCCCAGTGACAATTGGAGTTTCAAAATTTTTTGGTGTAATTGGACCAAGGATTATCAATAAAGCTTCATTACAGACACCTTACAGCTGATCATTGCAGTCTGGGACTATAGAAAGTATCCAGAGAGCTTCACCAGATGTCACAGTGGGCAGAGGGGTCCGTCTTTAACTAGGGGTCATCTGTAAGTCGGGTGTCCTTAAGCAGGGGACCATCTGTATTTACAGTCTGTTCAACAATTACTGCTCTGAAACATGCTGTCTACAGAAATGACTCTATGTACAATCTACTCAGCTCCTCCTGTTGTATAACATTCTGCATACACATAGGACACTATGCACAATCTACTCAGCTCCTCCTGTTGTATAACATTCTGCATACACGTAGGACACTATGTACAATCTACTCGGCTCCTCCTGTTGTATAACATTCTGCATACACATAAGACACTATGTACAATCTACTCAGCTCCTCCTGTTGTATAACATTCTGCATACACATAGGACACTATGCACAATCTACTCAGCTCCTCCTGTTGTATAACATTCTGCATACACGTAGGACACTATGCACAATCTACTCAGCTCATCCTGTTGTATAACATTCTGCATACACATAGGACACTATGCACAATCTACTCAGCTCCTCCTGTTGTATAACATTCTGCATACACATAGGACACTATGTAATATCTACTCAGCTCCTCCTGTTGTATAACATTCTGCATACACGTAGGACACTATGCACAATCTACTCAGCTCCTCCTGTTGTATAACATTCTGCATACACATAGGACACTATGTAATATCTACTCAGCTCCTCCTGTTGTATAACATTCTGCATAAACGTAGGACACTATGCACAATCTACTCAGCTCATCCTGTTGTATAACATTCTGCATACACATAGACACTATGTAATATCTACTCAGCTCCTCCTGTTGTATAACATTCTGCATACACATAGGACACTATGCACAATCTACTCAGCTCCTCCTGTTGTATAACATTCTGCATACACATAGGACACTATGTAATTTCTACTCAGCTCTATAACACGCTACATTCCTATATGCATTCACTGACACTTGTCCCCTTTAAGAAAAGTTTAATCACCTCTTATAGTTAATGTTAACAGACCTTCCTTGCAAATCTCTGGTAGACGAATCTGCTACTACTCCAGAGTAAAAGTAATCTGAAATTAGCAGTAGGTAATATAATAGACTCCATATTACAGCAAAATCCTCCGTAGAGATTGGATTCCATTTCATACATGTCAGTTATATCAACACAATGTACTGAGATCTGTCATTCTTCTATGGTGCCATGGAAAAACAAAACAAAGTGACAAAGTGGTATATTGTAGGATTCAGAGATATATTTTGTCACCTGAAATGATTAATTACTGGCAATACACAGAATCTGCACATTCTACCATGTAACTATTATGTAAGTGACAATACACTATGAAAAACATGATCAGATGTGGCTTGTTTGTACAATGTACCCCAATGTGGCAGCTGGGATAGGATATTTGTGATTCCTCAAGCATCTAATATGCGCCTAGACCAGCGCCCTGTAAGGTAATAATACTCAGGCGCTTGTGATGGGTTATACATGTTTATAGAAGGAAAGGATCACATGGATTTGGTGTGGATTTTTTTTAAATACCACAATGCGTGTAAATAGGATTTTCATAAACCCATTCACAAACTGCAGGAAAGAAATTCCATCCAATTGTTTGCGTATTTCACCCAATTGTATTAAATAGGGAAAACCTGTAGGTGGATATTTATACGGCTTTACATAAAAATACTAAATCCTGCTGTATAGATAATAAATATAAAGACAAATAAGAAAACTAATATATGGAATGGGTTATTCCAACTAAAACATTTTCTGAAGATTGAAGATGCAAGTTCTCCTCCCTACAATCTACTCTAGCTTTTATGCTACTTTTACTCATCTTAGGTAGAACACGGCTCTTCAACCCACTCAAGCTCCAGATGTGAATGCTATCTCTACCCCCTGCTGCTTAAAGAAGATCTCTACTTAATGCAAAAACAAATTGTAAATTGTAGTACAGGTTATCTTCTCACCAGGGGCTTAATTTGGAATTTATCCCATGCGGGGAAACATATGATGGAAAGAAGCAGAAAGCTACATATTTCTATTCTACTCCCTCCTGCTTAGCGACATATACACTCAGCGGAGGCCATAATAGGGGGGCGGATGCAATTGTATTGCATCCATCCCTGGACTCACCAGAGTGTAAACTCTGAAAGGTTCCAAGTGATGTAATTGTACATGTAAGGACAGGGACATCACTGGCGGAAACACCCTGAACATCGCCATCAACCAATCACTGGATGTTCACTCCGCCTGACTGCTTTCAGCGTGGAGCAGGTAGAACAGGACCACGTATCCCACCGTATGTGCATACAGTGTCATACACTCTATGCCTCCATTGTAAGGACATGTAAGTAATATGTATACTTATATGCATCAATATAATATATAGTATCCATATAATATGTATCCAAAGGAAAAGATATAATGTGAACATAACCTAACAGGCCAGAAAATGATAGACCGAGTCCTACTTTAACAAAAATAGTCTGAAAATCAGGGATTCCACCATAATACTCATATGCCCAATTTAATGTTATATCAACTTTCCAGTGAATGTTTATTTTTGTTGACAACACTGATTATTGATCATAGAACTCAGAACCACATATGGGTTAATGACAAAGTATCTGAATGTCGTATTGCAGGGAGACTCTCGAATTATATATTGTATTGTTTTTCACTTTAGCAATAATATAAAAGAACAAATAGCTAAGAAAAAAATTATACTTTTACAATCTGTTCTTTTTTTACAAAAGAAAAAAAATATATGCTTTTAGGATGTGATGGGCATTGTTGGTGCACAGGTCTGAATGGCCATGAAAACCATCATTTTCGTACATCACTAGCCATTACTTCACCTGGCAATTTTACCTCCCCCTCCTGCTATCTTTTGGAGATTGTGTGAATGTCTGTTTCTGGGAACGGACATGAAAATTCTTTGAAGAAAGCTGTAATTTTAAACATTTTAGTGTCATAATGTAAGAATATAAAAATCAATACTTTTATGAAATTTTAGACTGGATTCCCCAATGCTTTCTTAAGACTTTGCTTTGAGCTGGTCACTAGGTGACATGTAGCGGACTTCACAGCAGTTTTCAGGTAGTTACACCTCAATCATTTTCAGGATGTTACTTGAGGCTTAGTGTTCACAAGGAGAGTGTTATATTGTGAAATTCCACATAATAGTATTCTCACCCTGGCTTATAGGTGACAATAACTGGCTCATCTTATCTGTAAGCTTGTGAATGATGATTTTTACAAAAAGTCTTATATCCAGGTATGTATTAACTAATTAGTTACCCTAGACCTACAGAGATGATGTCATAAGCCCTAAAACATCTGAGACCACTGGGAATTCTTGCCATATAACCCAGGAACATGACTGATGGAGTAAGACCTTTCACAAGAAGATCACTAGGGTTATCGTTATTTAAGGGAACCTTTTTTTGACTCCCCCATGTCCCCATAGAGAATGGTGTGCACATTGCCAAAGTTTTTTTTATAATAAAAATGTTTTTTTTTTTTAATAAAAAGAAAATTTAAATGGATGTTTACCTTACTTTCAGTAGATCAGTCTGTCCCTATGGGAGTGGCCAGTGAGAAGCGGTTTCCCACCCAACCTTGGGAAACCACTCCGCCATATATCTATTACAAATTTTAAAAAATGCCCATATCCCTTCAATTGGAAATAGATGCAAAACAGAATGGTTTCCCATGGTGGAGGGGGGGGGACTACTCCTCACTGGCCACTCCCATGGGACACAGTTCTAACTTTCATCAAACTTATCGTTTTATCATAAAAGCCAGTCAGATTATAAAAAGACATTGGCAATATGTATACTATGACAGGTTCCCTTTAACCTTTTCACTACTCTAGACCTCCAATGATGCTGGTGTTAACCTCATTCAATTACCAAAAAACATGAGTATAAACTGAGCATTGTAATACAGTAATTATTTGAAAGGACAAGCTTAATAAAGGGAACCTGTCACCGGGAATGTTAGTTTTAGCTAGTGACAGGTTCCAATAGCCTATGCTATACTGATTTACTGATTTGCTTTTGTCAGCATTCTGAATAATTTCAGTAGTTTTTAAGTTTAATTCACATTATCTGGCTCCCTGCCAGTAGCATGTGGCAAGTCCCTAAGGGGGACTCCACAATCATGCATCTCCCCCCCACTTCCTGTCATGTGCATTGAGCAGGCTGGGGAGGGAGGGGGATGGTGAGGAGGAGAGGAAGTATACATCATAAGACGCAGACAGACACAGGCTGAAGCTGCCCCTTCCCAGGGACTCACCACGCAGTGCTGGCAGGGAGCCAGATAATGTGAATTAAACTAATTTAAAGTACTGAAATTGTTCAGAATGCTGACAAAGGCATTTTTATAATCTGCATAGCATAGGAATGAAATTCCTAGTGACAGGTTTGATTTAAGGTCTTCCTCTACTTGAGTAAGCATTAGAATTACCCTATGCAGCAGGCTGACCCAACATATATAAGCGTCTACTGCTAGCGTAAAATACTTTAAATAACTCAAAATAAAATCAGCTCCATTAAAATTTTTGCAAGGTTGGAAGTTTCTAGCCGCAGTTGAAAATGTGAAGGATACAGCCAAGTGTCTTTTATTGATAATCTGGTATGAGCCATCAAAGATCTTGATTTGACAGCTTTGGTTTCTTGCTTCAGTATTTCCATGCATGGGCCCAATAATGAGCACCAATTCATGTGTATTTGGGCAGAATGCATTTTTCATAAGCATCCATCCTGAATTAAACTTGATGTCTCCCTACCGAGCAGACAGGGCCTTTTGGAAAAAGAGCATTTCAGGTCAGCAGTCAATTACTGGACAGCTACATGTCTAATATCTAAATACAGTGGGATGTAGAGCACATTAACTAAAGATGTAATAGGTTGTGCATTGAGTTGTTCAATTAAACCAAGTAGATTAAGAGCGGGACAAGTGTGATGATGTGTGAGAATAAATGAATAAAAGAATAAGGAGGAGAAGCCTGGAAACTAGAGAGAGTCAGCTTAAGTCCAGAGACATATTTGGCATAATGGCTATGGGCTAGGAGCTTCAGAATCGCCAGCAATTTAGACCAACAGCCCGTGGCCCATTGTCCACCCTCACCAGCCATCAAGTTTGATATCACCCTGTAGAGATAATACAGGGAGGGACCTCTAGTCCTGAAATCCTTACACATGTGTGCCAGCTCTTGACATACATTTATACAAGAATACTTTCAGGACCTTTAAAGGTCATTCAAAAGTCCTTAAACTGCAGAACTGAAAGCCAACAAAAGTGACGACCTCCTTTCCCACACAGCTTGGTTCTGGTACCATATGTAAATGGCAAACTTTTCATAAAAGTTAAACTTGTGGGGGTTCAGAATTGTTTTACAGCTCATGGCTCATGGCACCCCTGCGGCAACTACATATAGAAGATAATTACTGGTGCTTATTGCCATGTTTCTATTGTCTCTTTACAATTTATGATGGTCATTTAAGGGCAGACAGCTCATTGTCACTTGGTTCAGATCAGATCTAGTCTCCCTTCTTCCTGTAAACAGGGGGGAGGTACAAGAATCTCCAGCAATGTACAGACAGTCCCTGGGTTACGTACAAGATAGTTTCCATAGGTTTGTTCTTAAGTTGAATTTGTATGTAAGTTGAAACTGTATATTTTATGATTGTAGTTCCAGAAAAAAAATATTTCCCCAGTGACAATAGGATTTTCAAATTCTTTTGCTGTAATGGGACCAATTATTATCAATAAAGCTTGATTACAGACAATTTACAGCTGATTATTGCAATCTGGGACTATAGTAAAGCATCCAGAGAGTTTTACCAGAGATCACAGGGGGCAGAGGGGTCCGTCTGTAACTAGGGGTCATCTGTAAGTCGGTAAGTAGGGGACTGCCTGTATTGAAGAATTTCTTTGCCTCAGCTGAAACTTGTTACATACGTCAGTTTCGGTTCCATATGACCTTATACTCTGCCATGTTTCAAAGTAGGGATAGAAAACTGGACCAGCACCCCTTTTCCCTTATAATATAGTCACTTCTGCTCCTGGGATATACAGATGCAGCGCTGGTTAACATGACTTAAAGGGAGATAACTCATGTAGTTATAACAGGTTCCCCCATTCACTTACACTACAGACTGAGTTTTCATGTCTGGTTATCGGGTTAAGCCGGTCATGTTATCCAGTGCTGCATCTGTACTATTTATACTTTTCTTTACATACTTTTTAGGCTTATGCGAGTAAAGGGCACAACTTCACTAGAATTTGCTAAGTCAATAACTGCCTGCTGCATTGTTCTGATATAAACTAGGCCAGTGGTGGCGAACCTATGGCACGGGTGCCAGAGGTGGCACTCAGAGCCCTTTCTGTGGGCACCCGGGCCATCGCCCCAGCACATCAGACAGGACTCAAAGAATCTTCCTGCAATTCCAAGCAACTTAAAAGATGCTGCTATCAGTCATATTTTGATACTGACTTCGCTACTTGGGACTGTAGGAAGAATTAGACAGGGTCAAATTATTTTTGGAGGACCTCTTGCTGGCCCCACAATTCTCTGTGTACAGAGGAAAACTGGAAAGAAACTAAAGTGATGAAAATTTTCTTTCTACTGTGTTGCTGTCCTCAGGAGGCCAATATGATTGAAAGTTGTTGAACAGGGAGCAATAAGTTACTGCTTGAATTTTTGGTTGTCACCTCACGATAAATAAGCAGGGTTTTGGGTTGCAGTTTGGGCACTCGGCCTCTAAAAGGTTCGCCATCACTGAACTAGGCCAACAAATAAGCCAGGTAAAGTTAGACTAGTCTAACATTCTTACACTTAGCATGACTTATCATTCAGCATCGAAACTGCCCCAATGGGTTTCATAATAATGGGTATTGACTACAATATCATAACCCAAAATCTCAACCGCAGCTTTAGAAATACATTTCTGTCTATTACCAATAATTGTACAGTCTGTAGCTCATCCTCTCCTCCCCACTGATATAATAACTTATCGAACCCCTTGTTTCAGAACATATTCTTTTTAGGTACCTTCTCTCCATTAACCTTTAGAATCTTCCTACTTCTGCAGCAGAACTAGCGCTCTATTATCAAGCAGCCGTATGTCAGTTTGTCATCAACCTGTACATTACTTTGTTAGTAATCATCTTTCATTTCTAGGTTTAATCCAATCTCCTATCAGAAAACTCATTGACATCTAGTGCTGGTAGAGAACTGCCGACATGTCAGCAACAGTGATTGGTTCTACAGTTGTACATGACATGTTGAACCTTCTTCCCATGTCACTCGCTCTATTCTTACAGCTTAACAAGAAAAAAGCTTGTACCAAACCTCGTGCATCAATTACTCGCCTGTTTTCAGAAGCAAAACGGCTGCCTGGTAGAGGCTAAAAAGGGAGAATCTGGACCTACTGTATAAATGAAGTTTACTGGCAAGCAATATTGTTTGTGTTACGAAGAGTTATACAATTTTCCAATATGCTTTCTGTATCAATTCCACTGTTTTCTAGCTCTTTGCTTTTCAAGAGGAAGCTTCATTGTGGATAGAAATTCTGAACCTGGTCATGTGATGTCACACAGGTGCACAACTCGTTATATATATCACACAACTCTGATTACTCTATGATATAATGAGCCGCGCACCTGTGTGACATCACATGACCAGGGACTGTTATTTTAGCCACAGGAAGTAAACAATGAAGCTTCCTGTTGAATGACAGCAAGCAGAGTTCTATAAAAACATGCAGGTCAACATCTGCAAAGTGTTCGTATGTTCTCCCCGTGTTTGCGTGGGTTTCCTCCGGGTCCTCCGGTTTCCTCCCACACTCCATATTATCATCAAAATCGTGAGGAATTGATACAGAAAGTATATTGGAAAATTGCATAACTTACAATAGCAATTAATTTCTGAAAGTGGACAACCCCTTTAAGTGTCTGACAAAGTGGTAAATCTTCCAATGCAATGATCTGCATATCTATATAATAAAATGGGGGCTCCTATAAGCTATGGGTCGAGTACTCCAGAAATTGGACCATTTCTAGGGACGCAAGGTGAAAGGTCAGGGTCTCATTAGTGATTTTGCAATTTACTTTGTAGCACACAAGGGAAACCTACGATAGATCCAGCAGAATAACATAAATTCTGTCATTGTGAGTCCAACATAGTTAATATAAATTGCTCTAATACGGCCACAGATTACCAGATATGTGCAACACCGCTGCAGATCTACACTATGCAGCGGACATTGTAGTGGACAGGTCAGAATGTATGTTATTGCGTTGCAACACTCACCTCATGTAATGATAATTGATGGGTAATTTCCTTCTGGGGATGTGCACGTCTTATTGTAGTTTTTCTTTTCTATGAGAAGAGTTTTTCATCTCTGTTTTTATGGCCGGCTTAATTTAAGTTTTATTACATTTTATATTATGGGAAGGTTATTATCTGGTCATTCGGGACCGTTTTACAGCTTGTTGTATAATTAGACTTGCTTTAGGGTATAGGATAGTCTATAGGATACCCAGTATTGTTAAGAACGGGATAACATTTAGGATTTTGTTACTTTTTGATATACGGTAGATACTATTCTCATTAGAGGCAATAAGTGGTTCCTGGTAAAATAAAATGGATTGCAGATATACTATGAATTTGCAGGGAATGAGTTACTTTATGTTACCCAGGGGGGATTAAAACTGCCAAGAGACACTATATAATGGGGCAGGGAGCTGGCTATATAATGGGGCAGGGGACTGGCTATATAATGGGGCAGGGGTATGGCTATATAATGGGGCAGGGGACTGGCTATATAATGGGGCAGGGGTCTAGCTATATAATGGGGCATGGAGCTGGCTATATAATGGGGCAGGGGATTGGCTATATATAATGGGGCAAGGGACTGTCCATATATAATGGAGCAGGGGCTGGCCATATATAATGGGGCAGGGGGCTGGCTATATAATGGGGCAGGGGGCTGGCTATATAATTGGGCAGGGGACTGGCTATATATAATGGGGCAGGGGTCTGGCCATATATAATGTAGCAGGGGGCTGGCTAAATAATGGGGAGGAGGCTGGCTATATAATGGGGCAGAGGGCTGGCTATATAATGGGGCAGAGGGCTGGCTATATAATGGGTCAGGGACCTGGCTATGTAACAGGGCAGGGTGCTGGCTATTTAATGGGGCAGGGGGATAGCTATATAATGGGGCAGAGAGCTGGCTATATAATGGGGAAATGCTGGCTGGCTACTGGGGCAGGGGGCTGGCTATATACAGGGACAGTGGGCATGCTATATACACAGCCCGGGGTGTCGCTATAGAATGGGGGTGGCTATATATTGGGGAATGCTGGCTGGCCATATACTGTGGGCAGGGAGCTGAAAAGCTATATACTGGGGGGAGGCTGTGACCAATGCATTTCCCACCCTAGGCTTATGCTAAAGTCAATAAGTTTTCCCAGTTTGTGGTGATAAAAGTAGGAGGAGTAGGCACTGTTTTTGATAAATGAGGGCCACTGTGTTGAATTCTAGAACAAAGCAAATAGATGGACTGCATGATCTACCTTGTCTGCCTGTAATACTTGTCATGTCTTCAGGCCATTCTGGCTAGTAAATCCTATGTGGTTGGTATACAGTACTATCCCCACCGCAGGGAAATTGGGACATGGGGAAAAATAGAAAAAGAAGGCTTGTCCAACTTAATAATCGTGACATTTACCTAATACAGTTTGTATGGTGCAACAAGAAGAAATATGTTTCTTGACTAAGGCTGCCATCACCTACAAGTCTCAGCTCTGGTGAGCCTAGCCTCTAAACCCAATATTAGATCATGGAGGTCTGGCAGAATATAACCGTATTTGGAGACTACTGTGCTTGATAGTGGGACCCCCAAATAATCTTATCTGGTGGCCCAGTCTGACTCTGCCTGCTCCATGATGTAGCATTTTATTAAGGCAAGTTCTACAATACTTTGAAACGTTCATGATGCTTATTGAAGGACACTACAAAATCCATACTGCAAAGGATGTGGTAGCTATCACTCAGACACAATGCAATAAAAATATATATAAAAGAATTGCAGTGGATTGTAGGGTCAGGGGAAATGGTACACAATAAGCAATCGCTGCTTGTTCTGTAGCCCAGGTCCCAGCTCCACCATGTCTGTGCGCTTTCGATGACCTCACGCTAGTCTAATGCTTCTCTCGCAGACAATCAATGGTAATAGAATTGTTGGCTATGAAACATTACACTGTGATCAGATAAATGCAGAGCACAGCGCTCAGCTGCCCACAGAGAGCTCCAACTTGACAAACACCAACCTCTGACAACGTGACAAATCAGACATCTTCCTTATAAACTCAGAGGGGATTCACCTGGGGACAGCGACCTGTTCCTGGCTCCCGGTCACCTCTACACACCACCTGCTTATTAACAAATGATATTTTCCATCCGAAGGCTGTCATTTTCACAGCACACTCATATTTCCTTAAGTCCGTAACCACACAAGATACACTAATCTTTTTATTTTTATCATTTTGTCGTTTAGCTCCAGACATAGTGTATCTCCGTCTGGACTGTGCCAGGTCAGGGCCGCTGTGATTTGGTGGCCGTGTAACTAGATTAGACATTCTCCTGTATCGGCGTTACAAGAATAACATCCAGGATGCGAATACAGAAAGTTCTTATCTTGACAATTAATATCTAACAATTAAAATACGTGATTCCATTATGTGATGCAACCTCCTCTCAATGGTAATATCTATGGAGCAGCTGCCAGATTCTATGGCATTGTTAACATTTTTATTTTCATTAGCAGAAATCAGGGCATTTTAAGCAACGCTCCACCCAGAAAGCCAAATTTGACAAGATGTTAGACATGAATAGCTACCGTATATACTTGAGTGTAAGCTGACCAGAGTATAAGCCGAGACCCCTAATAGCATATAACCTGCCAGCCCCTGTAGCATATAGCCTGCCAGCCCCTGTAGTATATAGCCAGCCAGCCCCCAGTAGTATATAGCCTGCCAGCCCCTGTATTATATAGCCAGCCGGCCCCCTGTAGTATATAGCCTGCCATCTCTCAGTGGTATTTAGCCTGCCAGCCACTGTAGTATATAGCCTGCCAGGCCCTGTAGTATATAGCCAGCCCCTGTAGTGTATAGCCTGCCAGCCCCCTGTAATATATAGCCTGTCACCCCCTGTAGTATATAGCCTGTCACCCCCTGTAGTATATAGCCTTCCAGCTCCTGTAGTATATAGCCAACCCTCTATAGCAGTGATGGCAAACCTTTTAGAGACTGAGTCCCGAAACTAAAACTAAGACACCGCTTATTTATCGCAAAGTGCCAACACAGAAATGTAATTAGTGATTTATACTCCCTTCTCTGTCACAGATTTCATTGATACCAGCACCTGAGGCACCAATATAGCAGAAAATAGTCCCAGGTAGAGCTGTCACTTTAAAATAGCTCTGTGCACAGCAAGTCCTGGGCTGTCTGGGACTGCAGGAAGATACCTGGAGTCATCTCTGGTGACGGCCTGGGTGCCCACAGAAAGGGCTCCGAGTGCCACCTCTGGCACCAGTGCCATAGGTTAGCCATCACTGCTCTATAGTATATAGCCTGCAAGCCACTGTAGTATACAGCCTAACATCCCTCTGTAGTATATAGCCTGACAGCTTCTGTAGTATATAGCCTGCCAACCCCTGTAGTATATAGCCAGTCCCCTGTAGTATATAGCCAGCCAGCCCTCTGCCCCCAATATAATGTCTGCATATTAACACCAAACTTTTCACAGGAAATCAATGAACAAATTCTACCCCAGGACAAGCCAGGACTCTTGCCAGGACAAGCCAAATTTGCAATAAAATTCAGAAGTACTCTGCAACATTTGGGGTTGTTGGCATCATTGGAATGCACAGTATTTATCTTGAAATAATAAAAGAATCGGACCTCCCTCCAAGATCCACTGAAGTATTTGTAATATCTCTTGTTAGCATAAGAATTGAGTCTCTACATTCATACAACATGACGGGAACGTTTCCTCATTTCCACATCTTGAGATCTTGAGGACAGCATAGGACATGAGGGAACTAATACAATGCAACTACTCATGTAGAATATGAAGAGCTGTATTTCAGAACAAAAGACAACCATTAATATGCAGCAGTCCATCAAGTCCATAAATTCTACAGTGCTTTATCATACAAGCCTGATGTACATGCACGATAGGATCACATAGCAAAAGAAAACATTGCAAAGACAGAAGAGGAACAGAAAGTATTTTTTTCTAACCCCTTGTAGACCAAGGACCAAAAAAAGAGATCTTATCCCATGTAAAGTATATACTATATTTCCCTGTCTTCAACAGTACACACTAATTCTGATGCAAAGATGGGTGCAAAACGATGCAAAGAAGGAAGGTGGACCAACCCCACCACCTCCTACCGGTGGTAATACCTTTGTATTTGCTACTGTAATGTTATTAATTAGAACACGAATCGTGGGATCAGAGTTGGAGTCCACTTCTCATTGATATCCATAATTTTAAAAACTATCTGTAACGTTTGGTTAACATGTTTTCTGTAAATGTTGCTAGATTGGCCATTCGTCTTGGTTACGGCGCAGGGTAATGAAGCCAGGGTGTACTGCTTTGGCTTCATTGAATTACTGTGCAGGTTCAGGGAGTACCAGAGATGGGTCTAGGTAAGTTAAAAGGGTTGTTTTTTATAGCAAGTGCATACGGATTAGCTAAAGAGTGATTTGGAACACTAAAGTACCAGCCCATAAGGAACAGAGGGGGGTTTTGTGTCCCAAATCACCCTGACAGGTCACTATAAGACATTTATTCCAGATAATAATATTTTTGGGGTTTAAGTTGTCTGGTAAACACTGTATTCAAAATTATGTTTGTGATTACAACATACTTAACCAGAAAAGACAAAATACATAATAAATAAATCTAATAAATGTGGGTTAATAGCAGGGGCATTGAGATCAGTTTAGTCTATGCATGCACTGGGCTGCTCTGTAGCAGATAGATATGGGATGAAGAAGGGGACTAGCTTTGATGTGGTCCCCTACCCCTACTAGCCTTGTTAATTTTGATGCCCCGGCTCAAAATGGAGGGGGAAAAGTCCTCTGTCATGTAGGGCTGTCATCATATAGTAGAAATCTAATGGGTTGCCGGTTTCGCTTGACAGTGTTCATAATCTGTCATTTATGATAAAATTTACTATATTATTTTGTCCCCAGATAACTTCTCTGTGCCAACAAAAGCCAAAATAGCCTGTGCCCCCGGTTAATGAGAAGGTATGTAAGGTTCGGTCAGCCAAGACCAATACACTGCACTTGGTGCCGTGTTATCTTGGCATCCCTTTATCTTACTTTTTACCATGACCAAGCAATATTGTAAGATACACACACACATATATATATATATATATATATATATATATATATATATATATATATAGCTAGATATACTGTAAATAGAGGATGTATGTCAAAAGAAAACATATGATATTTAGCAACACAAAGCATGTAGCGTAGCGCTAGTACAACATGTTCACCTTTGGATGTTTGAGATCTCTGTAATAATTGGGATTACAGATCCCACCAGTAAGCAAATCATCTATATTTCCAGAGGTTTTATCCCCAAAGCGGCCATATCCTAGACTAGTGGCCTAATAATTCGTTTTCCTGAGCTTGCTACCATTATACGCAATTACCGTGGCCATTTTGCCACATTGTGCAGCCATTTTGGATCACTGTAGGAATATCTTTTACTTGATGATAAAATGGTTTTGATTTAGTAGTACTGTATATGATTTTCTTTAAAATTTGGCTGGGTTATACTTGTAAAATAACATGATATTGATAAGTTTCAGTGGGAGATTACAATATGGGTGAATTGGGGCACAAGGCTTCTGTGGAGTCCATGGTCACATAAACCATTGATGTTTGAGAATGCCCTGTAGATGTAGAAGAAGACAAAGAGCCCTGTACCACATATATGTGTATCAACTCTTGACATACATGTATACAACAGCCTTTACAGGACCTCAAAAAGTCTTTAAACTGCAACACTGAACTGGACCCTGAAGTAAGCTTTGCTTTGGTACCTCATGTAGGTAAAAAATGTCAGGCTTTTTTCATACAGCCCAGGGACAATGGTATCTTCATCTGCCCCTGGCAAGTCTACCAGTTTAGGCTTCGTGCCCACTGAGCCTGTGAGTAGAATGAACGTCATTGGCTACGTTTCCAATTTTTCAATTAACCTCTTCACTGTTCTGGGTTATGCATTTTTCTCAGCGGATAGTAAAGTTGTGCAGTTCATTAGGTATGCAGAGATATTCCTTGCACGCAGAGCGCTGGTATATATACTGAACATATTAAGAACAGACTATTGTTAATGAGCTGCTTGTGCATAGCTATGGTATATTGAGAGATTTCCTCATGGGATTCTGTTAGATCGATGAGTTAATGGAAGGATATAGGTCATTCACAGCCTTGTACAGTATAAAAGCTGGTGCAGAAAAATGTTATAGCTAACAGCATCCTATAGGACCTTACCGTGTTCACCCGATGCATCACAAGAAACACTACTAGTTCATCGTAAAAAATTTGGCACTTTAAATTGACTGTTCCATATCCATTGAATATAAACCATGACCCCTTATCAGCAGTTGCAGAAATGCACCACATTTTGACTAATTTTACGCCATATTCAAGGCACAAACACATTAGTAAACCCCAGTGTCTCTACTAGGGCGTAAATGCTAACACCAGATATGGTTTACAGAATTATGGTCATAAGAAAATGAAAGTCCGTTGAAAAGTCTTGTTATTTTATGTACCAGGACAATAAAAAACCTTAGGGTACATTCAGACGCCCGTCTATGGGGGCGTATATGCAGCCACAAATTTACGGCCGCATATACGGCCCCATAGATGGCAATGGCGGCACGGCACCAGCACCGATCCGCACCATACATCGGGAAAAGATATTCATTTTATCTAGTTAGTAAAGTTAATAGAGGATTAGTTAAGACTTCATTACTTGTTTATGCTATGAGCTTATAAGCTTCTTCACTACATAATAGAGTGCAGCTACATCTGTATCCTGGCCTGTGGGAGTCATTCCATTGGCCTTGCACAATGCTTGAGAGTAAACTGAGACTATGGAAATATGGGGTGTGGGAGTCTAGCACTTAATTTGAAAAACAATAGTTGACATTGCGAAATTAGTATGGATAGAGGTTCTTGTAAATAGATAAACTATTCTTGTAAAAGAGGATACAGATGGTCTGCATTTATGTCCAGTTTCTGGGTCCAATAACAATACAATGAACTTAAACTGAATTCCTATCTTAGGACGTTTTGACATTAATGTTTTCAATATGTTATTCCATGGTTTTATAACTGTTCTTTCTAGTTTTATGTAACGGACCACCCAATCCTATTTACGCACGAACCATAAGCCCTCCTATATTGAAAAAGGTATAAAATAAAGATACACGAAGGTCCAGATCAGATCTCCATGGATACAAAAAGATTTGTTTGTGTCTAAGTTATCAGCCGATTGATTTAAATAATTAATGAATTACTCTCTGCCTATTTGGATTACTCTAACAATACGATAGCAGAACCAAGCTTACTAAATATACACAATAGCAGAACTGAGCTTTCTAAATAGATACAGTACTAGAACCAAGCTTACTACGTATGTATGGTACCAGAACCAAGCCTACTACATAGATATGTTACCAGAACCAAGCTTAATACATGGATACAGTGCCAGAACCAAGCTCCTATTTCTTCTGTACACAGGGGTGCTGCACATAGGACATGAAATAGATAGGTATTACAACACTGGTCTATGATATGGATGCAGCAGTCACTGGAGCATTAATGGAAATGTCCGACCTTTTCTGCAGAATTCCAGTGCTAAATCCTCTAGAGAGAAACACAACCAGGTTGATAGAAAGGAACATGAGCAGGAAGGTTCTGATTTTTCAGACTATAAGGAGCAACGGAGCATAAGGCACACCATCAATAAATGCCTGCTAAAATGTCTAGGTTCATATATAAGGCGCACTGGAATATAAGGATGAATGACCAGCAGGTGGCAGACCTGTGCACAGTTCAAGGCAGCTGTTGTCTGTGCGTGCGGTTCATAAATAAGGCGCACTGGACTATAAGGCGCACCTTTGATTTCTGAGAAAATCAAAGGATTTTTAGTGCGCCTTATAGTCTGAAAAATATGGTACTCTAAATTCAACATAACATCCACAATTAATTCTGTTACAATTTCTATTATTAAGAACAGTGATATCAGAAGCCTCAAAAGAAATATGATGGATTAACCGCAACGAAGTCTCATCAGCAGATGCATATGGATCAAGAAGTGGATTTAGCTTGTCAGTGCAGCTAATGACAAAAATGGCCATTTCTTTGAAGTTTTCCCCTACTTCTATGACATCTATCAACACCTAAATGTTACAATATTTGTTCTCTCCACTACAAATAAATGAGAATAACCTTTGTGGTTGAATGCTCGGACATCACGGCAGTTCGGCACAAACTAGATTATAATAGTTTCGGGTCATCACTTTTGAAGGTTCACAAATATCACCAATATTGAATTATTTTATTCTAAATAGGTTTATTGGCTAAAGAAAGTCGCTTTATTACAGTCAGTGTTATTGTATGACTCTTCCCTGCTGCAAAGATAAGCAGTGAATAAGCTGATATTTTGATTTTATCAAGAGTCAATCAATTTTTGACTGTACTTTTTTAAAAATTGAGTTTTGGAAAGATATTGATATAATCTATAGTAAATAGAGTTTGGTTTGTTTGCAAGTATTTGCAATCGCTAGTTGTTTGATGCTCTAAGAATAACTTTCTACTTTGAGTTGAAAAACTCAAGAAAATTAGACAAATTCTACTTATTTTATGAAAACTTTGTTATCTTTTACCTTTTGTCCATCCAGATGACTCATTGGATCGAAAACTATAGATATCTTTGCCCTCATTCATATCTTCTTCATAATAGAAGTTTTTTTCGGCTAAAGGAAGTCAATTGCATAGCAATAGGATTGCAGAGGACTGTAGCCAGTGAGCTTGCAGCCAATACAAGCCCCTATACAACATGGGAAACACGCAGGAATAAAGATAAAGATTTAAAGGTGAATAGGAATAAAAAGACACGTTATTAAAATCTGAGTTAATAAGTTTGGAAAAATGATGGCTTGGGGACAATCTCATTACTATGTGCAAAGGTACGAAAGGACATTGCAGAGATCCTTTTAATGAGTCTTCATACATAGGGCTGTAGCCACGACATGGGGAATATAGCAAGAAGAAGGTTTCACCATCATCATAGTATCAGTTTATACGGTTGAAAAAAGACACATGTCCATCAAGTTCAACCAAGTAAGGGAACGGATTGGATGAGAAATGGATTTAGAGGAAACAATTCTATATAACACAATCATCCATGTTATTTAGGTGTAAAAAGGCATCTAGACCCTTCTTGAAGCTCTCTGCTGTCCCTGCTGTAACCAGCACCTGAGGCAGGCTATTCCACAGATTCTCATAGTAAAAAAGCCTTGTCGCCTCTGGTGATTAAACCTTGATTTCTCCAGACGGAGTCCACCACCTCCTGACTTACCTACAAGAAAATCCAGCATTGTATAAGGCACTCATAAAGCTTTCCACACACACTTTCCTGTGATCTGTCATTTTGAAAAAAAATTCATTTTTTTGTATTAATGCAAATGATCTTCTTGGTACACCAGAGAGCAGCCATGGGTGAGCTGTTATCTTCTTCTTACACATTCTTTCTACAAAATATGCTAGTTGTTTGTCAAAAGTTGGTGCTGGTTTGTTCTAGGAAGTAAAGCTAGAAGAAAACAGGTGCACAAAAAGCTTCTTGTATAATGCTAAAAGCTGTATTCTCTCTAAAAAGATAATTCACTGGGAGGTCAAAAATATAGGTCTGGAAAGCTCTTGAAGTGTTTTACACAATTTTATGTTTACTTCTGGGTAGGTTGGACAATTGTAGACTCCCTATAACAGACTTTAGAAGTCCTTGTCTTAGAAGGCCTGAGATATATGATGAATTTAACATGTTAAGCTACATGCACACATGTGCTCTTCTTGGCCCTCAGTTAATGGATGGTCATTTTCTTTTGGTCCTAGGTAGACATTTTCTGCCAACCTATAATTCCATTTCTGCTAATTAGGACACATTGGGCCACATTTATAATGGAGTCTGTGCCAGAATATTGGTGCAGACGGTACATGTTCAAACTAGTTGCACATGTATGTATGAAGTGTTTCCAACAGTATTGGGTCACGGTTGCACTGTGTACGCTGCAACACTATACTGTGCACAAAGGGATGTTCCGGTTCACATTTGAACCGGCCACTGCGTATGTGTCGGATGTCTGACATAAATGTGTTGCAAGCCCATTAAACTGGGTGCACCAGAAAAAAACTGGTGCAATTAGTTTAAGCATTTTGGGTGCCCACAGGGTGCGACAAATTCATGAAGACCATGCTCCGGTCTACATGAAACTGGGTCACTCAGCGGGATAGTCGGGTACATACACTTTCCCCCAATATTAATAAATGTGGCCCATCCTATACACTACTAAATGTATTAAAAATATGTACTACAAAACTAAAACTTTCCTAATATCCTCATCCCCCATTAAGTCCCTTCTTGCTATTTTAAACCCTGGCTGCCCTGTTGGCTGCATCGTATAGCGGTTTTTATTTTCTAGCACATAAAAGCGTTGTAGGCAGAAAATGTTGGCAGAGAATGACAAGCCAGACAATAGCAGCAACTGTACATGACTGCATAAAGCAGATGTGGATCACGGATTTGTTTCTTTTTGTGCAAAACCCTGTTTTAGGTTATATTTATCTGCATTAGTCAGGCTGTAAATGAGGGGCATACAACACACCGCTACCCCTGTGTACAGCAGGTAGACCGTCGTAATCTTTCTGCATATATGAGCGTCCTTGTACAGGAGACATAGCTTTCTTCAGGGGGTGCCCTATTGTGAGCTAGAGATCCTGCGGGGAAGACAGAGTGCCCTTGTGTTATATATAGATAATGAAAGAAGTTGAAAGGCAACGTAAAAGATAGGTGCTATAGGAAAGGCGAGAAATACCTGAAAGGGTGGCTTCTTGTATTAGCAGAATTTCTGAGTGTGAAACTGGTTCTATAGATAGATAGATGAGTATCTTGTAGGCATCTGACCTTGAGGGAGACAATTTATGAATGTCCCGGTTCACACACTCCTACGGTTTGCCGCTGCTTGTAAAGATTAGCATCTACATAGATAGACAGCTATATGAGCGTTATCATAAGACATTGTTCAGACCACCTCAGGGAGTTTTCTGACAATGGATTTAGCAGTAATGATGTCAAGTTAAACAGTCAGTATGTCCACAGGGACAAAGACACGGTTCCTTTAATGGCATTACTGCCCCGAGAGCCATTAATCTGCCACGAGCTGGCAATCAAGACATACGCCTACCCCTAAAAAGGTCCCAATTGGGCACTCAATGAAATACTAAGACCTGGAAATAGTGTCTAATAAAATTTTGCTACTGTAGACAGCAACGTCCATTGTGCAATGAAAATGAAGGAGATGATAAGCTTAAGGCCGGAGATCCAAGTCTTAAATATAGCCAAGAACAGAGATACTGGTTGATAAGTTTTAAAAGACTTATGCTATAAAAAAAGATATCCTTTTATAGACATCTCCTAATGTCTATAATGGAAAATAATATTTTTATACTTCTGTAGAAAGCAATACAACCCGGATTTGTTAGCTAAAAGGTCTAGAAATCTTTGTTTTAGGCTGTGGCTAGGCTATAAGAGGATATAAGGTTGCATCTGATCATAGGTCATGGTCTCTTATTGGACAAACATACCCCTATGTAGCCTTAATGGCATGTTATGGTTAACAGGTCTTGGTTCAGACTTTTCATCATGGTACAGTATCCAACATTCTAAAAATTAATAATGGTGCATGGGTATAACCTGGAGTGGGGCAGAGAGTATAGTTCCCTTAAAGGGAGTCTTCCACTTTAAGGTGACCTCCTGTGTCACCCCCTTCACCCTCAGACTGTAAGCCCATTGGAGCAGGGGTCTCTTTTTAGGCTACATTCACACTGACGTGTGCCCGCCGTACCGTAGCACCATCGCCGGGGAGAGGAACATGTCGCACAGTGCCATATTCCAAGAAAAGATTGGATATGTCCTATCTTTTCACAGGGTATGGAACGGTATGGTGCCGCACATGTGCAGCCCTGTACCCCTCCTGTGCGGAGTCATGTGCCTATTGCCATCTATGGTGGGGCGTATATATGCCGTATATAAGACGTCCGTATATACGTCCCCCATACGGCAGTGTGAATGCAGCCTAACTCTGTGTTGTCTTACATCATTTGTATGTCCCCCATGATTTGTACAGCACTATGGAATATGATGGCACTATATAATAAAGATTGTTATTATTATTAGCACTACCAATCATAGTAATCTGCTGTTCTAGAGAATACCTTTATTATTTCTGTCCATTATGGGAAAAGTCCCATATATTCCAATTTTTGAGCTGTAAAACCAAATGATGCAGTTGGTGTTTTCAGCACCCGGACCACTGCTATTGCCTCCTAAATCACTGATCCCTCCTCCTTCTGTCACTCTTTACTTCTTACAAGACAAATCTCCTATGTATTTGATGGAGAGTGTAATGGTCTAGGTTAGAATAACTCTGCTCTGGGTGCTAAGGCCATGTCCTGGGTGCACCAACTGCCTCATTAGCATAGACATTAAAATTGGAATCTATCCGAAACAGGACAGAAATAATACAGGTATTGTGTAACCTCAGTCATTTGCCTAAAACTTGTCGCGAACAGATCATATTACCCGGGGGAAGAGGTAACTCCCTTTAGGATCTATCTTACACATATTTGGAAATCAGAACTGTAAATCATTACAGTTTGGGGCCGGGCACAGATTCTTTAATTGGAAATCAGCAGCTACAAGATACAGCTCTGAATTCTGTAATTACCCCTTTTGTAAAATGTCTAAATAGAAAGATGATGCCAATAATGTATCCGTTACATAACTACCCTGTGCAAGGAACGTATAAATTATAATCCACTAATAATCCAATTATCCACACAGAATCATTGAACCATACTGACGTTCCACATATCTAGATAAACTGGTAAAGGGTCCTGATATTTGTTTCTTATTTTGCCTGGAAAGGCAGTGTGTGATCGGCATAACATCCAATTATTTAAAGCTGGCAGAATCCAGAAGAATACTTCGATATGATTTAATAATAAGTCAAACTGAACTTTACCTCGTTAAAACAATGGGATGTTACATCTACTCTAATTAATAAAAGGGCAAATGGGAAAAATGTACTTTAGATGAAAAGCTTGTCAAATTACTTCTCACCATGAAACATAGGTAGAAGATAAGTGATAATTGCCTACTCAATAATCCACATACATATATACCCGTGTGTTCAGGTCTGGTAGAGCCTGAAGTGCGAAAGATGCTACAGATCAGCAGCATTATTAGTACACCAAAAACACCAACTCCATTAAAGGGATCCTGTCATCAGACTGGCCCCATTAAGCCCCCTTAGGTAGGGTATGAAATGTCTTTTCCAGAATTCCCTTTTTAAAAGTGAAAACTTTACAAATCTCCTACAAAGTCATATGAAAATGAGCAGAGAAGAGTCATATTTGATGAGCCAAGTTTAGAGGCTGATGGGAGAATGTCAATTCAGATACCCCTTTCTTCAGGTCTATAGTACCTAGAAACATGCTTTTGGTGTCATATTAAAGGAAACCTAGCAAAGGAAACCTAGCTATTAAGGAAGATCTGATGGTAGATGCCTATTAACCTACTAAACTCGATCTATCCTTAGCTAACCCTATAATGCTTTCTATACTAAGCTAAACTTTATGTACATTTTCCGGAGAGGGGTGTGGAGTAGCCTCTCCAGGGAGAGGAAGCAAAGGTTACTCTATACTTTTAGTCCACTCCTGCTACTATCCTTGGCACGGTTCTGCTACAGCTCAAGCAGTTCAGTGCACCACCGATGCTCTGCGCATGCGCAGAAGCTTTGGCATCGGTGCCAATGGGAGTGCTGAACATATAGCAGTAGCAGTAGCACAACAAGGACGCACAGGTGGGGGGGGGGGAGTTGCAGAGGCTATGATATGGGAGTGGTGTAGCCTTTTGCTTCCGGAGAGGTTACTCCATGCACCAGTAGCAGAAAATGTACATATCCACTACATGAAATTTAGCTTAGTTTAGAAATGATTATAGGGTTAGCTAAAGATATATTAGGGTTTAGTAGGTTAATAGGAACCTACCATCAGATCTACCTTACTATATTGAGTTCTGATGGTAGGTTTCCTTTAAAGACAAGAATCACTTATTTCGGATCTGATCAGGCTGGTGGTTATGTGATCTACAGAACCAGAAAATACAGGTAGTTGAAGACAAAGACAGGAATTGGATCTTAATCTGCAGCTTGTATTTCCAACTCTGTGATTTAAAAAATTAGATTCTTATCTTTAATATGAAATCAAAGACATGTTTCCGGGGTACTATAGAAGCAAATATCGGCATCGTGTAGCTTCTAAACTTGATTCGACTTCAGCAAAATGTGACAATTCTCTGCTCATTGTCACATTAGTTAGGAGAATTGTTTTGTTGGTAAATGTGTGAGAGTTTAGATAAAACGAGGGAAAAAGAAAGGACATTTTATAACCCTACCTGAAGGGGCTAGTAGGTTAATTATGTAAAATCTTGTGATCGTTAATATTTTAGCCACTTTTCTAGATGAAGCCATTATAACAATAATGTTAATACCTTTGGATTTCCAGTAACTCACAGAAACATGAAGAAAACATGGAAAAGTGAAGGCCCCTTTAAAATCCTGGAAACATCATTTTAATTGGTTTAAAAAGAAGTTTTTTTTTTCTTTAATATGATAATGGGTAGTGCTCTTTATCAAATCTACTGTTACTTTTCTCTATAAAGTCATTATGATGCTATCATTAATCAAAGAGATAAACATAAGTAGCTGATATGCATGGATTCAACTCGCAGGCAAAAAAACCGCCTTTGCCAGCATATAAACAAGCCGCGTTGTGTCTCTGGATTGATGGAAATGACTGTGATTACCCAGAATCATAATTGTTTTTGATAATCAAAGGCTCATTGACCCGATCCTAGAACTATATTTAAAGGAAACATGTACTTAAAAGATAAGTTAGGTTGTATCCACTTAATAGGAAAACCCCCCAAACCAATAAATTAAGTCTAATTGTCTTTAAATAATGTGATTTCGCCCGACTCCATTCTTTTTATGTGTGCAGCTGCAATTCTCGCTTATTTAATAGCAAACTTATTGAAATGAAACTGCGGGAAGCAGGCATTTTATTTAACCCGTGACCTCAATCATATCTTCTATTATGTGTAGTGTTTAAACAAGGAAAAGCACAACACATGCCGCATTGTCACCAAAACCTCCAGCCACCCAGGACAAATACCGAACTACAGAATTACTCTACTGATTAGTAGAGTGAAATAAAACACGTTAAAGGTTTTTTTTTTAGAGATCAGAGTTATGGCTGATGCACATGGATGTGAAATGGGGACGTGTGTTAGCTGCTGAAAACACCTCCTCAGGTACATCTATGGGCTCGTGTCCTCGGATGTGGATTTCACAGCCCTATGCATGAGTGCTTATTAGAAAAGGACTGTAGAGCCGCAACCTTGGGCTGGAATAGGACTTGCTCTATCTTTTGCAGCTCGCCAGTCTTTCTGATTGGTGCTCGCCCATCGATGACAGTCCGCCCCCGTGAATAATGGTCTACCAGCCCGCATGTCATGTGCAGGAAGACTTATGTAGTCCAGAGTCTTGACCAAGAACTTCATAAATCATCAGAAGTTTTGTCATGATCTGGTAGAGATGATGTCCCGTCTTTTAGATCTTAGAGTGTTTCCACACTTTTCTTATGGAATTTTTGACCAAGAGCTGAATAAATAAAAGGGTAAGAGGTTTTTTTCTATGACATGTACTCATCTGTTATGAGCCAGACCTGCTAATGGCTTGAAGAGCTGCAACTGAACATTTGGAAGCATCCCCACTGTCCAGGCTACTAAAAGTGCCATGAGGACCAAATCTTGAGACCACAATGTAACATCCGTGCCAGTATCTTCCTCTGTCCGCAGTAAGCGGCTTTGGGTGTGTTTCATTGCTCTTGGTGTCTTCGTTTGACTTTTCATTGTGTGAACTGTGATTTATGTTGCGGGCTGTTTTGAGGCTACTTTCATTTTCACACTATGGGGGATATTTATCATATGCCAGCACTTGTGCTCTTGAGGCTTCAGCCTCTTGATGTATCTGGCTGGGTGGTACGCAGTATCCGGCTGGGTGGTATGCAGCGTCTATTCTACACCAGGCCCTGCCTGGCGTAGAAATAAACACAACCGGCGACCTATCACGTGTGGAAAGTCGCTGGCTGCAGCGGAGGCACAGGCATGGGGACAGTAGCACGGGGACAGTAGCAGTCAGCCACGTCCTCCGCTCAACCGGCCGCACCACCCTTCATGCCACACTCTTGTGAAGGTGACGGAGAGGGTTAAATAATCGCAAGTGCTAGTAGTGCAGAGGCCCTTATAAATATGCCTCCATGTCTCTTTGCAGCTCTGCTCTGATCCAGCAATAGTTAACTTGCTGCGTTTGATAAAGGTCTCTGCTCCAGTCATCTGGACCTGGGATTCTCCAGTTTCATATATTATCTGGCTCACAACTAGTACATCGCTGGTTATATTCTAGGCTAGTTTCATATTTTCTGCTCTTGTGATTCCTCTGGTTTACCGATCTTGGCTTTCGTATATTGATTTTCCCTATGTATTCTGATTTTGTGCCGTATTTACGCATTGTGACTTGCTTTTGTGTTGTTTGTTTTTGAGTCTTGCGTCATCACTTTGCCATAGGGAGGGGCTGCCTTAAAGTTGTCCTGTATCACGTAGGGTATGCAGAGGCAAGTGACAGTTTGGGGCTTAGTTAAGGGTTCATTGTCCCATCCTGAAGTCCAGAGCCCTCATTACACAGAGTAAATAAGTTTGGCTTCCAAATCTTAGAAAAAGAAACTTCATTAATACAGAGAGTTGCCTCACTGTGGATGATTCTCTTTTATATGAAATGTCAAAACATAAATAAGTCATGAACTACTATGGTACTAGGGCGCTTTTCACATTTCTGCTATCTTTTCCATTTTCTGCTCATTTAAAAATACAGAAAAACAATGAAATTGGATGTATCATATGACATACACCAACAGCATCTAACAGACCCCAGTGGCATGTTATCTATTGTCCCTAGTAGACTGCCTAGTAAACCCTGACCAAACATTGTACATGCAGGTTCAGACCCAGTGAACCTGATATACATCCCAGTTCTCAGATTATATTAGATGTATAAAGCTCTGGCCTTGTCACCGATGGAAGCTACATCCTTCTACGTTGTTATTTGTAGGTGGGATCTGCTGTCTTATGTTTATTGGGAACCCCCCTGACCTTTTCCGCTTGGGAAATGTACTAAGAGATGAGGAACCCCTTTCCATAGTGCAGACATACTAGTTGCCAGGGTCCTCAGGTGACTCAAATGGCTCATATTGGGGTGGAAGGTTCCAAATAGCTTTCTGAGGGGTTTAGGAAGCCTAATTGATGTATCTGAATTCCATAATGGTGGAGTCAACATTCCATATATCTGGGGATCTATATCTGGGGATTTAGATCTTCCAACACCAACTGACTGGTTGTATTTAAGGGGATCTAAGAAGTTGAGAGCAGGGTATTACCTAGCTATATAGAGCTTAGTCAATTGATGTAATTTTACAGTTTATTTATACAAGTAGGTAGGGTGCAGCATAGTCAAAAACCATATGCAAATCTTGAACGCAATATTGCCTTTTAATGATGCAGTTTTTAGGCCATTTCATTTTTCTGTGAATAACCCCTATGTAAATCTGACTGATAACACATGCACTTCAATTACAATATTCGGAAGCCATTACTTCATATTTGGAGTATCTGATGACATCTGTTTTCCTATCTCTTTCTTTGTACATTATACATTTTATAAAGTGTTTTACCGGAGTATTGTGAAGAGATGAAATGAGGAGTAAAACTACTTAGTCTGAATGACTTAGGCTAGTAATTGACATTTTTCCGAGACCTTGAAAATAATAGCAGTAACAACATTCTAGGTAAAATCATGCATGTGATAAAGCATCTCTTTAGAATAGAGTCATCAGTAGAATAACTCTTTAACTATTTCCCTTCCTGAACACTCAGCTCATAAGCTGCGGCGGCACCTTCTATGCAATCTCAACCACTTTATTTGCGGTCACGGAAAACATTGGCCGCCAGAGACATGAACTGTGTTAGCTTATTAAAAGACCACTAGATGTAAAACATGAGATGTCTTGAGTAATTAGCTAGTGATTGAATGAACAAATATCGAGAAAGTTACAGAAGGTGTTTGTAGACAGAGTACGCGAGGATGGAGATTACCCAGAATACACTGCTAATCTAACTAAAATGAAACTGCAGAGATCTGAAGACCAAAGAGAGGCTCCTCTGTAGGGGTCTTATCTATCATATTCAGTGTAAAACAACTATATACAGAGTCATACATTACAAAAATAGCTTATTGATTCCAATGAGAAGTTTTGGGACATATTAAGGGGTATTCCTGTCTTAGGTATTTATGACTTATCCATAGGATGTGCCATAAGTACCTGGCATGTGCAGTTCCCATAGGTCTACTGACCTTTCTTTTACTGCCAAGCCCAATTGGAGAGCTGGGAAGTGCTAGCCATTCAAATTAATAGGAGTGATGAAAATGCTCCTTTGGTTCTACTTGAGGGTGCGATCAAATGTTCAGGTTTTCAGATGCTGTTTTTGATGTCCAAACCAGGAGTGGAGTAAAAAAAAGAACAGGAGCACTCCTGTGCTCACCTATTATGATCCATACCTGCTTTCGGCTTGAAAAACTGCATCTGAAAACTTGAAAAAGCTCTAGTTCTTTGAAATCCATGGGGTGGGCGTTTTATTGTAGGTGTGAGGACATTGGGGTAGATTTATCAAGAGTAAGAATGTGCTAACTTGCCCATGGCAACCAATTAAGCTCAGCTTTCATAAATCTGCCCCATTGGACCAATTTGACAAGTTGTGTGCAGCGCTACATAATCTGTGTGCACTATATAAATAAAGAATTATTATTATTATTATTATTGTCCTATATTTCAAGAGGAAAAACTCTCAGAAAGCCCAACAGCGGATTTTGACCCAGTATTTGGCACATATTTTTTTTATAGAAAATCTGTGTCAAATACTGCCATGTAAACATGCTTTTCTGTGGAAAAATCCATAATTTTACATGCCGATTATTCGGAGTTGGGTGTAGCTTAGATTGAAAATCCACATCGGAGGGCATTTGATTACTTGCACCCAATTGTCTTTTAGTGAAATACACTCAGATTTGCTTTAATTATGGCTAATTACTGAGGACCCAGTAGTGAGACGCCATGACATCATGCATTACCTCCCAACCAGTCTGACTGAAAGGCTTAGTTTTGTTCAAAACTTTATTAACAGTAATCACAGATGTGTCATTCTAGAAGAGAGCATTATTATTCAGATTTTTGCAATAATACATATACAATAGTCCTGAAGTTCTATAATTAAACAGATTTCTTACATATAATTATTGAACTTTTTTCCTTGTAGACATCCACTTTGAAAAAGCTTGTTCTATAAACTCCCAAATATCACAAGTCCTGGAGAGTCTAGCGTGACTTTAATAGTAAACCAAATCTAGAGCACTATATTAAATATACATAGTATCTTCATCTAGTGTTGAAATAAACATTATAGAGCAGTGCTCGGGGAACGCCACACGCCACAACCACTGAGGATGGGCTTGCAAGTTTTTGTACATGGTAAACAGACAATATAGATAATATGTAGCATATGCCATAATTGAATGGTATATTTCTGCATATTATTATTCCTGTAACTAAAGGACTGGAGTAGTCTGTGTATAAATCCCTGCACCACTCTACAATAGATGTTGTGTTCTCTAAGATGTTCCTGTAGCATTGTGATCAGTGTTTACATACAAAGTAGAAATTTCCCAGGAGACTTGAACAGCAAGAGAAACTCAAAATATAAACCGAGCGTAACCCTGGCAGCAGAACACACAAATCACAGATAGGAAAGGCGCAATAAAGAGGAAAGAGCGCCTATAAGTGATAACAAGTGATGTCAATGAGGCGTGAAGTTCGGAAGGGGATGACTGGAGGAATATAAGATTACTTTATATACTATTAACACACCCAAATACAGCAAAATAATGTTCCACGTCTTATCTAAGTTTCCCGAATTTGGTTGGAATATGTAAAAAAAAAACAAATGCCAGTATTGTGGTACCCCTGGAGTAATAAAGTACCGTATATAGTAAAAAATATTAAATAAAACTGTAGGCCTATTTCTCTTATAGAAATGCTCCTGGGAAAATACATAGCGGTTATTGAAGTCAATAAGGAAGCTAAGGGTGGTCCTGCGCGTTAGATAAAAGTTGACCACAATCCATCAATGTGTATGGGGCGCCAGTGCTCAAATATTGTCAGCAGTCCCAATAGAAATGAATAAAACACCAATGGGTCTGCTTGAGATGTCCCACTATCCTTTGGATAAGTAAGACCCTCACTAATTAGTAAGTTATCACATATCCTGTGTACAGGGACAGATTGAGGCTACCATGGACCATGGACTGTATGAAAATAAGGTCCCTCACAATGGTTTCACAGAACCAAGCTTCTTGGGAAAGGAGGGTCCAATTTCCATTCTACCCTTTAAAGACCTTCAAAGGTCCTGGAGGGGCTCTTGTATACATGTCTATCAAGAGCAAACATGCATGTATGAGGAGATCAGGACTGGAGGTCCCTCTATTTCTTATATCTTTATGGTAGTGACAAACGTCATGATACTCCTTTCGGCCCCAGGATACTTCCCAAAGCGCCCACTTTTATCCACCACTACCAATAAATAAGCAATACTTTGCTAACCAATCTACTTAAGATTTCTGCTATACTTCTAGTATAGTTACTGATATAGTTATTTAAGAACTTGAATTTTTGGGTATTCATGGTGTTCGCTGAGTACTGTGTAAGTTCAGAGGAATGAAAGGCTAATGTATGTTACATACAATTCCCCATTGTACTATATAACTAAGAGAAGTTTGTGAGCCAATAAAATTAGTGATCAGATATAAGTGGTACTGGCCCCTCTTACAAAAACTTCAATGGCAAACAAGGGTTAATGGAAAGACATTTACCACCTTTTATGGTTCCATCCCTTGGGTTAAAATGAGGGAAAAAAACATTATTGGCTTTAGCAGCAAATTGGCACGGTGGTAAAGGGTGCTTCAAGGTACATGATTTTGTAAATTGCAGGTCTGTGCTTTGGATGTTTTCCAGGGTATTTTATGTTTAATTTTGCCTTGGAGGCATGTTCAGATTATTTTCACAGAGCCTACGCATCAATGTCAAACTTTTATCAGTCTAACCTCCCATTAACAAACATATGTCTCTGATTACGTTAATCTCACCTGTTTTGTCAATTCTGGATCACGATCATAATAAAAAGGCAGACTCGGGAGTGCACACTTGTCTACAGAAACTGCAATATCCTGAGCAGGAAGCCCCTCGGGCAGTGATGGGAAGAATATGCTGAATCAGCAGGCAGATTGGAGCTGTGGTTAGTTGTGTCTTCGGATGCTACATATGCTGCCGTCCACGGTCTGGTACCTCTCCCTCAGGTGGCTCAGGAGGTAGTAGTGGCACAGTCATGCGGACCATGGAGAGCCATTAGGCAAGAAGGGTTTATATACAGCAACAGAACGTTTATTGTCAGCAACCATATTGGCAAATGACGAGAATGGGAATAAAGTTTAGAAGCTTGACGTTATGTCTAATGTAATTCACTATTGAATGTAGCCATTACTGGTTACTTTTCTCTCAGGGTACTGTTTCTCCTTGTGGAGATGCCAGATGGCTTAGGGAGTCAAAAGTCAAAATGTTATGCAAATTACCTAAGAAATTTCCCCTCTTAGAGCACGTATCCTATGCTGCATGTCAGAACTACGTAAAGCACTTATGGCAGGGTACTGGCTGGCTTGGTAGAAGGATTCTGGAATATCTCAATTAGGATTCTGCTTATCCTTATGGAGACACCAGAACAGGAAGTGCTTTCTGGGAAATCTTATGCAAATGAACTTTCCTCCAGAAGGAGTTTTCATTTTCTTCTCAGTACTGCTTTCACCTCTTGCCATAGTATTATAAAGTATGTTTTATGTGTAAATGTACCTATTGGGCAAGTTGTCAATCATTTCCATTTTTAAGAGAATATTTGCCCCCTGGATATGCAGTATAAATAATAGTATCTACTGTTTCACAATGACTTTGTCCACAAGACAGTTAATTCCCCTCATAGATCACAGATACCTTATTTTTCATGCATACAAACACTATCCATGAATGAATATGCACTTCCATGCCTGTGCATACATGTCTTTATAGTCAGATATACTGCTGTCATTCACTTATGCATGCAGCCATCAAAATATGCATAGACTATCAGAAGCAAAACAACCAGACTGCAACCAAGTCACGCACATTACGCCTGGGGAGTTTCAGCTTACACTGTAGTGTCTCTCCGTCTTCCCTTGGCCCAGCAATTACAAGTCATGCTGGAAGCCTTCAGCATATTACAGTTGGAATTTTTTTTTTGTTGTATTATTCATAAAATAAACTTCAAATCTCATTATTATTATTATTACTATTATCATTGATGCCTGTTTTTGCATAGGTCTTCATTTACATTTCTGGTCACATTGGTTTTACTGGGAAGAAAGTTATTTTACAAAAAATGTTTTGGCTTTTTTATTTTATATAGACATACACAAATAAGGGGTTACATTAACTTATATCACAAAATCAACAGTCTTCGTTTGTGCATTAAATGGGACCATTCAGACCTATAACAAGATTTGGGGCTAGACAAAAAAATTAATACTGTGTATTAGCACCACAATGGGGCACATATACTAAGGGGTTTGTGCCGCACTTTTGTCTGACTGCATGTTCTTCATCTGTCTTGCACAGTGTCTGCGCTGCTACTATGTCGCACGCAACCCTTTTGTGGTGCAGTTGCGCTAGGCACCTTGCGATACAATTAGGGGGCATACCAGCAGTCTGGTGACGTTTTTAACGAAACGGTCGCACCCAGCATTATACACGGAAAGAACACTTTTGTTGAAGTATCCGACTTTCAAATTAAATGCGCCCCAAAAGTAGTGTCCAAGAAACCTTCAGAGAATACAATAGCAAAGGACAGCAAAGTCTTTTATGATTTTTATACGTTGAGGTTATTTTTGTGGATGTAGCACACTACCTGTGTACACTGTGCATGCTCAGTGTACTACAGCCAGGACCCGGCTCCTGGAGAAGATTGCGGGGCCCCTGGGCACTTGCTGCCCCCGGGCACCTGCAGCCCCTGCATCCGAGCTTCGGGCCTCCCCGAAAAGCACCACAGGGGGGTCCAAATCGTTACAAATGGCCCTTACAGGTGTGTAAGGGATTAACACCCTCTCGGCTACTAGTGCCAATAGCAGGGCGTAGTACTACGTCATGATACAGCAAGTCCCTGCCGCCCGTGACATAGTACTACGTCCAATGTCGATAAGGGGTTAAGAGAGTCTGAGAGATGCTTTGTATCTGTTAAAACTGGTAGAAGACTTAAAAGTGATGTGAAAAAATACCTCTGTAGCTGTTAATAGAGGTAATACGGCAAAAAAACTACTGCAAATTATCATACATGCAAATTTACTTACCCAGTGGGGGCTTCTCAGTTTGGCAAGTGTCAGGCTCTAGCCAGAACCTCAAGTTAATAAATACCGAGAGGGAGGCCCGATACTGGGCTCTTGTGGGCTGTTAAATGTATAGCAGTTCAGTGGCTTTTTTATATATTATTTTATTTTTGTATTTTTAGACAAAAAAAAACAGTACAACAGTTTTCCGGCATGCAGGCCAATACATATATATCCATACAGCTGATGAGCACCACAGGGTCCGTATGTGAAAAGAAAACAGGGTCACTCAATCATAACAGACAAAGAGCCGTTATCTATTCCCAGACAGTCCAAAAATTGAGGTCAAAGCTTCATATGTTTTATTGTAGGTAAATGTATAATAAAGACATGCACCAATTAGTGGGATTCAATGTGTTAACAGTCTAACGGTTTTTGGCTAAGGCACTGTTGCATACCTATGTGTCTCCATGGTAACAGACTACAAACAGCCCTTTTGAAGTCTGTTCCAATGGACATACAACAGGATTTATCCTCTATCCAGATGGCACGCTGCATCCTAAAATGATCATCATCTGGTTATAAGTCTATTTCACTGTCCACAAATGTCACAGTGTTATCTCATTCCCTGACAGTGATATCGAGGAAAGCAGAACGACATGGCAGAGTGTAAGGGTCACTATTCATTCCTGCATAGGTTGCTGTGCATTGTATTACAGATAGAAATGTGTCTGTGTGTTCCTGGACCTGCACTTCCCCCCTCCTCTTCCAACCCCTGCAGACCTTTGTAATTATTTATCTCACTCCAGCAAAAGTTGCTGTCTGTGACTTAACTGGGTTATTTAAAGGCTCTTACATTCTCTGCTTCATTAAAAGCTGCATCTCATCACAACACAAGAATACAAACACAGCCCAATTCACTCACACAAACTGGCAGCTCTGTACCAGCCCAAACTCCCTGGGTGTTCCCTCCCTCCGAGCATCTCTGCAGTGCCAGTCCCCAAGCGATCTCATCTTTCTCCCTCTGTTTTCAGACATCTATCTTCTGGAGCCACTCTCTTTTATCAGCTTGTGGGGGGGCTGTCACTGTGTTGTTTTTGTTCTTTTATTGCTATACTTTGCGTTACTTTATATTGTGTAAATAGAACAGAAACTGGAGGAATATGCAGGGGTTAAAAAGAAGCTTCTATATTCAAGCTAAGCATAAAATGTATAGTATTAATAATGCAGGCACTGATGTTACATAGATGTACTACAAAAACACATTTCCAGCTACTCCTTTATGGCCATGATGGACCAGGACAGGTCAGCAGAATAATCTCTAAGTGGAAGCTATCACTGAAAGAGAGGTGCAAACATTGGCAGACACCAGGGCAGATTAGATAAGGAAGTGCAGAGTTAGATGAGACAGTTTTACGCTGCACTAGATATATCAAAGTATCTAATGCTGGATGGTATGTCTGGTGTATTTTAAAGGGAATTTACCACCAGGATCAGAATAACGTAAACCCAGCACACTGACAAATTGGTATGTGCCCACTCTGGTAAGATCTCTTCTTTTAGTTTCTTATGCCCATGTTTTTACAAAAAATGGCATTATAAATATTTCAAATGAGCTGGAGCCCCTCAGGGTCATTTGCATAATTTTAGAGCATTTTTTTGTAAAAACAAGGGCATAAGAAGCTAAAAGAAGAGCAGATGTTGTCAGAGGGGGCGCACACCAGTATGTCCATGCGCTTGGTTTATGTAATCCTGATCCTGGTGGTAGATTTCCTTTAAGATTGCCTAGTTGTACTTTGCACTGCTATTAGTTGGCTTAGTTTAGGCTAGAAAGCTGCACCAAGACCATGTCACCTTTGTTGTACTATTTGTAAAAGGGACGGAAAACTGTCTAAAACCCTCAATAAGACAGTTCGTTGGATCAAATGACAACAGAATTCGGTCATAAACAAATTGGTAGACCTGCCCCACTGTAGATTCTTTATACCTAGACATACGGAATGGTCCATGCCGCAATACAACATAACAGACTGATAGAAAAATTACATAAAGATAAGTTACGATACTACGTTTACATGCAGCCATAGGCATGTGCACACAGTTTCCTAATATGATTTGTAAATCCCTGGATATATCAGCAAATCTTCGAATTTCTTGTTGGGAAATGTCAAGTTTATTACATAAATTACATATTACCCGAGGAAAAGAAACATCATTATCTATGACCCATATAGTTAGGTAAACACGGCAATGAAGAAATAGATAAAAAGATACATAAACATAGGATCTTGCAAAATGATATAAAAAATACCAATTTTTGGATCATCTTTTTCTTAAAATTCTCACATTTTAAAATAAATTAACAATTGGGTATTGCCATTGCTCTTCTGAAGAGGGTGTTTCCAATTTGATACTGCCAATACTGATCAGACACATAGAAGGAAGGGGATTTATCAAAAGTGTTGCAAAGTAATAGCGCCAGATTTATCAAAGTGTCTGATAAAAAATAATAAATCGAACAAGGTTGAAGATTGCACCATCAAAAAGTTGGTTTAGTTTACACGAAAAAGCTGCTGCAAAAATGTTGGCACATTTGCATTATTTCTGGAACACATACTCCCGCAAAGCCACACCCTTTTCACAAGGCCCACCCTTTTGTCATACTAGTATTCCTAAAACTGTCTAAAACTATTATTTAATGTAAGATGCATTTTTTAGTCCAAGATACAACAGAATGCTGTCCCAGCTACATGGATGCTTGTAAACTATGAGTGATCTGTGAAAAACAGTAATTTCTGTTTTTATTGGGGGTTTTTTTAAAACACGTGGACATACGCAGATGTTCCATTTCCAGCATCATCCAGAGGAGCTGGGAGTTCAACATCAGTTTTTACAATTTGGTCATAAGACATGTTTGACTATTCGCTGCGAGAAATAGTCCCTGGAGAGCTGCTGATAACTGTAACACAATATTGACCCCAGTAGGAGAGGGGATTGATGGTCCTGACTAGGATATGCTCTACCATGTGCACTAATCCATTAATGAGTATTGCATTTATTTTAGTAGTGTGGTTTGTTCTAATTACGAAAGGCATATGCTTGGCGGCACCAGCACTGGGCATAGAGAGCTTCTGGGGGGCCCACATAAGGCTGTACGTAAGGAATCCATGGGGGTAAAGGGGGTAAAGGGGGCTGTATCTAATGAATCCATAGGATGTGAGGGGGGCTTTATATAAAATACCCATGAGTGGCGTGCTTGGTATGAAAAACTTTTAGGGAACAGGAGAATGTTTTCGTTTCTGAATCTTTAATGCCGCCAAGTGAGTTCACTGCAAAGGGGCCCACTGGGGCTCTGTCGCCCAGGGGCCTACTGAAAACTGGAGCCGACCCTGGGCACAAGGCTGATTTATTTCGTAAATGCATCTGCTGTTGGTCACTCAATTTCCTTTCCTAATTAATTTTAAGATACTTGTATTCAATAAAATCTAGAAACGTATAAACTGTGATTACAGTTTCTTTAAACCTAACCAGTACATGAAGCCACACACAGACCATTGTTGTGTCTTCACCCATTTTACCATTCAAACACTACTGTATTTCCAAGGTAGTAGGGAAAAATAAACTCATTGAGACTATATTCATATTAAGTGCAGCTCTGTAACCTTCGCTTTATATAAATGGTACCCTGTAGTCTCACCGAACTGTGTTCCAGGAATGAAGCCAACGATCGCAGCACTTTACATGGCACTTGTGTCAGCGAGTTTATGTATCAGACTCCATGGCTTGTCATTGCGAAGGGTGTAGTGCATAGCATAATGTCAGCGACACAAAGAAATTAAATTTTACAAGATGTTATCTCTATTGTGTCTGCAAGCCTTGCAGGGAGTGGGTATATGAGGCAGGAGATGTGGATACTATCAGCTTTCACATCTGTTGCTGTCATTTTACCCTCGCCTATTTTGCATCAATTAAACCTCAGTTGACGTCAGTCTTTCCCGTACTTAACTCAAAATGGCAAATTTCTTTTTAGATTTGACTTGTGCGGAGGAAGAAATGATAGTTAACTGGCATTCTGCATGGATTTAACGTCAACGCTGTGGTAGAGGCCAACTAACACATGGGGCGGATTCACTATTTTCTGTAGGCAGTTAAGTAAATGCCCAAAGTCATGCTTGATGCCAAGGAAGCTGCTCTACAAGGTAGCTAATAGAGGCATGCTTTTCCTTATTCCATCCTGGAAAACAAATTTGCATATTTTTCCAGAATCCCCTAGTGGAGCGTCCATGGCTATAAGTCTCCACAAGCCTTAATTGGCAAAGTCTCTGTAAGGAGAAATCTTACTTCCTGACCATATTTATCACTACAGGCCAAAAGGGATCTGCTAGCATGTCCAGATAAAATACTTGTAATCTTTATACCATCATAATAAAAACAAAGAATAAGTGCCCAGTGAATTCTGTTGACGCGTTTCGGACTTAAGTCCTTAATTGTAACGTGTGTTATCTTGTTACAATTTAGGACGTTATATGTCTGAAACGCATCACCGGAATTCACTGGTACTTTTTCTTTGTTCTCATTATGATAGAACAAAGGTTATGAGCCTTTTATCCAGTCACATGTTGGATCCCTTTTTCCTGGACTCACCTGGAACGACCAAGCGCTCTATACTCTATCATGTATCTGACCCCGGCATCTGATGTCCATTACCTGATTGCTGCTACATACATGCTGAGCTGTAACCACTTTTTTTCCTTTTCTACCCTATTTATCACTTTGGCTAAAGTGCAGACTTTTTGTCTAACTTTGTGCACAATTTAACGGAAATCTACCATCAAAATCCAGCATGATAAACCAGGGACACTCATAGTGTCTGTAACTGTGGTAATGTTCTCAAATTTGTTATGCATGGTCTCCTTCCTTCAAAAACTTTTAAAATTATGCAAATGAACCCCTCCTCCCTGCAGCTTCACAGGTTGTTGCAGTGTGCAAGGAACACTCCCCCCACCTCGTGCTGAAACTTCCTCAGCTGCTGTAAAATTACATTAGGCAAAGGAAGTGCTGATGAAGCAGGGAGGAGATAGTCTAACAACCTGTGCAGTAAGAGCATGAAGGGTCTCTGGTAACCCCCAAAGCCCTTCTAGCTCATTAGCATAATTCTACATGTTGATTTTAGAAGGATGGAGGCCATGGATAACAAATCTAAGAAGATTATTACAGTCACAATGCCTGGATCTATTAGTAAGTGCCTCTGGTCTATCGTGTTTTTGATGGTAGATTTGCTTTATAAACTAAAAGCAATGGCACATTCTAAATCAAATCCCCTTTCCAGCTAAGCCACACCCACTTAGCCAACACATTTAAGAAATGTCAATCTGATGAGCGGTATAGGTATCAGTAGGTGAGTGCAGAACTCAGCCCTATCACTGATCACTGACAAATCATGAAACCGACAAATATAATACATATAATACATAATGAAACAGCTCCTAAAAATTAAATAAGGAGGTAACTTGAATCTTGAGAACCAAAGAACAAGAACATGTGTCAAGTAGCTGAAAAATAGTAAATCCTTTATTTATAAATACAAGCACAGGAAAATCAAATGTACAAACAATATAAAACCAATTAAAACACGGAAAAAGCAGAACAACTGCTTCCGTGGTCAGAACATAGCAGGTGAAGTCATACAATAGTGGCTGACAACCTGCAAAAGGACTCCCTAGGACAAACACTTTGTCAATAGTGTGCTCCAATGGCAGCAGACATAAACAACAAAAATGATGCACAAAATGGAACAAAATATAAATCCCAATGAGGGATGATCATGAGATACAAACTGCTGCATGAAAAACTGGAGAACACAAAGTTACCAGAGTAAGAGGGAGGTCCAAAGGGAGTCCAGACAATGCCCCACGCGTATCGCCGCTGAACGCGGCTTCCCCAGGGGTGCCCAGATGATGTAGTGTCTGTGTATAAATACCTGTTTATGATGAGATGTGCAGCCTGCCGGTGTGTGGCCCTGGTGTCATGGCGGCGCCCATGCCGGAACACGCTAGGGGCGAGTCACATGGTCTAATGATGTCACTTCCGGTGACGTGTGTACTCGCGCATGCGTCCATGTATGGATCGGCCGGGCAAGGTAAATATAAGAGATGCCTATTCTAGCGTTACTGCCAGCCGATACGTGAGTATATGGCTATGGTGACAGAGTACATAATGAATAAAAAACCAAAAAACAGCACATGGAGTGTATATATCTAATAAAGAGATGCTGTGCAATCAAAGTAGATATACTAATAAAGTGACAGTGCAATAAATAAGACTGGACAAAGGTCCGGGAAGTGAAGGATGAGATGTAATATTCTAAAGATGTGCAAATTACCGTATATACTCGAGTATAAGCCGACCCGAGTATAAGCCGAGACCCCTAATTTTACCACAAAAAATGGGAAAACCTATTGACTCGAGTATAAGCCGAGGGTGTAGTATACAGCCTGTCCCAAGTAGTATACAATCAGCCTGCCCCCATGAAGTATACAGCCTGCCCCCATGAAGTATACAGCCTGCCCCCATGAAGTATACAGCCTGCCCCAATGAAGTATACAGCCTGCCCCAATGAAGTATACAGCCTGCCCCAATGAAGTATACAGCCTGCCCCAATGAAGTATACAGCCTGCCCCAATGAAGTATACAGCCTGCCCCAATGAAGTATACAGCCTGCCCCCATGAAGTATACAGCCTGCCCCCATGAAGTATACAGCCTGCCCCCATGAAGTATACAGCCTGCCCCAATGAAGTATACAGCCTGCCCCCATGAAGTATACAGCCTGCCCCCAAAAAGTATACAGCCTGCCCCCAAAAAGTATACAGCCTGCCCCCAAAAAGTATACAGCCTGCCCCCAAAAAGTATACAGCCTGCCCCAAAAAGTATACAGCCTGCCCTCAGTATAATAAAAAAAATAAACTTAATACTCACCCTCCGATGATACTCACCTTTGATTTGAAGTAGCGGCTCCCGGTCCTCGGCGGCGGCTCCTGGTCCTGGGCGGCGGCTCCCGGTCCTCGGCGGCAACTCCCGATCCATTGTGGCGGCTTCTCTCTTCGATCTTCACGTGCCGGCAGTCGCGTCCATGCGACTTGCCAGCGGGCGCACAGTGTGATGCGGCGGTGTCGCCGCTGATGACGTCGTCAGCGGCGACACCACTACATCATATTGTGCGCCCGCCGGCAAGTCGCATAGACGCGACTGCCGGCACGTGAAGATCGAAGAGAGAAGCCACCGCAGAGGATCGGGAGCTGCCGCCGAGGACCAGGAGCCGCCGCCGAGGACCGGGAGCCGGAGGGTAAGTATTAATTTTTTTTTTTTTTTTAATTAACTCATGGGTTTTTTTTTTATTAACTCGTGTATAAGCCGAGATTAGGTTTTTCAGCACATTTTTTGTGCTGAAAAACTCGGCTTATACACGAGTATATACGGTACCCAATAGAGAATAATAATAAATAAATATGCCTCGAACTTGAATCTTCTGAAACCCCATACAGAATATATCCTATACATAATAATAGTGTTGCTATTATGGCAGAGGAGCCTTTGGGCCCCCTGGAGGAAGGGACCAGAGTCTGGTACAATTTCTATTTATGTCCCCATTATAAATACATGCCTACGTAGGCACTTACCTCTAGTTGAAGCTTAGTTTCTGAAGATGAAAAAAATCCGGCATATTATAAAGGACTTGCAGTGACTGCAGTCTTAGCTGACAGCTATTGTTTAGGTAGGCATTCACACCCAAAGGAAAAGTGTCTGCAATTTTTCACGTATTCTTAATAAAATATATATGTTACCCTCAAAATAAATTCCACCATCAATTAAATGCATTATACATTTACACAACGACCTTTCAGTAACCTCAAAGCCCTGGAGTAAGAGCCAACCATCCGTGAATTCCAGACATCAAATACATTAATATTAATGTCTAAAAGAGATTCATTTATATCAGTTTTCAGACAAAGCTTTCAAAATGCAATGCAATTAAGTAATTAAAACAAATAATAAAGAATTAATCTCTGAAAAAGAAAAACCTATCTTCAATTGTCTCCGCAGCAACCTCTGACTGGGAATGATGGACTCTTTCAGGAATATCAATCTAAATTTAGCAGACAAAATATAATAAATCAGGGAGTCCTATCCTGGTACATTAGAGCTATTATAACAAGCTGCTGCCTAATAATTATCTGTTATCCTGAGTGGCTCAAAGACATCAAATATATTGATGGCATCTTCTATGACATGAGCCTCTACCACTGGTGGTGTGTTCTTTGTCATATTCATCATACAGGTTTCATCTCTGCATGGGCACCAATACTGATGATAGTACACATCACAGTGGACCTGATGGGATGTTTAAAGACTATATAAATATGGTTTCACATTCTGTCATTCACTAGATCATCTATTGTTAGAATGAATTATTACATTTCTTAATTCTAGTTGAGTTTCCTTTGAATGTCTCCTCCCCTACTCCTCCTTCACCAACTTCAAAGCCCATCTGACCTGGTCAACTTTTCTTCTAGGGAAAACGTTTACTCAAGGGATAGGCAGATGTTTATATGGTTGTGATTATTCATTACAGAAGCTTTAAAGAGTAACTGTAAAGCTATAGTGATTTTACCAATTATTATATGTGATTCCCCCCTTGAAAACAAACAGAACAATACCTACTTTGTGCTTCTCATCCTTTTCTTTCCAAAGTTCTGGCAGTTTCTGTTCTGAAAGTGTTTGACAAAAATCTTTCTCACTAGAGGTGGAATGGACGGGACTAATGTCTGTCAGTCTATGCCCTGACCCTGAGGCGAGTTAGCTTGCCCACAGATCCTATGATGCCTTGTGTTCTCTCTCAAAGTAATTTAGCATTAAATCCAATTAGTTTCCCACATGTAAATCCACTGAACACTGCACAGTTTACATGCAGGATGTATATGGTGACAGCCTGGCAGCTTCCATCACATGGAGGAGCAGGGAACATGCACAGTTTACATGCAGGATGTATATGGTGACAGCCTGGCAGCTTCCATCACATGGAGGAGCAGGGAACATGCACAGTGCACATACAGGATGTATATGGTGACAGCCTGGCAGCTTCCATCACATGGAGGAGCAGGGAACATGTAATAAGTGGTAGAAATCATTACTTTACCAGCTACATGCAGTCTATAGCCTGTGCTGCTTCTCCCTACTCACAGGGAAGGAGGTGATGTGTCAGTCAATATAGCAGAGATGGATGTGTCAAAGACACAGCAAAAATTGAATGATCCAAAAAACAAGCTGTTATTTTTTTCTAAACAGCTTAAAGATTATATTTAATAGGCCGGTGTGATTTTACTCTATGTTGGAAAACTTGGCCACCAACAGGCATAACTTGTTAGGATTGAGCTAAAAATCAAAAATCCTTCATTCATGTCTTTGTCTTTCTCCACAGACGCCAGTGGTGACGGCCTTAAACTACAGGGATACTAGACCTGCCTGCATTTATATAATTCTTGCATCGCCAGCGATTTACAGTTAAGTTGGACAGGGTTTACAGAGATAAATTGCAATTCCCTAGGACTCTAATTCACTAGGGTATTCTTAAAAATAGCTCTCAAATGCAGGTCCTCACCACAGTCATTTAAAGCCCCACCGCTCATCAGCTCATTACATACAATGCCATGAGAAGAAGCTTACAAAGCTGCATACAGAATCAAGTTCTTTGAAGTTTGCAAGGCAGATTTATTAAAATAAAAAAGGGAAGCAAACTGAGCCGTCATCAAGAAATGTCAGCTATTGGTTTGATTTTTTTGTTTTCATCTCTGCAGGTGAAGCCCTCTCCCACCTGTCAGAAACTGAGGGTCACATCCTATCTTGCCAAAGGCAGAATCTCATAGAGTCTTAGTGCCATGCCGTAGGCTATAACAGCCGTGACTGAGTGGAGGAGAAAGCAGCAGAAAAAGCGGTCAGGGTGGAGGAAAGAAAAGGACAAGACATGGAAACAGGGAACCTGTAGGACATCATGAAAGGAGTCAATATGAAACATTATATGTGCCATCAGTAGAAGTGAAAATGCAAGTATCAATACAACAATGGGAGTGATTACATAGGTGGCCAATTTTGTTGGAACATTCTCATTATTTTTAATGCTCAATCTTTTTAAGTCAATATGGATCTTTTTTTACAGGCCAATGCCTGGCCATAATAAGCACTGGTCAACACACAAAAAAAGTTGATCAGCATTAACCTGGTTGTACTATTTTAGTTATCCCCTATGCTGACTGCTGGCACCGCCACTGATTACGAGAACAATTTGAAGGACAGAGGACCCATGCTCACTAAATCATGGAGCAGCATGTATCCTGCCAGTCTATTCAATTGCATGGTAGTGGCAGAAATAGCAAAGCACAGCATTTGGTTATCTCTGGTATTCACATCCACTGTCTAATATCCCAAATAGCTGAGTGCTGTTCTATGCAATATCCCACGCTTCCATACTATTGAATGGAGCGTCAGGAAACATGCTTGTCCTGTTGCTTCAGCCGTTTTTGTGAATGGATATCCCCTATGGATAGAGTATAACTTGAATAGTTGGTAGAACCCCTTTAATACTTCCACAGTGTTTGGTTCCAATACATTTTGCATGTTAGTGGAGACCCTTCTACATGACACTAATGTTAGTTGCCAGTAGAGGCCTGTTATTATTTGATTACTACAGTTACAATTGTGTTAAATGTTTTTTTCAGATCACTTTTTACAACATTTACAAATGTCTCAAAAATGTCACACAAATGTCTCAAGTCACTACTTTCCATTTTCGTAGTTTTTTCTTAAGTATGGTCTCGTGTGCAGTTTTTTGTGCCAAAAAATGTTGCAAGTTTTAGACAATTTGAAAAGATAAATGTCATTAGCAACATTTAGTACATCTGGAATAGAAGATAAATGTGTCTTACTGACAAATGTCTTCAGTGCACTTCAGTGCACATTTCAAAATATCCCCAAAAAGGCGCAAAAATTGCAACAAGCCAAAAAAGTAAAAAAAAAACAGGGAAAAAGGAAGACAAATTAAGATAAATGACCCCCAGTGAGTCACAAGAGCAATGTCTACTCACAGTAACAGAGATGGTGATAAATACAAGTCACATAATGACCAGATACAATATTCCCCCATGAACACTCCCTGGGCAACAGGTTGTACTATAAAACTATTCAAGAACACGATAAATAATACTATGTCTTTATTTAGAAAATTACTCAACCTTTTATCTAGGTTACTTCTGCAAAATGGAGTCTGAAGGTGATGCTTTTGCAAACATTTACTTTAATGTACATTCCTTATTGTTCACAGAAAATGGAAGGTAGTACTGAGGGCATACAGTATCCGCTTACCTTGAAGGATACAGACAGTAGAGTCTTAATGAAGAAATATGGTCATAAAAAGTGCCGCTGAGTGTTTCATGCATAATGAAAACGTTCCTTATGGATTTTGACATACATGGATTTGTGCTATTAAAGGAAAACTGCAATATTAATGTACTGCTATTGTCAAGTGGCACCCTCCCTGTTGGGAATCTATTCCTATCTACCGGTTACCATGTTGCTCCGGGACTTCAATTGCATCGTGCCGAAGGTTCTAGGTGGTCACAGGAACCGTTTCTGCTTCCATCGACCTTAGGACAACACTAACAATGACCATAAGAGGTCATTCACTTTATTATCCTCAGGTCCGAGGATAGAATGCAAATAAGTTTTCCAAGGTGTTAAATGGAAAACAATGCCTCCTTTTGCTACCTTGAAAGGCAGCCCCCTTAACATCAAGTATGACCTACAAGAAGTCTAAAAACATTATGTAGGATTAAGCCAAACCAGTATATCTATTCCAGAAGGAACTGACTCCCAACTGTAGACAGCAATGTTTCCACCTGGTTGGGTCTCCTCAGTACAGCGTAGGGAACTGGTTTGGCTATGTGAGAGGCTATTGACTAGGGTCAGACAGTAGATGTTCTCCTTAAGGAGACATTGCCAATTAAGGCCACCTTAAAGGCGTGTGGAGACTTAAAGCCATAGATGCTCCACTAGGGAATTCTGGGAAGAATGCAAATAAGTTTTCCAAGGTGTTAAATGGAAAACAATACCTCCTTTTGCTACCTTGAAAGGCAGCCCCCTTAACATCAAGTATGACCTACAAGAAGTCTTACAACATGATGTGGGATTAAGCCCGAGGATGGCATTCATTGAGGGTAGAGGGACACTACAACAGTGTCGGACTGTCCCACCAGTACCAGAGGATCCTCCGGTGGGCCCTGGATCAACCCAATACTGAACCCAGAGGTCCATCAGAAAACACCACAATTTGGAAGCTGCTAGAGTATATTTCCTGGGAGATAAGGAAGCATGGGTCCCCAAATTGATTTTCTCTGGTGGGAAACCCAGTCCGACACTGCACTACAACCTACCATCAATGTTCCTGGGCAGAAGCAGTGCCAAAAGCTGTAAATGACAAAGCGACTCTGGAGATGGAGCTTTCTTTTTTTAAACTTCATTTTTTGGTGCATATATGCCTTACAAGACATTTTTCTCTCACATAGAAAGTGCAGTTTAGAAGTTAGAAATGGGGCAGAGATAGTCATTGGACTTCATGAACCAAAAAAAAAACCATAAACAACCAATAGTTGGAATAATCTCGAATAAGGCAGTCTAAAATATGCACCAAATATATCATTCAGTATCAGAATTAATAATAGATCACAGTAATTTGTAAGAATCCACTAGGGTGGGGAGGTTTCTTTTATAGCTCATAAGATGAGGAGCAGGACATGGTCTAGTCCAAAAATAACGGTAAAAAACTACCCCTAATGAAAGGAATATGCTTTTGTATATATGTCATTACTTGATTTGATTGTCCCACAAACATAGGGCAGAAATGGATTTCAATGACAAAATGTGATTCATAAACAATAGTCCATAATTAGCGCCATGAGATTAAGCTGTTTCAGGCTGCGGACATTGCAATGATAGCAGGTTGTTATGGATATGAGGTTGCTATGGATGTGTCAAAGGCAGTCTGGCCTTTAGCTTCAAGGCGAGAAATTAATTTTGCAGCGTGATTCTTCTAAATGACCAAGCAAGTTATATTGTTGTAGAAATGGCTTTCCTGTCACCATAATTCTGCTCTTTCTATAGATGACCAGGCACAAGTCATTCCTATTGTTGGGTCATTAGGAGAAGAGTAAAGCGACAAAAGCTTTATCCAGACTCCTAGCCCTTTATAAAGTAAAAAAACAACATATAAAAGCTATTATTATCATTCATAATATATAAAATATTACACTTATTTTTATATTTCCACTGAATTGTGAGGGTTTCTGACAGGTTTCTATTGGGAGGCCAATATTTGAAATCTATAGTACTGCCAAAAAAAACCCAAACATTAGAAACCACATAATATAACAATGTGAAAGTTCAAAGGTCATGTTTACATGTCATATCAGTGATTTGCCTATGGAAAATCCAAGACGCTGTAAAAGGATTACATCATATGCAAAAGTGTTAAGCCTATGGAAATGGACCTGTATGTTTGTCCAATCTCATGGATTCAGGATTGCACAGGATGAGAGTCCTTGAATCATACAGGACTCCTTGTCTGCCGGCCAAACTGCTGCATGGGCACTATAACAGTTATTACAGTACATATTTCTGTATGATGCAAGGTCTCGCGTCTTGTGCAATGTACTCACTCCGTGGGCTCGGACAGTATTCAGCCGGCCATATGCAAGGTTGACACCTGGATTTATGACATAAAAGTGAAGTGGATCCACACATGAATCTGGATGTAGCTAATCCATGTCTTTTCTGGCATGAAATTTTTTTTTAAATGTAGGGAAAAACCTTCAGAAGAACTCCATGTACTGAAGATAGAGAACCTTCAGTATCACAAAGATTTTGGCACGGAGTGTGTGGATGCATGTAGTTATTAGTGCATATAGGTTAAGAGTGGTATCATGCAGCTTTTTAATGAATATCATTAGCATATTTATCATTATAACTCTGCAGGACCCATCCTGTAGACACTAGGTATATATGGTCCATTACACTAGGACATTGTTGAATCAGGAGCATTTATACCTTTTGGCTCGGGTGATCGCTCGGCACGCTCTGTTTTACTACTAAGTCACTGGCCATGTCTTAGTCTTGAACACTTGAACAATCTTCTGAGAGAAAATAGGGATTAAAACTCTGTAACCAAAGTCATTATTAAAATATGGATTAAGATTTGCACTAGGTCTCTTCAGAAAGCCATATGAGCCCTGGATACAGTGACAGTCAGAATATAGGATTTTTTCTTTCTATACCCTTGTTCTTCAACCATCAGGACATGGGGCAGCACGGTGGCTCAGAGGTTAGTCCTGGGTTCAAGTCCCAGGGTCAACATCTGCAAAGAGTTAGTATGTTCTCTCCGTGTTTGCGTGGGTTTCCTCCGGGTCCTCCAGTTTCCTCGCACACTCCAAATCATACTGGTAGGTTGATTAGATTGTGAGCCCCATTGAGGACAGGGACCAATTTGGCAAGTTCTGTGCAGCGCTGCGTAATCTGTGTGCACTATATAAAATAAAGAATTATTCTCTCAGTGTCCCTTTTTTGCTAATATTGAAGTGAAGAGGCCCTTCAGCATCCACACAGCTTTCCTCTAAGTAGTGATGTGGAATATATTCCTTTGTTTCATAGATTCTGCTCAAATAAGCCATTTTTTAGACACCGAACCAAATTCAAAACTGTTTGGAATAAACTTTTAAAACAGCGGATAGCTACTGCCATATTTCATCCTAGTGCTTAGCGAGAGGCAATGGGTACAATAGGAGCAACATTGGTTCGTACCCAATAGATTCCAAAACTTTGTCAATGCTTCTGCGAAACCAATCTTAAATTATTCGCTCATCCCTACCGCTAAACCATGTACAACCTGGTTTTCCATTTTTATTCAGCTTTATTTCTAATGTCCTACTACCACACTACTATATAATTCGTCTGAGCTCTTCCTCGTCACAGTTTTTAACATTATAACTTCAGTCCTATAACTTTCCCGCTCTTTCATGTTTGCAGAATAACAAGTTTTCTTCCTCAATAATCCTGAAATGTGCAATCATATTCTATTCTATCTCGGCTGCTGACGTTTTTTCAGGTTTGTTTACCTTGCAGCTTTCTACTCTTTTAATCTATTGAAACCTTGCTGTGAGAGAAATTATCATCTTTTTACAAGTTAGGTTAATTAAATGCGACATGCAGAAAAAAACCCCTGCATTTTCCAAGGATGGAATAAAAAGGTTACTATGGATGTAGTGAATGTTTAATTGTTTTATCTGTGGAAGGCTAAACATAATGTAGGGTACTGAAAACCTGCAACCACTTACATGTGTATTGCTTTACAATGAGAACTTTAGATTGGATTGTGTTGGATTATATAGGTTAAAGACATGTTTATCTTAGCATCTAAGACACCTTAGACATCTTAGCCTTGAGCGGTAATGGAACCTCTAAGCCATGATGTAAAACATTTTTCCAAAGTAATTAGCACCTTATGAATGAATTATCAATAAATGGGATAGGAAAAATAATGGGATTAACGGGATTGGAAATTCTTGGGGAAGAGGGCTCCTTCTGCAGGAGCCCCACATATGCTACAGTGGTAAGAGACAAAAAATGGGGCAGCCAAGGCCCAGGCCCAAGTTGCATTGGGTATAAACACAAATAATGTTGAGAGAGTAGAGGGTCCTGTCCTAGATACCCACATATTTTGCTATATTCATGTCCTCAGGATCAGTGTTGGACTAAACTTCTTCGCTGCTTAGGATGAAACTTATATTTACATAAAGCAACACTCTAATGAAGACATGTGGTGCTGGATAGACCATTTGGGGTTAACGCAAGCTTTTGCTATAATTACAGCTCCTGGTTGATAGAATGTCAAAACCCAATTGCCCCCAGTTTCGCTTCCCCTAACCAGGGTGGCAAACTGCTGAGCATCGGCTCCGACTAATCAACTATTGATGACATCTCCAGAGGACAGACCAGCAGTACCAAATCCTGGCCAACCACTTCAAGAGTAAATTAACTTTCAGCATCAATTAAGACTTTAAGACATTAGGACCACCTGTTTTGGGGATAAGAAGGCTGGTATAAAGCACTAAGTGACCTATTGGGCCTATGTGTTATCTTTGTTGTGGTTCCTCATCTTTTATTAATATATTTATGGATAACTGTTTATAAATATATTCTTATAAACCCATTTCTGCAAAACAAATAAATCTCTTTGGCCATGCTGTATGGAAGATTGTGTACTATATCATTTTGATAGATACCACTGCCAATCTATACATGAAAATTGGAATTTTATTGACCTAGTTAAGCCAAGTAAAAGGTTACTTGGTAATAAAATCAATGCTTAAATACCACTCCCATGTTCATTACAACATTATTACCTTTATCTAATAATACAGTAATATGTTTCCCTTTTAATTTCCCAGTAGAGGACCATTCTTACTAACCAAAATTAACTTCTGGCACTTAATTAATTGCTACAAACACATTTAATCCCTACAATCATTATATCTTGATTATTTTCTACACAGTTTTGGATTGAAATTAGTTCTCCATTTTAGATTTACAGGCATTTTAATTTTTCCTGGAAGAGGAAATGAAAAAATGATTCCGTCTTTACTCCGAAGCCTAAGCCTTCAACCAAAATCGTTAAATTTACTGATGGTAGACTGCCCAAACTTACTTGCTAGGGGTGGCATGGTGGCATGGTCTTTCTTATATCTGGGAACGGGCAGATTCGTCTAAAAAAGTCTGGAGATGAGCCAGAGGTGCTCTGGCCACGTCATCGGAGCACATCTTGGATTCGCCATCTGATTATTTATGCTTCTCAGCCTGGTCCTGCCTGTCACTCGTGCAGACAGCTGGTGACATCACCTCTCACCAGATATCAGATACATGAAGGCATATCATAGGCCAGCCAGCATGACCCACAGAGTCCCGATGTAGCATCAGTGTAAACATTTGCCCCTCAAAAGAAACAATGGGGCACATTTACTAAGAACAGTGCAGTCTGTACTATGTGCAGTTTGCCAGTGTGCAGAGGGCGCCATATTTAACATTTTGCATGTTAAAAGTGGTGCATGGTCTGACTAAGCACTGGAAGGCCCCTTCAGTGCAGAGATTTGTGTTGCATGAAAAATAGTACAGTTGCGACACAAAAGGATTGCATGCAACAACATATGTGGAATGGACACTTCTAAAATACATGTGCAAGCAGTTTGCACTAGAAATAACGTGCAGAAAACTGGCACAAGGTCCATAGTAAATGTGCCCCAATGTAGCTAAGAGATAAAAGCTGGATCAGCATGAGCAAAATGGACTCTAAAGCTAGTAGTATAGAATTGCGGTGTACTATTCTACTACCTGGAGAGTCAGTTTTGGCCATGCTGCTCCAGCCTTTCTTCTCCTAACCACGCTGTATATATTCTGGCTCATTCTTATATGCTTAGGCTAACATCATTCATGCATAGATTTGTGGCAATTAGGGTTCCTTAAATCATACTATGAGTGATGAGTCCATTTTTAACTCCCTTCCGGCCATAATTTTGGGTAATGGTTCACTCTGAAGGAGTCTTTTGTTATAAGCTTCATCAGGAAAGCATCTTTCCTCGACTAAGATGTACAATTTATTTTGCTAATCCTACATGCTTGATAGACCTATGTCTTCTAAATGTATCGCAATTCATCCAAACAGCAAGGATTAATATCCTCAATTTTATTTGATGCTTTGTTTCTTCTAGTGTCTCTAGACTGAATATTTCCGTATGCTCCAGAGTCTAGATGTTATAGTGATCTATGCCACATATAATTGAACTGGCTTCTACATATACATTATGCTTTGAGTAGGCATAGTTTTATAAGACAATAACCCTCCGTGAGAGTGAGGCTTTAGTATCCATGTGGAATTCAACTTTTATTCCATTATTATGCAGCCTGGCTACAAAATTTCAATTCTTGGTGATGATGTAACCTGGACACCAGTGTTTCCTGATATGTGGGGTCGTTTCATTACCAATATACATTTTAAGGGATTTATTTGTATATCACCCATGTCTCCTCACAAGATAACCCAAGACATACAGATCATCAGTGTCTGTCCAGTCAGCAGGGAAACAACTCAAAATTTCGGAAAAAAAATCTATTTTCTTAATTTTCACATTTCCTCAACTCAAACTTTCTTAGTTTTGTTTCCCAATACATTGCAAAGAAAAGGCTACCATAAGCCAACATGACATTTTCCAATGCTCTGCTTTCCTAGGTACTCGAGGGGAGTGACACACTTCTCTACACTAAATGAGCACCATTTTGCACACTTTTTCAGAAAGCTACTGCTAAGACTGCTAAGACTCTGTTAAAGAATTGTGATACTGATGACTTATCCTTAGGATAGATTATGAGATTGGCAATGGTCAAATACCAATAGCAGGACAGTAGAAAAGGCCCAGTGGAGCTGATGTACCATATTTTTCAGACTGTAAGGTGCACAAAAAAATCCTTTGATTTTCTCAGAAATCAAAGGTGCACCTTATAATCCAGTGCGCCTTATATATGAACCGTTCTAACAGACAACAGCTGCCTTGAACTGTGCTCAGGTCTGCCACCTGCTGGTCATTAATCCATACGATCAGGTGCACCTTCTAATCCTATGCGTTTTATAGTCCGGAAAATACTGTATTAAAAATGCCCCGTTGTGCTCCAGTCTTAAGGTTTAGTGTAGCCAACATGTTGTCTGAATTATTAAAATTATTTGGATCATTAAGATTATTTGGAGGTTCTGACCTCTTACAAATTCATGTGCTGCACTCATGCTGGAATTAAAATCTATGGCAGTCCGGACCAGGTATTTCATCTATAACCAGTGCAGATAGATATAGATAGGGTGGCACAGACAGATATAAATGCCCAGGGAGAGCAGACTGTTTTTGGAATTCTGGAGTGATTTTTGGCATCCTATGTACTGTGGTTGGTAGAATTTGTATTGTATAGCATAGTGATTGTCATTGTTATTGGTATTCACCACCGAGGATGAGGTCCACTTCCTTCCACACTGCTTCAAATACTCAGCAGTGAGGGACACTAACTTCCGGAGACTCTCAGATCTCCTCCCGGCTTCTGCTCCATGGAGGAGGGAGAGAGGATCTCCATCCTGCTGGGGGAAGAGGACACCACAATGGCTATAATATGTCACTGCCTGTCATAGACTGAGAGACATGTGATATACCATGGACTACGACATATATGATAACATGAACTACTATAACCCACCAAACCCCCATGTCCTCCTTCATCCTGTTCCCCATAACCATCCACCCCACCTTATTCCCCACAAACCCATATTTTATAAATGCTTTGGCAATGCTAACTTGTATTTGGTCCTGCCAATAAAGCTTCTTTGAATTTCAATTTAGATATTATAGATCGTTTGATCCATACGCCCTGTTCAGATGTGGCACCTGGAAAGGCACAAACTGAGCTGTACCTTTATGAAAGGAATAATTACCACATTAAGGCTACATTCACACGAATGTATGGGGGGCGTGCATATATATGTGCCGCACCATACCATTCCGTAGCCCATAGATAGATAGGACATGTCCTATATCTCGGCGGAATACGGCGCCGTGCTCTGTGTATTTCTACCGAGAGGGGGAGGGGGTAAGCAGCGCTAATCCCCTCCTCCTCTCCCCGGCGCCGATGTATACTGCCCGTACTATGATACAGTTGGCATACATTGTGTGAATGTAGCCTAAGATGTATTTTTTACATTGAAGTGCTGCTGCTTTCTCTTATCCTAGGAGAACTTAGACTTTGGAGAACTTGCTGCCAGGACTTCAGTTTGTACCCAGGTTTTGTCTTCTGAACTGAGCTGCTTTGGATTTTCCTTGGACAGATAGACTTTTTTTTTTCTTTTAATCTAAATAAAGTCAATTTCATTTCCTGATTACAGTCAGTACAGCTATTGATCTAACTGTTACCTAGATATGTGGCAATTCTACCTACTCAATGACATATGGAGTCACAGTAGACCCTGTATTCTGGATGTTACCAATAACAGGCATTGTACGTTTGCTTTATCTAATGCAGTTAAGGAAATTAATCACGCTGTTTTCATGCAACTAAAATCAATAGAACAAGCAGAGAAAAAAGCCTAAGTACATTGCTGAGCACAAACAACTCTAGTTATAAATGGAGGCTAACAATGTCTGCCATTCCTTTCATGCACATATCTGAACCCTGGATTATATAAAGTATCTGCCAATGATAGGAAATATCTCCTTGAGCATAATTCCTTCAGAATAGAGATAATCATATAGCAAAGCACAGATAAAACATCATAATATCGCATGATATGAGGAGAGTTGGTGGATACATGGATGGATGGATACATAAACAAAGTAGGTCAGACATCACCAACTTCATCATCCCCTTAGATGCATGGTAGACAATCAGCTCTGTATTTTGGGCTTGAGAACAAAAAAAAGAAGTCCCCTTTAAAAAATAAGAAGCATCTTAAAAAAAATAAGAAGTATCTTATGCAAAACTAAAGTTTACTTATTGGAGCTACATGCATGGACCATGTATTAGCCCTTATAGGGGTCTTTTTCGGGACTTCTTCTTTGTGTAGATTGACAGACAGACAGACAGACAGACAGATAGATAGATAGATAGATAAAAGTTCAATCCAGCAGGGTTGATTATGGAATAAAGGATCCACTTTTTTCACTATTTTTCACTTCCTGGAGCGCTGTTGCATGGATATATTTAGAGGTTCTGAAACCTGACCCTGGTAAACGTGCACCCACCAATCTGAATTGTTTGGTTGCGCTGCTTGGGCCTTCTTTTATATAGCTAGATTCTATGGGGCACATTTACTAAGGGCTTTGCGCCACACTTCTGTCAGACTTTGCACATTCTTGTAGAAGAAAGCGGCTTGCACAGGTATCTAAGAAGTGTTTGCACCGCTATTGTATCGCACGCAACCCTTTTGTAGCGCAGCTGCGTCAGCCTCCATGCAACACGCATTAGGGGCGTTCCGGCGCTCGGTCCAACTCCATATTTAACACGCAAAGTTTGTTCCATGCCTTATGTTAAAAGTGCACCACAAAAAAGTTGATGAACTCTGTCGGGACAGTGCAGGGAAGAGACAGATTCATGATTTCTAGCGCACGTAATTGTGCTCCTATATATATATAAAGATTGATATAATATAGAGGGAAGGATAGATAGATAGATCGATAGATAGATCAAAAGTGGCACAACATTACAGAAGCAATTTGGGGGTGTAAGCCGCTGAAATCCACCAGGAATCCATGCAGCTATAAAACCCCCCAAAAAATGGCAGCACTCCACAAAAACAAAATCAAACAAAAGTTGTATTAATCCGAGAAAACAATGTTTCGGCTTACAGCTCTGAAGCCTTTCTCGAGGCCTTTCTTAATCCTTCTTTTGGTTGATTTTATTGTGTGGAGTGCTGCCATTTTTCATTTTGGAGAGACTGATAGATGACGATAATGATGATGATGATGATGATAGATGATGATGATAATAATGAAGATAGATATATAGATGCTTTATATTGAAATATAGATATGAGATGGATAGATAGAAAGAAGCCTTATAAAGAAAGATATATATGAGATGAAGAGATAGATATAGACAATAATGTGAAGGTTTATCTTGCTTTAGGAAATATTATGGTAACAAAAGGAACAAGTAGATGTATAAACAGGGGAGATGTAATGAAACATGCAGTATTTATTCCCTTCTTCAAAATGAGCTCCAGAGTAAGCGGTGCTATTAATAGATATTTATGTGTCTAGGCTGCTGGTACGAGCTGGATACAATTCCTCAATATCAGGAAGCACCAGCGTGTATAGCATTGTTTCTACAGATATATCCGATATGTTTATAGCATGGACCACTATAAAGAATGCATCATGGATAATACTAATGCAATGCCAGGGGAAAAAATGTTAAAAAGCTTCCTCTTTTAGTTACTGCATTGAAAATCTGAGCATGGTCCATTGGTTAGACTCTGGCTGCTGGTTCTGATTCACTGTCCTGCTCCTACCTTTCTGTCTGTTCCCTGCCATATACAGGATTAATATAGGGATGTTGGCAGGCTCACCACCGATTGTGTACCGCTTTAGAAACTGTGATTACTTTTTAGCCTTGAGCAGTGAATATTCATACTTCTTATTTGCAGAAGCCGCGAGAGTGCCAGGATTCTCAGGACTCTCTGAAATTCGGGGAGAATTGGCAATGCTGCTCTAATTACATACTGTTCAGTGTGTCCTATCTACAGGCACAACGCCATTAGACAAGTAGTCACACATACACACACATGCACAGGCGCACGACACCCTGCCACTCAAACACCATTAACACTTCTCATCCCCCCAGCAGTGCAGAAATTAACAATTTAACATATCCATCCACCGCCAACTCGTAAATACACTATTTATGCTTTGGGAGAACCTTGGCTGTGTGTTTCAGTCTAGGAAATACATTTATCTCGCCTTGTGCAGGGTAAAAATTAGATTGTAAGCTTCCAAATAAATAAGGGATCAAGCTGCGGCCTCATTGTTATGTGGATAATACAGATTTACAAATGGTAAATGTATAATAGTCATAATAATAGCAACATCCTTGCAAATCCTCTGCAAAATATGGCTCCTTTCACCCTCGCTAGTTCTTTGTAATAGACCTACTTTTGCGAGTCCTAACGGAGGTTTAGGAGCCATGTGTTTGGGAGATTGGGTGCAGTATGATCAGAGGGTAGACACTAGGAGCTGACAAGCAGCACGGGCCAGGAAAAAAAATAAGAGCTAGAAACACATATATATTATCCTCAATTATTAAAAGGAGATGTGAGGCAGCTGTACGGCTGCTGTCCCAGCTCTGCTTTCGCAAGACCCTTTGAAATTCTAATGCGCTGGCTGCTCAGCTAGGAGAGAAAAACACAGGAAACAAATGAGCGAGAACAGACCAGGACTGCTACAAGCCCCGATGATGGCAGCTCCAGGGTCACAGTGCATACGATAACTAGAACGTTCAATATTCCATTTAGAATGTTACCGCCATCCGAGATGTTTGCTTATATTGCTAACTGCATTCAATGTGAGGTCACCTATGATCATTTCGGAGTGCTGAATATTTTGATGGTGTGCACACTGCCTATTTGTGTATTACTTCTTATTTCTGGAAATGTATGATAACATTTCACACCCATATGGCTATTACAGTCACAGATTCGGGGCTCATGCATATGAACTTGTTGTTAATCCATGTGTTAGATACTGTTTCAACAGCTAACACACATCCCCATTTATTTCTATGGGCTCATACACACACATGTGACTGCTTGATCCACAAATTATACAACAGGCAGAGGCGGATAAAGCCTGCCATGGGCCCTAGGCTTTATGAATATTATAGGAAGTCACTTCCTACATATGAAACTAGAATCAAGCTTGAAGTATGGAGGATGCGTTCCTTCTGTCTGCTCTAAATCTGTGGTTTCAGGACCTTTGGAAGACTTCCTGAAATGGCTCTTGTGTGTATGTGTTTTGAGAGCATAAACAGAAGAATAAGGATCTCACGGGTGAAGGTCCTCCTTAGTATATTATTCAGTGGGTGGTTTGTGTGATCATGGATCCCTTAGAAGGCTTGGACCCACTACTGACAACCGGTCCTATTCCTGCCAAAGTTTGTAGCTTGGGCAGTCTTTTATACTGCCATCGGGGCTTGAGCAGAATTTACATGCCAATGACACATAGGCCACAAGCAATGGACCATGGGCCCGTTGATTGGGGCCCTATATTGAACAGGTTGGTGTGCAGGAAGGCTCAGCCTGACTTTCACATAGGGCACATTTAGTTACATTCCCGCTGTAGTTCACGAAAGTGCAGTGTTGCGATGCACTAAGATCGTGAGCCCAATATCGAGCATGTGTCGCTTCCATGCTCAGGTCTTACATGCACCATCTTTTTTGTGGTGCATGTAAGTGCTTGGGTATGCAACACGATTTGAAAGTTAAAACCTGCGCTCAATCCAATCAGTCAGATCGACCAACAGCCCCCCCCCCCCTAAAGTGTGTCGCATGGAAGCCAGTGCAGCTGCGCCAAAAACGGATTGCGTGCGCCAAACTCACAACGCAGACACTTGTTAAATACCTGTGCAAGCCGCGCAATCCCCGAAAAAGGCACGCAGTCCAATGAAAGTGAGAAGCACAACCCTTAGTAAATGAGCCCCATAATGTTATAGCTCTAGCAGAAAAAAATATTAATATTTTTTAATACATTTAGTGTAAAACTATAACTGCCAGTGTAAGTGTGTCAGTAGGGTAGGTTTGACAGGTTGTAAGGCGGTGGTAACCTTGCACCTGGCTGGTTAAAAGCTTTTATTGGAAGTGTTCGCCATCACAACTGGCCCTTTCAGGACAGGTAGAAACATCACAGACCTTGCAAACTTCACAATCAATTTATGGAACATTTGAAAGAAACTTTATATGTGAAAACCTCTAGAGACAATATAATGTGATTTATACTGTTACTGGCAAACATTGCATTCAACACATATTCAGGGTTACTTTGTAGATAGAGAATGCACAGGAGCCACCATTTAGGTGGACATTTACTTTTTTGACAATGTTCATCTGCACAGAAAAGATATCCACAGAAAAACAGGCAAGTAGAAGCAGCAATGTGTGAAGGAGCAAGTCCTAAGTCAGAGTGCACCCTTCAGACTGGACCAGACTCCTCCTCATCATGGGGGAATACAAGCCAACAACTTTCTTCAGGAGTTCTGCTTCCTTGAAATTTTTTGCAATTTATTATGTCAATAGCTATCCTTGGCTTCAATTGGTCTACTACTCTCATTGACCAGTCTTTCAAAAAGACAAATGCCACTGCTTTTATCCAGTTTTCCAAAAATCAGTTATATAATGAATGCTGGTTAAAACTCATGGTCGCCAAGTGCCTCTGTTCCAGTACCCCCATGAACTTTGTAACATACACTCCTAGTCATGACGAGGTGAAGCACCGGTGTCTGTCCTCATCTGTAGTACACTCACCACGCTTATCCTCCAGACAGAGCAATGTTATAGTTCAGCAACTATTGCCTATTACAGTCCTCATTTACACTGTGAGATTGGTATTGGGAAATCACTTTATCTCCCCTTATGTCATGTTATCTGTCTGTAATTGGTTTATAATAAGGTCACAACTCTTTCCCTTGTCCTTTACAAACTGCAATGTTCAACTGAAGCTGCGAAAATGAGCTGTAACCCAATGTGGTTTCATTGACATATATTTAATGGGAACCTGACATCAGGACCCGTTTTCTGGCTCCCCTATGTCCCCATAGAGAATATGGTGCATATAGCCAAAGTGTTTTTACAATAAAACTGGCTTTACCCAAAAAACAGATAGGTTAGATCAAAGCTTTACTATCTATATGCAGAGCCGTATCCCCAGTCCCATAGGACTGTTTCCTATTATTCATTTGCAAGGCAATGCAAAATATTGTAGATCATTCTACATTTAAGTGTAAAAAAACAACAAGTCTTTCTTCCTCCAGAAGTGGTCATATGGTGGATACTTTAATTATCTGTCATATGATGTTAGGTGGTGCATGGTCTTGGATGAACATGATCAAGCGGCCCTTTGATCACAACGTGCTTACTGACCATGCTGTGACTATAAGACGCATTACGTTGCACATAAAAGGATGAATTGGCGCAGTATTGAACAATCTAAAAGTACCAAATTCCAATAACCTAGGAAAGGGGAAACAATGACAGTATCTGAGAGTTGTATTTCAATCAGCCATGACGTGGTCCCCTACTGCTCAGTAATTAGTATCTAGCTATGGCCATGTAATTGGCTACTGTCTAGCTTTGATGCTCAGACAAGCGATGTTGACGGCAGCATAAATTTCTACACATTATTGGCCACTGATCAGAAACAGAATGATAAAAATCCATAACGGTTATAGCCTTATCATTATACATACTGAACAACTTAAGTTAATCTGCCATAATAAAAATATATAAGTGTAATGATGCCATATGGCAGAGAGAAAAGCCATTATAAAGACTGTGACTGGTAGATCTGGAGTGACCTTGCGTTACATTGCCATACACACTGATGAATGGATGATGTGTAGTACTCACAGATACTACTAGAAACACTAGCCAATCATCAGATGTTTCAGCCCCTGGACCCACAATGATCATATAAAAGGCATTCCATGTACTTAGTAGGAATGTCAATGTATATCATACAAAAAGTAAGAGAAGCTGTCACTTCTCCTGTCATGTCTGTTATAGATAATACTATAATTTACCATGTAATAAGAGTTCTAGAGCATCTTTTCCTTTAGAGGGGGTATTCCATGCCAGAAAAATAAGCACATTCCTTGCTCGATTCAGTATTTCTATTTATTCAGGTCCTGCGACGCGCAGGACCTTCTGCATACAATGAGTGGCCCACCTGGACACCGGACACCACTTTTCCAGGGGACTTCACTTCCTGTGTTGACTCCTGGTCCAAGAAGGCCAATCCTTGGATGAAACAGTTTCTGTGTCCCTCTCAGAATTTCTAGACAGATGCACTACCTGAAACTGGAAATGTAGGCAGAGGCTGGAACCAGGAGCCAGAGGAGAGTAATTATGTGTTCTCTTTTTGTTTTTACCCAAGCCCCCTTAAACTTTCTTCTGTCATTCCTGTGTTATGTTTTTTGAAAATGTATAAGTAGATTGACAATTGCCCATTGCAATCCCCTTTGTCACTCTGGCTCCAACATTGGAAACACTCATTGGATATTGTCAGAGTGGTAACACCCAATTGGCAAATTTCCAGATTCTTAAAAACAATATAAAGAGATATGATATTTTGTGACTCTATCCCCTCTTATCAAGAAGTTCACCTTCTAGATCTGTCTTCACTGAGAAGGAGATGAGTGCACAAATACAGAGGTCTCAGAACAGATAAGATTAAAATAGTCTGGTGAATCACTAGAACATAATTCAAATCTACAAGGCTCAGTACTGCTAAATCCTGCTGAAATATTACTAGAAAACAGCTAGAAATCTGCCACACATTTACTGTTCCCTGTTGTGTATATGTGTCTATGTCTCTCCTACTCTGACCCCCCTCCTCCCTCCATAGACATTCACTGAAGGCAGACTTGACAAAGAAACAAAACAGATTAGTATAAAGGAGAGGACTAGTAAGAGGAGACTGTGCACTTTTCTGCCGATATGTTAGATTAATATATTACAATATATTAATTAATGATATTAATTATATTCACTTGAACTATTTATTAACAGTAACTCCTTAAGGAGGTTTTCCCATCTGGGCATTCACATTAAATTTAATTTATCTGCCATACATATATTTCTTTAATTGGATTTTATTAATAAAATTTACCTGTATGAGGATAATTTCCCATCCATATGGCCAGGTTGTCCCTTAGAAACAGGATAGTAGTCTTTGGATACAACCAGCAGCACAAACTCCATTGAGTCCCCTCCATGGATTCAGTGTTCATTACCACAAGGCGACTGTGGGACGTGCAGTAATTCCTGACCATATCATATGGAAAAACTATTTGTTTCTTTGTGCAAAAAAAACAGCAGCAGTGGCCGTATCTAAGGACAACAATCCTCTTTCTAAGGCACAACATGGCTGCATTTGCTGGAAAGTATCTTCATACATCCAAAATTAAATTACATCCAATTGAACAAATGTATGTATATGGCAGATGAATTCAATTCAATTTCAATGCCCAGAGAACACCCCTTTAAGGCCTTATGCACACAAACATTTATTTTGGCTGTGAGATTTTTTTTTGCAGCTAACTCGTGGCCTCATTGGGCTCTGGGAAGTCATTTTCTATTGAAATTGGTGGTGTGAGCTGTGATCATGCACCGATGTCAGACAGACCACAAACAGGGGATCCGGTTCTGCATGAGACCCAAGATAACAGCTACGAAGAATATAGATAGTTCCTTCTACAAACATGTCAGTAGATGTGACTTGATAAAGTATACTGTATACAATTACAGAATACAGACGGTCCCCTACTTAAGAACACCTGACTTACATACGACCCCTAGTTACAAACGGACCTCTGAATGTTGGGAATTTACTGTACTTTAGCCTTAGACTACAATAAACAGCTGTAACAGTTATCACAGGCGTCTGTAATGAAGATTTAGTGTTGATCCTGGTTCTTATGACAATCCAACATTTTTAAAATCCAATTGTCACAGAGACCAAAAAAAATTTGGCTGGGGGTTACAATGATAAAGTATACGGTTCCGACTTACATACAAATTCAACTTAAGAACAAACCTACAGACCCTATCTTGTATGTAACCCGGGGACTGCCTGTATAGTATTTTACTGTTACAGAAGTTTTTGTGTCCATCAATGGTTAATAGAAAACCATTTTTTGCTTCCCCGGTATATAAAGCATGATGATTTACATTGATACTTAGTTTATTTTCTTTTTATAGGACTAAAATCATCTTTACTTTTGGATTTGCAATTATCTTGGATTCCATTGCAGAGACATGAAGTGTTATTTCAGCCAAGAACAGTCCTTTGGGTTCTAGTCCAGAATCATTATTGCAAGATGTGCATCAGATTGACATCAATATTTACTGATCCGGAAAACTCTATATTTTTCTATTCGCTTATATCCACGCTAGCAGAGTGATACATAGTGCTGGATACATGCAATTTATTATAATTTCTTTTCTTCGATTTCCGGCTCTCTTCAATGCCCTGGATACAAAGTCTAAAGTGAGTAAGACAAACATCTTAATATTCACGGTATTTTTCATATTTCATATATTCTGCCTGTCACAGGTCATCTTCACATATTAAAGACTTCACAGAAAATCTGGGCATCCCATATTTCACATGTTACTGGGATGTATTCATAACTTGGTTTAGTGGAAGGAACATTAACTGTCAGCTCTGTGATCAGCGGGTATTTATTACGAGTGGCAGAGCGATCCGATTCCTTTGTTACAGAACACAGATTATGCATGTCAAAAAGAAAAATTTTGAACATGGGCTTTAGATCATGTTGCATTTGAAAAGAAAAGGGTGAATAAGTGAGACTTGATAAATTTCCAGTATAATTTTTATTCATTTCAAATGTATATCAAAATATTTCGTTGTGGTAACTGGATCGTTCTTATCTGATCTTCTAACTAGACATAATGATAAATAGTCACATTTTGTACGCACCCTGCTGCCTCTAGAAGGAGCTAAAGAGCTAATGTTATACTGTGTATGCAATGATCATAATAATAAAAACAAGTAACCATGTAGTATACAGCAATCTACTGAGCGCCCCCCTAGGAGTGGGAGCAGACAGCCATTCTCTTAAATATTTCTATATTCTAAAAATAAATATATATTTTAAAATATGTCTTCAAAAAATCTTGGAAACCTCTTGATATCTTCATAGTATTAAACTACATGAAGGATGAAGAACAATTGAACTCATTGTTTGCACATGGCTTATATTTAGGGATGTGATCTACAATTTATCTATGGTCCTGGATACGAGACACATCTCTTGCCTTAAAAGCAGTTTAGGATGCTGTTTTCTCCCCATGACCCCTATTACTCTGCCTACTGTAGCTGTGGCTTCATCTGTCACAAGATTACCAGGACATCAATATCTAGAGTTGACTTCTAGTACAGTAAGGCCTCCCATCCACATTACATGAATATCATTAGGAGAGATATCTGTTGGCTGAATTTTCTATTCATTGGGAACGCTAAGACCCTAAAATAATTATCATGTACAACAATCATGAAGAAAGAGATTACAGGCAGTTCTTAAGTTGAATTTGTATGTAAGTCGGAAATGTAGATTTTATAATTGTAACTCCAGCCAAATTTGTTTTGGTGTATGTGACAATTGGATTTAAAAAATGTTGGGTTGTCATAACAACTAGGGTTAACAATAAATCATAATTGCTGACACCTTTGATAACTGTTATAGCCGTTCATTGCAGCCTAAAGCTAAAGTACAGTAAATTATCAATATCCAGAGGTCCGTTTGTAACTAGGGGTCGTCTGTAAGTCGGGTATTCTTAAGTAGGGGACCGCCTGTATTAGTAGGTTTTAAGGAAATCTACCATTTGTTTCAATGCATTGTAAACCAAACATACCTTGAGAATGCTGGATCTACACTGATGCAGAAACATATCTTGTTTAATCTCTGATCTGAGTGGTTTTGCTCAAAAAACAATGATAAAAGTCAGGACCTTGGGAAAGCTACACTGCATCAGTGTAGCTACAACCTTCTCAAGGTATGTTTGGTTCATAGTGCACAAAAGCAAATGGTAGATTCTCTTTAATGTTATTATATAAGACTATTTTAACCATTTTTATTCATCCTGAGTCTTCTCTTTTATGTTTTCGTACATAGTATTCACATTGCAGAATACCTTATCAATGAAATACATTCTTAGTGGACGGTTATTCCCTGCAGAACCACTACATATAATTGTAGCTCTATCCATGTAATGGCATTTCGTTAGATGTAACCATGTTGTTCCAGCCTAATATCCATGCTCCAAAACGAATCAACGTTTCATCCAGGTTCCCTGGTGTGTCTCACAGTGGAGACATATTTTGGAGAAGTGCTTTACTTTACATCTCGGCTCTACCAGGAATCAATGTGCTGTACCACAGTTCCTCTGCAACCTCCTCAAATTCAATGTCAAGTGTCCTAAAATTATTCTAGCACATTGTATTGACAGGTTTCACACTGGAGAGGCAACATGGGTGCTTCTCCTGTAAATGTTTTTCCTATCATTAGTCTTCTGACATTGCTGACATGAAATCATTATATGTTTATAATGGGAGCACCACCGATGCATTTATGCAGCCACCAGACCCCATTTGTGTTTAGTAGTCGACAGCGTGTAGAGAAGAATGGATCATATTATCATTTTAAATTAAAGATGATCATCTGAATTGGTTAGCATTTCTCAGTATGAAGAATGAGAGAAGTCATTGATTTAGGTGCTCGCTCCATCCTACCTTCTCCATTTACCTTTCCTGGCAGTATCTGTGTTCATTCAATAGATGGGAAAAGCATCATCGTAAACTAATGTATATAAGTGGCACTGAACTGTCCAAGGTAAGTTATCTCAGACAGGTCTGTCTGAGCCATAGAGAAAAGTACATCCTGTTGGTATTACAAATGTATTAAAAGGAAGCACTATTTTCATGGGCAATACTAAGAATATACAAGTCCAGTAAATACTATTTACATGACTTATGATCAGCTTATTAAAGGACATCTACCACCAGGATGAAGTATTGTAAACCAAGCACACTGACATACTGGTGTGGGCCCCCTCTGGTAGGATCTTTTCTTCTTTTATCTCCCTGTGCCCTTATTTTTAAGAAAAAAGGCTTAAAAGGGTATGCAAATGAGAGTATCCAGGCTTCATAAACAGAAAAGGAGCCCGGAGTCCTTTGAGCTCATTTGCATAATTTTATAAGCCTTTTTTGTAAAGACCAGAGCATAAGGAGCTAAAAAGAACAGCAGATCCTGCCAGAGTGGACACACAACAGTATGCCAGTGTGCTTGGTTTACGATCCTTCATCCTGGTGGTAGATGTCCTTTAATGAGTGTGGGCTAAACAACCTTTTGCTGGATGCACAAATATTACTTATCATAAACAATCTAAAACCTTATGGTGAGACTAAGTGCACACAACCGCATGGTTCCACAAAACGGTGGAAGTTTGCAGACCATTGAAGATGGTAGGGGTGAGTGCTCCCAATAGGAGCCTGCTGGCTGCGAGTATGGGCAGGAGTGGGACCTGCTCTACAATAAGTTCACACGGCTCAATCACGGAGCATTGAGACACAGTGCATAACTGGTGAGCAAAATTGTCTCATTACTTTAAGACCTAACTTAAGATAAGAAAAGGTTTCCTATGTTTTAATCAAGCCATGGTCACACATTTGCACTGCCATTCTGTTTAGTCTGTATGAGACAGAAGGAAATAGTTAACAGCTTCTTCATCAATCTTTATACTCTGAATAGATCAGCAAGATGTGCATATATTACTGCATGTAAACAAAATATATAGAACCCCAATTCTAATGCTCAGTGGGGATCTCAGTAATTGCAACCTCAACTTAACAGACACTTTTGGAATAAATTGTGATTGTAGGACAACCACTTTAAGCTGTAATCCAAGAAAAAGGGTGCAAATACCCAAATCATGAAGTAGTCACTTTCTTTCCTATTTTCATGGCTCCCCACAAAGTCCAATGGCTACATAAAACAGTATATACAGGCAGTCCCCGGGTTACATACAAGATAGGGACTGTAGGTTTGTTCTTAAGTTGAATTTGTATGTAAGTCGAAACTGTATATTTTATCATTGTAGTTCCCGACAATTTTTTTTTTTGCCCCAGTGACAATTGGAGTTTCAAATTTTTTTGCTGTAATAGGACCAAGAATTATCAATAAAGCTTCATTGCAGACAATTTTAAGCTGATTATTGCAATCTGGGACTATTTTAAAGCATCCAGAGAGCTTCACCAGAGGTCACAGTGGGCAGAGGGGTCCGTCTGTAACTATGGGTTGTCTGTAAGTCGGGTGTCCTTAAGTAGGGGACCGCCTGTAGTTTCCTATAAAACCCGCCGCGAGTGACAGTGGGGCAGATTTATCAAGCTGTCTGAAAGTCAGAATATTTCTAGTTGCCCACGGCAACCAATCACAGCTCAGCTTTCATTTTACCAGTGCTCATGAATATTTTAAACGGGAGCTGTGATTGGTTGCCATGGGCAACTAGAAATATTCTGACTTTCAGACAGCTTGATAAATCTGCCCCAATGTTTCTGGAGAAAGGTAATACCATTTTACTTGAATTCCGAAAAGGCCTTTAGTGAAAAATTATTCTTTTGCCTGACATATGTATCCAGCAAAATAGGCAAGACAACAGTAAAATGATGAGAAGACAGAGGCAAAACATTGTCCTGAAATTACTGGTAGGAAAATGTAAAAAGTCTAAGTTCTAGGCAAACCAGATTAACGAAAAGCATGGTAATGGGTTATGTGATTGTTAATCGTAATGGGTGATTGGTAAAGAGAAGGAAGCAGAGATCTGCTCATACTAATTTCATGGCTTCCATTTTCAATGGATCTAAATAAATACCACCAAGTTCCATTTTGGCCCTGGGTTCCAGTATCACCAATTTAAACGAAGATATTTTATTTTGTTCTTTGGAAGGAAAGTGAAGAAATCCGGCAATACCTTCTTGAGGCTGAGCTTTCAAGATTACTAGTTCAGGTCTACACTTTTAGCATATTGTTCTTTGATGGTCAGAGCAGATCAAACCATGTTTTCTATATATTAAAAGAATGGGAAATGTGAATGACCTAATACCAGATAAATGTTGTATGATGCAGGTCATTCCTCTGTGCCTTTTGATGGAGACAGCTATGGGGTGGAAAATAAATCTGACGGGTTCTCTTTAAATTCTCTTCAGTTCATCTCCTGCTGGATTTCTGTTGTTTCCTACCACATTTGTTGTGCTGGTTGGACGCACTTTGTGTGGGTGTCCGGGCGAACAACAGGGATTTGGTCGAACAACAAGATCACTTTTATTAATGAGAACTGAAATGTTTCCATAACAGCCTCAGCCTGTGCTCTACCAGTCTCCTGTAATCTGCTCAAACTCCTGACTCAGTCCATTGCCTCAATTTGTGACTCTTTAGTTTCACATCAGGAACAAGATTTCTACATTCAAGCAAAACACTTCAAGCGAGCAAGTGACCCAGAACCTGCAGCGACATCCACACTCAGCTTTGTGATTCACTATTCCTGCTGAGGTGAGCCAGGATGTTTCAGTAAGGTAAGGTTTTCCTGAGAAACCTAATCCTATCGGGAGGGGTCAGCATTGCATATTATTATGGACAAGTCAAGCAAACCAGTCTTCAAGTGACTATTAGAAATGTACCAGAATCTACAACAGATCAATTTCTAGAAAGTCCTCCCATTATTATCACAACTGCAGATAACACTTCTATAGAGATAACACAGGATCACATATTCACCATAGGTGATGATCACAGCTCACCCCCTCTACCTACCTGAAATATGATCTTTATGATATGATACGACTTTATTGATCCCCAAAGGAGGAAATTCTTTCGTACAATGTGTCTGGGCATAGTGTTACATAGATTGAGTGATAGACTGGTCAGTGATGGCAAGCCTTTTAGAGCCTAAGTGCCCAAACTTCAACCAAGAGCAACTTATTTATTGCAAAGCGATTTAAGCACTCATTTATTTCTCCCTGTTCTTTTATAACTTTCAATCATATGCGTCTCCAACCCAGTTTAAAGGAGGAGGGAAAATTTGTCTTTCATTGCAGGAAAATTCTTTGAGTCCTATCTGGTAAACTCCGTTCTGGGGTGATGGCTTGGGTGCCCACAGAGAGGGCTCCATGTGCTGCCTCTGGCACCCATGCCATAGGTTTGCCACCACTGGGCAAGATTTTAGTTAACAGTTGCATTCATACATTGCAAGAGGCAGTTGACTTACTTGTTGCTAGTTCCTTATTTACAAAGTTACATAGGTACAACATGGTTTACATTACATACATTCCGTATTACAGTACGAGAAGGCAGGACGAGGAGATATGCTGCTGCAGCTAACAGTGTTGCGGTACACTAATGCTGGTTTTGGCGGAATGGACACAGAACGCAACTCCGATGGTGTTTGGTACCACCACTTGAGCTGCTTGGGAATGACGGCCAGCGAGCTAAGATATAATGTTCCTTCCAATTGGCACAAGACGCTGTCACTTACTTCACAAGCGCTCCGTGGCCCCAGTGACTGGCGCTCTGTAGCGCCTAGTCAAGCAACACAGAGTTGCCTGCAGTAGGTGTTCTGCCAAAAATTTGATTCAACTTGTTATATCCAGACACCAATTGTTTATGTACCTGTGGCTGCCGCAATGCAAACATCTGAGTACTGTTAATTTGTGTACCATTTTTTTTTACCTGTTGGAAAACTGAAATAAATGTTAAAATAAGACAACAGCAATACAGAATGTCAGTTCCCATAATCATATGCAGACAACCTAATAAAAATACAATCAAGAAAGTAAAAAAAAAAAAATTATTAGAAATAAAGAATATGTGTCAAATCTTTTAAGGAGATAAAAATGTACTGTAAATTCCCTTTGAGCTAAGGTCACTCATCATCAGAGTAATAAGTAGAACCACCTCCAGGATGTATAAAAACTTCTTATGACTCTGTAAATCAATGCTTCTAAGATCATAATAAACAATTGAATGACAAAGAATCTAACTGGATTGTATTTTATTGCCACAGATTATCAATATTTATGACTGCACTGAAAACTCTTGTATTATGACATATTCCCGATGTTACCTATTCTATGCAGCACACTAAGGTTAAGATCACAATACCGTTTAAACCTCCGTCCCTTATCTCTGTAAAGAATGGAGGTTTAACATACCAATTAATAATGAATATTTTCTTAAACTGAACATAAGGGATGACATAAAATTTACATTGATGTCACTGGGATTTTTAATTGATATGTTAAACCTCTGTTCTATACTTTTTTTTAACGAAGGTAAGGAACGGAGGTCTTAGCATATGTTATTCCTCATGGAGACTTCTGAATAAATTGGTGGTTGATTGTTACCGATTGGGGGCGTGTTATTGGACAATTCAAAATTGCCCAATCAGGGCTCATTTGTCAGACAATCTTGGGAAACGACACTTAAACAAGGGGAATGGTAACACACAATTGTATATTCATTCATATGTAATCAGTGGCAGATTAAGTATCCCAGGAGCCCTGGGCTGTTCACATAACCAGGGCCCCTCAGTGTCCAAACCAACATATGCTCGGAAGTTAGGACTTAAAGGAAACCTACCACTTGAAATGGCAGGTTTAAGAAGGGTGAGCTGGTGCCGGAGCTTATTTTTGTTAGTGTTTTAAACCACTGTATCGTGGTTTAAAACACTTTTTAAACTTTATAGCCGGCGCAGGGAGGTACGCGCTCGGCGCTTAACATGCGCGCGGCTACATAGGAAGTGAAGGAGAGCCGGGCGCATGGTAAGCGCCGAGCGCGTACCTCCCTGCACCGGCTATAAAGTTTAAAAAGTGTTTTAAACCGCGGTACACCGGTTTAAAACACTAACAAAAATAAGCTCCGGCACCAGCTCACCCCGGTAGAGACCCTGTCATTTCAATAAAACACTCTAGCTGCACCTAGCTTCCGACGGTCCTGCGTATTCATGAGTGGGTGGTCTGAGGAGGCTGTGACTGCAGCATCAAGCCTGGCAGTCATCATCGGTATCTGGTATGGGAGTGGCGGCCCCCCGGAAGAAGCTGAAGAGAGGGGAGCGCCTGGATGACTCCTAATGAGTAAGCCGGACCTTCGGAAGCTAGGTCCATCGATCGTACCACTACGTGCCTTAGAGTTTCATAGCTTTTCGGTATGTTCTGATAAAGCTTTAACATTTAACAGTGCGATATCTGGGCAAGGGCTAGGGAGCTGCTTACTTTTCTATGAACAGCTAAAGTGTTTTATTCACCTGACAGTTCTCTTTAAGTGCTACTCTATATCCTTAATCTTGTACCGTTCATAAAAGTAATTTAATGATGAACTTCAAACGTGCTCTTATAACCCATCTATTTAGGAAAGCCAATCACATAACTCCATGAAACCGTCCACGACTGCCGTCCAGACCAGATCTCCCAGACAGTATAGGAGATGTGGATGCTGCCCCTGGCCGGCCCGGCCTCTGTGTGCTCTTCAGCTGAACTAATTGGTCACCCCACAAATACCCCATACTTAACCCAAACCCATATAATATACCATTTCCAGCAGCCTCCAGTCCAAAATGCCCCCTTTCCTGCAGCTGCTACCCTTTTGTAGCGTGCTATGTGTTTCAACCCCCACCATATACCACTTTTTACATAGTATGGATTCATAGAAATGAGTATTCACCATGCCCCATGGCACATTGCTTTCTCAGTGGATATTGAAGAGCTAATAATATTATGTATAAACATCAGCCTCCAATCTGTGTAGGAGTAGAAAATGTTTACTAATTTACAAAATGATGGTTAATATGATACTTGAAAGCGGGACCCAGTAACCCCTCAGCACAATGCTTGCAGACATTCAGTATTTGGGGTGCGAAGCCGCTGCCAGCTCCATTATACACTGGACACAAAACATTAATATTCATGGAACATGTGAATATGTTGAACCGGCGATTATGATACAACAGATCAGAAAAATTAACAAGGATGTATTGAGATTTATTGTTTTTTCCAAGGTTACTGGGAAACAAAAGAAAAACTGTGAAAAGTTATATATCTAACGCTTCATAGTAGAAATAGTTACATCACCAACCACCAAAATAAAGCCACATCCGCAAAGTCACATAGGGATAGTAGGACACTTAGGGGTGTGGATATCCCAGCCATTCCTAGCTAATACATCAGAACGAATGCATATATGTCATTAGATACATTAATGAACTAAAATGGGGTTTCTCCTAAGGATAAATGGAACCCCCCACTGGACTCAGGATGAGAAACACAAGTTAGGGTAAAATACACGAAAGTGCTTGATCTGTGAAATCTGAACTAGGTGATGGATGCATTTCTCTAGACTCCAAGCATCAAACTTATATATGATGCAAGGAGCCACCGTAAAATCTATAGACAACGGCACAAATCTTCCATGGGGAAGAAGAGGCTCCATGCATCATTCATAACTATGATGCTGGGAGTCCCGTCACTGGAACAGTGTTCAGTTTGTGAAATCTAGCAGCCACATGATCCGGGTTTGCCTGTGCAGTTTGCCTGTGTAGTGTGCAGGGGGTGCCAGATTCATGAATTGGGGCGCCCGTTCTTCTTTCTGCTCTGACAGAGTGCACCAACTTTTTTTGCTGCACCTTTAACATAGAGCTTGTAACACAGTTCTGTCAGACACTACATGATAAATGTGGTGCATAATCCGACTGTGCACCAGATACCCTATATATAAACTCTATAACATGTTGCCTGCAGATATGTAACATTTTCTCAGCTCCTCCTGCTCTATAACAAGTGGCTAGCAGATATGACACTGACAACAATCTGCTCAGTCCTCCTCCTCTATAACATGCTGTCTACAGATAGGACACTGACTATAATCTGCTTAGCTCCTCCTGGACTTTAACATGCTGCCTGCAGATAGGACACTATGTAACTTTTTCTCAGCTCCTCCTGCTCTATAACATGCTGTCTGTAGATATGACACTGACTACAAACTGCTCAGCTCCTCCTGCTGTATAACATGCTGCCTGCAGATAGGACACTCACTACAATCTGATCATCTCCTCCTCCTCTATAACATGCTGCCTGCAGATAGGACACTGACTACAATCTCCTCAGCTCATACTCCTGTTCTATAACATATTCCTTCTTCAACATGAAAGATTAATGTGTTGCTGATTGACTAAATATGTGCTTGCATTGTTAAAATCAATAATTACATGAAATGAACACATCATTCTTGTGAAACTCTCCTTACTTGATCAAAAAGGTTGGATCGTGTATCATTTTATAGCAAAGTGGTGCATCCATGGTCAAATCTGTGGAATCCATTTGAACTGTTCACAAATTGATTCTCCAAGCTGAAACATGACATGAAGGAGCTAAGTGGTGTTTTTCTGTACTCTAAAACTCCTCTTGACAACATCTAGACTACAAACAGAATGGGAAGTAACGTTGGTAAGCACCTTGTTCTCCTAATTGAAAAGGACAGTTTAATTCGAGATATCATCAGATGCGCAGCGATTCAGACAAGATGAAGCGATCTTTCATTAGACCACTAGCGCTATAAACAAATCCTTAGATGTTTACTTCTAAACCATTAATTCCCCAAATCTTTCCGCTCCGGTCTCCTGCCCTGTCTCATGTAACATACCTTATTTTATCATGTCAATATCAGTCCGTCCTCATTACATCCCATTCAGACTATAATCACAGGTCTCCTGTATCCCTCCTTGGCTTATTGAGTCTTTGACAGTGACCAAATCCTGAATATATCCAGTAACTTGTAAGATGCTCGGTTTGTAAACAGCAGGAAAATGTCCAGATTGGATTTCCCTAAGTAGCCATTTAGCTCTTGTTAAATCTTATTTCCTAACACATTCCCTTTTATCCCATTTATTCCCATATATCTTTCTTCTATTTTCTCAGTATTGTTACTGTTGGCTCTTTACGTCTCCTTTTCTCATTCCATTCAGCTGGGTTATTCTGTTTTTTATCTTATCTATCCCCTGGTTTATCCATTTCCCTTTCTTCTACCTTAATATTTTGGTGGGATGCAAAAAAATGAAACATACAAGCTGATGGATTTTATGGGTCACCGCAGAACCAAGATAACAAAGCGTTTCAGATAAAAATACATTTGTGTTTTTGGTGGGATATCGGTAGTGCCAAAAGTAGGACAAAAATTTTGTATCGTAAGGATAAATACTGCTAAATCACTTGGTGAAGCTGTCCAACAGGGATCTCCCCTTTATCTACACAATGGTGGGTTTTCAGTTCTACCATACGTTATATTCACTGCTTATTTCTTTTAGATGATCATACCCCTTGAGGATCTCTTTTCAATTAAGTTTAATGATTATCTCAAAAATGAACTAGTTCTGCAACATCCCTGCCAACGCATAGGCAGGTTGGTAGTTGCGAATAGCGCCCTCTCCAGGTCAGGAGCTGCTAGGGAGATTGACCACCTCTCTAGGAAGGTTATAGAATCTCAGTATTGTGTAATTGCAGCTGTAGCTACTCCCTAGCAAGGCAACAGTTGATGTGTCTGTTATGCAAGCTGGAAGGTGATTGGCGAGGTGCTATCACCTGACCAGGGGGAGTATAAAAACCCCTGCTGGGCGGAAACACATGGTCTTGGTTCAGTCAGAGTGACCAGCACATGCCAGTGCTGCCACAGGGGAGCTCCAATCCCAGGAACTTCTAGTGCCTCAGGCCTACTGCCTAGCACTCAGGGCAAGTCCAGAACTGAAGCATTCACCTTTAGGACTTAGTTCCCTCTGAACCATCCCAGTCTGCATCTACTATGAGGCTGCATGTAACCTTCCTGCGGACCGGATGTCCATGACCTTTCCAGCTTAAAGAATCTGCTGTTCTTCGTTTTTGCCTGCTGTTCAATAAAGAACTGTAAATTGATTTGCACAACGTTGCCTCTATCTCATCCCTGGATACGGCTCCTTACCACCATGGGCTTCCCCATCCATTACCCAGGGATTCACCATACAGACACCTCAGGTTGCCCACAGGAATAAAACCATTGCATCAGCCTCTCCCTCCATATTTCTTGCACACACCACCTGCTGGAGACCTGCCAGGCTGTAGGTTTACAGCCGCCGCACATCCCCTGCCCGGCAAACATAATATTGGTCTGATGAAGGGTTATCCCGAAACGCGTCACCACCTATGAACCTAAATATTGTTTATCACTTCTAATAAAGACGAACTAAGCTTTTACCAAAATTCGCTTTGGTAACTTATTCCTGGTTACAAGCGCACCTATCCGCAAAACCAAATTCTTTCTTCCGCCTTACCCATACTCTCACGGTTCCACTGGACACCGGTTATTGGAGCGTTTGGGAGCTGCTGAATTAACCGTAAGGAGAAGTTTCCATCAAGGGTATTTGATACCCCCTCAATTTTTCCCTGCAACTTTACGAGTTGCGTCCAGGTGAGCACCTTCACTACTTACCTGACAACCAACTTACGTAATGTTATCACACGAGGCGCCGTCCTCTCTCGTTGTCTTTTTTTGTTTTCTCTTTCTTTTCCAGGCTGTAGGCCCATCCTCCTGTCCCCATACCAAGCACCGAGACATCAGCGTGCGCTGGCCCTAGACAGCCACTCCGGTATTCTGGGCCCCGACTGCCTCCAGGCCAACAAGAAAAATCTAGGTCCCGGTGAGGGATGAAGACCATGTGAAAAGTTTCATGAATCTGTACCCTCTTCCAAAACTTCATTTTTGGTAAATGGGTCTGTGTTCTCTGATTAATTGAATAAATATCCAATATAGAAAGATGAAAAAGTAGAGCATTCTAAGATCATGATTCTTAAGAGCACACTTCTCTGGAGGCGCGTTGGATAAGGGGCATCCAGCCAGTTGTCTTACGCCTGAACTGGACACATGTCCTGACAATATGGAACTCTTTCAAACACTCCATTGATTTAAATGCCAAATTACCAAACCCAGAATGTGTCAACAAACCAGATCTAGGAAACACCAAAACCAGTGTATTCTGATCTGGTACAATTATGCCATAGGGGATGCTACACTGGATCATGGCATATGTGAATGCACCCTAACAGGAAGGCCTTGGTAAGAAATCATGGTAATTTATATATGATATAAAGCTATAATGGTGCGTATATAATATATAACTTGAAGCGCAAGAACCTAAGACCCCTAATTATTGATCATATCATTCTATGTAGGATCCATACATTAAAACAAATTAAATATTTATTTTGAAAGTGAGAAAGATCCTTATATTGATCACCTCTATAAAGTGGAAACACCATTCTCTATGTGTCAGGAGTAATGCATCTACAGGTAAAATTTGGACTGGATGGGCTTCTCAGAGGTTTAGGCCACATGAGGTAGTGTTGAAAGTAGGCACTTTAAGGCTGTTTTAAAGGGGTTCTGGGTGGTCTTTCATGTCTATTGGGTGTGATTTAGGTTTGGGGTTGGTGGAGTGGTGGACATGGATTTTGTGAAATGTTTGAAGCCGGGTATTCCTCAGAGTCCATACACTTTAGGCACAACCACAGTACAACTGACATCAGCACTTGGCTATATGACATTATAACTCACTCTCATAAGTGTCTGTATACTATTAATACCCCTTATTTATGTCTCTCTTTTTTCAATATTACTCAGCTTCAGAGTCTCCTTGCTTCTCGACACATTTCTTGTAAGTAGACCTCTGGTCAGACAATATAGGGAGTCCTTGCTGCTCCTCAAGCAAATATCTCCCAGCCCTCCCTTCCGCCCACACCATTTACTGGGAACCATTAAACCCAGAGGAGAGACAGTGTGGCGAGAGAGTGCAGCCCAGCCCTGATCTAACTCTCACTAAATAATTCAGAGCTTGCATTAACTTATAAATGAGTGTGTTTGACTGATTTTGTGGTTGATGTACAGATAAATTCTAATGAAAGACAGCTACAAGATTGTAAATAATTGATGCCACTGCCACTTAACAAAGCTCAGCCTGGCACTCGACGCTTAACAAGATACAACTTTAAGACTCCAAATTTGCCCAGAGGGTTTGAGATGGTTTGCACCAACCCAACTAGTCTACTAAACTTTTGTGACCAACCACCCCTGCCCCTCCTTATACCTTACAATAAATGAAGATCTTATTATTATATGAACACATGTTGGAGAAGAAGAATAAGAAGGTGAATATATTCTATATCTCACATTGATTTCAGACTAAGGAGAGATCCGGTGATAAGACGTGAATGCTCCATACAGGCAGAGAATTAAGCAGCAGGACACTGTAACAACATCGCTCCATGGCCTGTGCTCATAAGCCAGGAAAAATAGACATGTGACTGAGGAAATCTATAGATACCCGGTGCTTTGCCTGCAGCCACTAATGTCATGCAAATTAACATTTAATGTTCCACTGCTGTCAATCTGCATAGATTTGCAAACTGAAATCTATAGTAAAGTGCTAACCTGTTTATCCTGCCTTGTTCCTAGCAACGCGCTCCACTACATTTAATTACTCCAGGCACATGGGATTTGAGGGGAAAAAAAATGTGCAAGTAACTGGGATCAGGCAATTAGACGATTTAGTCTTTAATAACAACCATATTAACCATTGCTGATATCCTCAAACATGAAAAGGGACAAGAATTACTAAGCTATTATTATTATTGTCTGATATTGTACATAGATAGAGATATAGATAATAAAATGATAGAGAGATAACAGGTAGGGAGAGAGAAAGAGAGAGGTAAATGATATACAGATAGAGAAACACCATTAGTAGATAACAGACAGATAATAGATAACAGTAAGAACTCTTTCACATTGGCGCTGTTTTTCACATCCGTGATTTCCACACATGCCTCACAAAGCCATTGATTTCTGTTGGTGCTTTTACATTGGTTTGTATTATCACTGATCCGTTATCTGTGAAAAAAGTGATGAAACATGTCCTATTTTTTTCACTGATGCGGATCATGGAAGGTGATAGAAGTCTATGGGTCCGCAAAAAAATGGATGCAACATCCGTTTTCTTTTTCACTGATGAGGCTTCAAAACCTTCAGGGGGGTTTTTTTTACAGACAGAGACAAAACGGATACATCACGGAGAAAAAAATGGAGACACAAGAGAGACAAAACCAATGGATGTGCAATGTGAATGAGCCCTTTGAAGACGGAATAGATAGATAGATAGATAGATAGATAGATAGATAGATAGATAGATAGATAGAATAAAAAACTGCCAGAAAGGAAACAGGTAACTAATAGTAAAATAAAGATAGATAATTGGCAGATGCTATACAAAGGAAGGAAGGAAAAGAATAAAAGAAAGGAAAGAGAGAAAGAAAGAAAGAAAGAAAGAAAGAGAGAAAGAGAGAAAGAAAGAAAGAAAGAAAGAAAGAAAGAAAGAAAGAAAGAAAGAAAGAAAGAAAGAAAGAAAGAAAGAAAGAAAGAAAGAAAGAAAGAAGATAAGAGTCAGATAATATATATTAGATAGAAAGATGACAAATACTCATATCTTGCATCCACGTTTTGTGAAACCATGAATATAGAGAGAATAGACATTTATTTCCCATCTATCTACTAAACAACTATGGCTCCATAGCTCATCTTGAGTACAAAATGACAAAACGTGCATCAAACCTAGTGCCACTGTCTCGCCAAATAAAAGTAGAATAGATCTGGGACTCTACATAATATACATCAACTATACAACATTTGGTTTCAGTAATGTGCTGTGTGAATACAGGGGTAGGACCCTTGCCTCACCATTGCACCATTTCATCTATGGGACGGAGATGTAAAACCATAAAAGTAAATGGAGCAGTGGCCACATATAAGGGCTACCACTGCATTCCTGGATGTGAAAGGAGGACTCCCGTTTCCCAATTAGGGGGTGTCCTATTTATTACCAATTATGTGGAAAGGTGATCAACATTGGTCATAGGCAAACCCCTTTAATAAACAATGATAGGACTATAAACTGTACATGGTGATATTATTGTTATGTATATACATAGTCCTCGGGAGATGTACACATGAATTTTACTTTAATATAACCTAACACAAAACCATGGGCGGCCAATTACCAAAATATACACCACATTAAAGATACCCTTAGTCCAGTTGTCATACGTTTGTTCCATTCTTACTATTGACCTGTCAAAAAATTGACAAATGTTTTCTTTCTGATCATCCGCCCAGTCCATTTCCTTTATCAATTTCACATATGAATAGACTTAGTTGTCGAGGAGGGGGAACAGTATGTGAGGGAATCATTGCTATAGCAGAAGCACCTTGGTGGATACCTTAAAAAGCTGTAGTTAATGTTCTGCATAAAAATATGGCATCATATATTAAGCATTTGTTAAGACTGAAAGGCTTTAAAGAATCAATGTTCCCATTAATGGAGGCCTCCAAGGGTTCACTTTTCTGGCTGCTTTATGCCCTTGAACACTCTTCAAGGACAAAGCAGAAGGAAAGAATCAAACTGAGAGGAGATCTCTGCTGATCGGTAGAGTAGACTGGAAGATGTCTTATACGGGATCAGGTCAATATGGCTCAGGGTCGGGGTGTCTACACTATGACACGAGACCCCCAGGACAATATGGCCCCAATACAAAGACCCCAGGAAGTGTTAATAATAATGGAGAATAATCGCTGTATTATTCTCATCTGTTCATCTGCAAGTAGAATTTTTTTTTTCCAGTAACCTGTCACCTTGACACCAAGGCAAAGGGGAACGACTTGTTCAATTCAGCTGGGTATAAAATCACAGATATGGAGCATGAACGAGAATTCCCAGGGGGTATATAAGGTCCATATGTAGCTACAGCGTGAGAAGTGCCTCCTGTGGGATGTTATTCCTCTCCCCATACAAATGCATGTAGTGAAATGCTCTGCTTGCCACAAAGTTATGGAGCGTATCGTTTTTAGGAAGCACATACTTCATTTTAACATCAACCCATCCTGCCGAGCTCGCCATATTTTGTGAAAGCAGCGTTAACACTATCAGTGCCAGTATGTAGACACCTAATCCTAATGCTGTGGTCATCTCAGGGTAGACCAGGGCTTTTTTTTTTAACACAAAGCAGGTCTGACTGGGTTTTCCTCAGGAGATGGTTTGGAAAAATCACTTCAGACACTTGCTTCATCCCCACTTCCCAATCCTTTCCTTCAAAGAAGCAGCATGTCTCTCACACCTTTAATAACCTGCTGATGTGATCCATGCTAATCTGTAATGTCCCTCGCTCCCTTAGGGAATTACATCACCATCTGTTTTCTAGTATTTGACTTTTTTTATGCAAGGATAATGTGTTTATGTACAGCCAGCTCGGACCGCCCATTTGTGACCAAATGCCACCCCAACATCGTCACCATCACAACCAGCCAGTGCCAGCTGTTAGGCATCGCAGAGTTATGTGCCACACTTCCCTGGACACCGACATAAAAGGAGCTTATGATTCCATCAATCTAACCCTAAACTCTGTCTGAATTATTGATCAACCATCACACTCCTGCAATACACACAGGTAGAGATCGCAATAACTAGCCTGGAAAAACACCACATTTCCTGTGTACGGACGTATCCAACCTATATTCTATAATGTATATGGAGGAGATATAGGGTGCCCACTCTGATATCACTGGCCCTCTGAATAGGAAGCCTTTGGTTAGTAATAGTAACAGTTGACATCTTAGTTTTTTTTTTCTTACAGTTCCTTAAAGGGACCCTTAACCTAAATTCTACTTTATCAACATTTGACCTGTAGCTATTTAGATCCTGACAGATGTTCTTTAAAGGGATTACTGGCAATAAAGTCTGCACCTATGATCCTAAGTTTTTTTTATTTTTTTTCAGTTTTGAGACCCCCCAGATGGGATATACTCCTTACACTTCGAATCTGTCTATTTTCCATGTAAATTGGGTTTTCATGGGGCTGCAGCTTGATGAGTGGTCACAAAACGCACAGGAAAATTGCACACAATTCTGCTACAATTTTCTCAGCCATGCGAAACACTACAAGAATGTGAAAAAACAGATTGACATTGAAAACAGATCCACAACAAGTACAGGTAAATGGCAATATCTTCTCCTAAGTCACTTTTACAGAACTTGGGTCACCTATACTTGCCACCCACCACACACAGTTTTGCCTTGCGGTTTCCAGCTATGTGGCCACATTACCGACCTGTGGATGTCAAGTGTGAACCAAGCCTTAGTCTCCTGTAAACAATACTAGATTAATTATAAGCATGCAACTACAACAATCTATCCAACAAGTTAGTGTACATGGAGATCAGATACAGACAACATTCAATAAGAGACATCTCATAATTTGGCATAGATTATGTGGGAATGCCAAGAGCAAAGCGGGCACCTATTATTAGCAGCCGGAGGTCACCTACACATCTAAGTGTGACCACTATATCTGAAAGGTACTGTACTGTCACTATCATCCCAAAGTGACAGGGGGTGAAATGTGATGGGCATAAATAATGCCGGCTCCTGAATGTATCAAGAGGTTGGATGTTTACATATTTGTACAATGTATCAATATATATATATATATATATATATATATATATATATCATGCAGCTATAATCTATCCATCAAAACAAAGAGAGACCTGCTGTAACCCTATCCAAATCTGTCTATAGAAGCATCACAGACAAGGACAGAACCCCCTGGCGTTCCGCATGGGTGATAAGAAGTCAACTCGTCCACAAGAGCTGAGCCTCTCAAAGATCTGAATTATCCTGCACATTGACAACAGCAGGAAGGTGTTAATTCTCCCTGCCCGGACTCTTCACTGTCACACGGCGTCCCCAATCCCGAAGAACCTCAGATAATTCTAGCACATCCAGGGTTAATTCCAATCCAAATATAGCCTGGGTTTCTCCTGTAAAGTGCTGCTAGGGCCACAGGGGCCACACAATCTATTTCTTTCTGGATGAAAAGATGTGAAGATATTTCTGAGCTCCATGAATTATTCAGCATCAGGACAGCTTGATTCAGTGTGTGCTGTAAAGAAGGCATCATACATATCTGTGATGTCTGGGTAATAGGGGGCACTGGTACCCATGGCATCTACACATATGTCAGAGATACACCGCATACACTGACATTTATACATCTTATATACAGGAATGGTAATTATATAATTGGTAAGTCTGGCACCGCGTCACATATGTATGATACAGTATGTGGATAAGACTACAAAATACAATATGTGAGATGTGTGACTACTATACATATGTGTACAGTATGCTATATGTACATGTACACTGGCACCAGCGCCACAAGGGCAGTGTGTGGATTAGACTGATATCATAAGAACTTACAGGACAATGTACGGACAACATGGACACTAGAAATACTTACACTTATGTGTGATTACTGAGTAATATGATACACGCAGCCGATATACTTACACCTATGTGTGATGCCAGTATAATATGCCACACTGGTACCAATAATACTTTTACCTCTCAATGACAGTATGAAAGGCAACACTGATACCTATGGTACTTACACTAATAGTATATGTGATGCCTACATAATGTGTAAGACTAATACTTACACCTATACAATCTGCAATAGTTGTATAATATATAGTACTTATACCTATGAGCAATGTGTGCGCACTTGTATCTACCTACAGTATGCACAGGTATCTATAGCACTTATAGTCATGTCAGACTGGTACCTGATATATGTATGTATGTATGCATACTGACTGGTACCATATGTATATGTCAGAATTGTAACTATAGCAGTTATATATAAGTGTAAATTATTCTCATTAATAAATGTATGTGCATTATATATATATATATATATATATATATATATATATAGTACATTATATATGTATATATAGTACAATGGCACTTATAGAAAACCTACACTATGTATGACTGGTATCTATAGCACAGATATTTATGTGTATGATACCAATGGTTCTTCTACATATTTTTGACTGCCACTTATAGTTACTCTGTGTATGTGTGACTGGTTCCTATAGAAATTCTATGTATGTATGAGTGGTACCTATTGTAAATATATGTATTATTCACTGGTATCTATTGTTATTCTATGTGTGCCTAATTGGTACCGATATGAATTCTATGTATGTGAGAATGGTACCTATTGTAAACATATGTATTAGTAACAAGTACCTATAGTAATCCTATACATGTTTGAATGGTACCTATAGTAATTATATGTATGTGTGGCTAGCACCTATACAAATCCTACGTATGTGTGACTTGTAGTTGTTCTGTATAAGTGTGACTGGTACATACAGTAATTGTATGTATGCGTGTCTGGTACCTATTGTAAACATATGTTTTAGTGACATATTAGTACATATAGTAATTCTATATATGTTTGAAAGGTACCTATTGTAATTCTATGTATGTGTGGCTAGCACCCATAGTAATCCTATGTTCTGTGTATGTGTGGCGGGTACATATAGTATAGTGATTGTATGTATGTGTGACTGGTACCTATAGTTGTTCAGTGTATGTGTGGCTAGCACCTATAGTAATCATATGTTCTGTGTATGTGTGACTGGTACATTTAGTGATTGTATGTATGTGTGACTGGTACATTTAGTGATTGTATGTGTGACTGGTACCTATAGTTGTTCAGTGTATGTGTGGGTAGCACCTATAGTAATCATATGTTCTGTGTATGTGTGACTGGTACATATAGTTATTGTATGTATGTGTGACTGGTACCTATAGTTGTTCAGTGTATGTGTGGTTGGTACATATACTATGGTAATTCTATGTATAAGGGACTGTACCTATAGTTGTGACTGGCTGTGTAACATATGTACAGAGAAGATATCTATGTGTAAAAGTAAAGCGTCCACTCCCGGTCCTACCTGTGCGCTGCATGATGCCACCTGTGCGCATCCCCGGGCACTCGGGCTCCTTCGGGCAATCAGCAACAGCTTAATCCGAGGGGCGAGAGCCGTGCCCTCCCAGGTGTCCCCTTCTACTTATGTCCCGCCGAAGAGACGAGCAATCCGGGCAGAGTCCTGGGCACAGGCGGTGGTGCCCTCTTCCTGGGTGCCCCCGGGATACACAGATCACTGTCTTACTCCTTCTCCGGCGCTTTCTCCCAGTTTTGCCGCTCCTCTGGGTATTTAGGGGGGGAAGACGCCCCCTTTTTTGGCTGAGAACTGCTCACACCTCTCCACCCCCTTAGTGTTGGGGGAAAAGAGTCTAAGCAGAGTCATGGAGCCCCTTGTCACCAGTAACTGTGCCAGGGCTGAGAGACTGCCAGAGACAGCCCGAGATGACAAGAGACAGAGCCTCCCTTCCTGCTCTGTGTGTAGTATCTGTCTGTGCTCCAGCCTTCCTCACTCCCTCTCTCCTCCTCCCCTCCTCTTCACCTTTATCTCTCCATACCTGGCTGTCTCTCTGGCAGGAGCGCACTCTAGTTCTCTGTCCTTCACTCTGTCTCCAGCCCTACATACTGGACTGTCTCTGTAGGACTCTAGCTGACTGTCTATGTAGGACTGATACTTTCCAGCTCCGTCTACCTAGATGTCTCTGTGGCACTAGTGCACTCTAGCCCTGCTTAGACTGTCTCTGTAGGACTAATGCACTCTAGCTATGTCTCCCTGGCTGTCTCTGCAGGACTAATGCACTCTAGCTATGTCTCCCTGGCTGTCTCTGCAGGACTAATGCACTCTAACTATGTCTCCCTGGCTGTCTCTGCAGGACTAATGCACTCTAACTATGTCTCCCTGGCTGTCTCTGCAGGACAAATGTACTTGAGTTTCTGATTAGAACTAGTGCACTCTATCTGGTTGTCTCTAGACTAGTGCTCTCTACCTCCCTGTCTCTGAAGGACTATTGCGCCTGTGTTAACCTGCCCTTCCCAATAGGACTAGTGCACTCTATTTGTCTGTTTATAGGACCAGAGCACTCTCTGTAGCTGTCTCTGTAGGACTTGTGTCCTCCCTGTAGCTGTCTCTGCAGCTGGGAGTCTAATGCAGTCTGGCTGTCTCTATAGTGCACTCACTGTGGCTGTCTATGTAGTGCACTCTATCTGGCTGTCTCTGTGGTGTACTCTATCTGGCTGTCTCTGTAGTGCACTCTCTGTGGCTGTCTCTGTAGTGCACTCTATCTGGCTGTCTCTGTAGTGCACTCTATCTGGCTGTCTCTGTTGTGCACTCTATGTGGCTGTCTCTGTTGTGCACTCTATGTGGCTGTCTCTGTTGTGCACTCTATGTGGCTGTCTATGTTGTGCACTCTATGTGGCTGTCTATGTAGTGCACTCTCTGTGGCTGTCTCTGTAGTGCACTCTCTGTGGCTGTCTCTGTAGTGCACTCTATGTGGCTGTTTCTAGTGCACTCTCTGTGGCTGTCTTTGTAGTGCACTCTATGTGGCTGTCTCTGTAGTGCACTCTGTGGCTGTCTCTAAATTGCACTCTATGTGGCTGTCTGTGTAGTGGCTGTCTCTCTATGTGGCTGTCTGTAGAGCACTCTGTCTGTCTCTAAAGTGCACTCTATGTGGCTGTCTCTGTAGTGCACTCTGTCTGTCTCTAGAGTGCACTGTATGTGACTGTCTCTGTAGAGCAAACCTCTTCTTCCCTGCTGTCTATCCTCCTCTTTCTCTCTCTCTCTTGCTCCTGTCTTCCTCTCCTCTCTCTCATAAAACGCCTCCCATATAAAATTTATGAAAGCGCTTTTTGCTTGCAGAGTTCAAAAATACCATCTTATTCCCAGAGCAGGCTGCTCTCCGCTGCCATGTGATGTTGCTGCTGCCTCTTAAGGTGTTTTTCTCTCTCTCTTCCCCCTGCCGCTTTGTTACTGAGAGTTTCAGTCAAGCGAATCTGTGCCTGTTCCTATTGGAGAAAGGAAGGAGGATGCCAAAGTGAATGCAGGTAGTTGCCCTTCCCATGCCATGACAGCCTGTGCCAGGCACCCATGTGCCTCCCCGCATGATGCCCCAGGCTCTCTTCTCACACAGCAGCAGCAGCAACTTCTCAAGCCCTGATCTGAGAGATCAAGCAGCGAGCAGTCTCCCTGATGCTCTTTAATAGGATAGAAAATGAGAAAAGGCCAATGCCCCCTCCCATCTGCCTCCCTCCCGGTGCTGCTGGATGTCTCAACTTATCTGCCTCATTCTCCTGCACCCCTCACCTCCACGTGAAAAACAATGGGCACAAATTTAACCTGGTTAACCACTAGGACACCGGAGAGGCCCACCAGGCATTGTGCTCTTTGTGTTGCATAAATCTATTCCTAGTATGTATTTCGCCTGAGCTCGGTTATGTGGCAGCTTGTTAAAAGAATGAATGATTTTCTTCTGCTTTGAAGACCATAGCGGCTACGAGAAGAGACAGAATTCTTAATAGGATCCCATGTTATCGCAAACAGATAGAGAGGGAAGGGGTTAAATGGCGTGCCACTATGTATCTCTTGTGTCAATAATATTTACAATACAAGTTACCCATATTAAAATAGATAAAAGTGGGCACTATGTTTGGGAAGGTGTTGCTTATACCCACCTTATTGCCGATATGGCAGAATTTGCAATTGCTTGCTCTACCTTTTGGAGCAAAATTGTGCATTAGGTGGGCATCGGGACAACATTTTATTTGGACCCCAGAAATGCCAAGTTCAAGTATTGTTCACGCATTCCTTCAAAGACATTGCTGCATCTAAGGAGATCTGAAAGACCCCACCTACAAATCTTTATTTCATAGGTTTCCAAAAATAGGTTGGGGCTGTGTTGATACAAGGATGAATTATGGGTGTTAATGGGTAGTACAACAATTATATGTGGAAGATGAAGCAACTACACATATATTGGCAATATGCTGTGGTTCAGAAATCTGTAAAAGTTCAGTTGTCTAAAGATGGACCTAAAAAGGAGAGGTTGTTGTGGTACATATCCTATAGTTTGCAGGAAAATGGCGACGGTGAGGAGTTCTCAGCCTTGTCCTCTGGGCTTTGTTCAGCACGGACAAGCACACGGCCATCTAACAGAAGTTTACGCATAACTTTTGTTCTTATTGTCTAGATGCTCATTTTATTCCAAAGTGTCACTTTTGAAACATACAAATTAGTCTGAAGTGCATTGGTAGAGCACTTAAGGGCTCTGGCTCCAAATCTAGCTAGACCCAGGGGTGGCATAGCTGAAGGTGGAAGGATGAGAGAACACACTGGGGTAAGTGCAATGGCCACCCACCAGGGCCAGACCTTAGGTTCAAGGCAACTGGATTACCTGCTACCTGAGTGGCTTGTAGCACCGCCTAGCACCAGAGTCTTGTCCAGGTGAAGAAACCTCATACATGGCCGTCAGAGGATAATGCAGTGGGAGGCTGCAATGTAGTGGATGGGTCCCACTGAGGCACTACCAATGGACATTTAGTGATGGGATCCCCAGGCAGATGGTGAAGGGGAGGCCTGTGGTGGTAGCAGAAGCTGCCAGGGATCAGACATCTAGACAAAGATGATGGACATACTCACAGACTCTTTATTCAACAGGCTTCCAACACAGCAACGGGTAACAGGCCGAGGTAGAAGGTCCATCCTGAAGTGTTCCATGAGGTAGCTGTTGGTAGGGTTGAAGCCTGGGTATCGATCACAGCCCTGGTCCTGTAGATTTGGGCTAGAGAGTTACTTAGGCAGCAATTTGGGGGAGGGGAGCACACAGAGCTGCTTGTCTGGTAGAGTGGTGAGACAGAGGCTGCAGGCTGTCTTTTACCCCAGATTTAATCTTGCAGAATAATAAAACCTCCTAGAAAACCAGCCAGATGGAATATATATAAACTTACACTCTGGGTGGAATTCCAGTCTTCTAACCTATGGCTATGGAAGGCTATGGCTATGGAAGGATAGCATTTAATTGTAAAAAGTCAAAACTTTAACCCTTCTTTCACCAGCAGATGACTCGGGGATAGCATATGGGATGTATCCATTGACAATAGGTAAGTTACTTTTAATTAATTTTAATTTTAATCTGGCTTAACAGAGTTGGTCAGACTTCATGAGCTCACCAAGAAGTCAACTGGAGTGAATTTGTTCGTAATACCCATTGTTTGGGTCATTACAGAAGTGTTGCAAAGGTGATGACCACCAAAGCACTTTAACCTCATTTGGTAAAGTCCTATGTAACATCGCAGTAAGTTTGGGTAGGTGAATTGAGGTTACAGATTCCCTTTAAAGGGAACCTGTCATCAGAATTTGACCTAATAAACCACTACCAGTATGTTGTGAAGCAGATTAACACCTTCCAGATCATGTTTCTTTTATGGCTCAGTGTGTTGGCATCTTCCAGAAATACAACTTTGAAGTGAGATGTAAATGGGTTGTATAAAGTCATGGAGGCAGAGATCTCAGCATTGAAGTCAAGCTCACTCTACCTCAGAATGAAGGAGATCTGGTTAGTGATGTGTCTGGATGCAGGACCACCAATTACAGCGAAGAGGGAATTCTGAAGAAAAGCTTGACTTCAATGTTAAACTCTCCACCTCCTTGACTCCTAATAATAATTCCTTATTTATATAGCACACACAGATTACACAGCGCTGCACAGAGCTCCATATCGGTCCCTGTCCCCATGGGGCTCACAATCTAATCAACCTACCAGTATGTTTTGGAGTGTGGGAGGAAACCGGAGGACCCAGAGGAAACCCACGCAATCACGGAGAGAACATACAAACTCTTGTCACTTCAAAGTTAATTTTCTCGACTATGCCACCAAACTGGGCCATGAAATAGACATGATCTAGAAGGTGTTTACCAGCTTGATGACATACTGGTAGTGGTTTATTAGGTCACTTTCTGCTGACAGGTTCCCTATAAGTCAATGGAGCCAGATGCATTTCCCCATTTCATGAGATGGTCCTACCCTTTAAAGGGATTGTCCACTATTAGAACACATGTCTGATTACTTTCAAAGATTATCAGCACATTATCTGCCTATTGGTTGTAATGGGAACTACAGCTCACCTATACTATAGTTGATGTGACTAAGATACGATGTCACACTTATCCGGTGGACAGGTGTAGCACTGTTTTGGAAAGAGAGCAGATATGTTCTTATAAAAGTGTTCTTGTATTTTATCTACTTGTCACAGGAAATCGACCACAGTGGGGCTCATTTCCTAAGAGTCCTACGGCCGCACTTTGGTTGGATATTCCTACGATTTTCGATCTGCGGTGCATCACGCCGGGGATTGTGTCGCACGCGATCAGATTTTGGCTCATCGGTGCTGGCTTGCACGAGACACAAATCGGGGGGCGGGCCGTCAGACAACCTGACGGATTTGGCCTACGCGCAGGATTTAACATTTCAAATTGTGCCGCAAGACATGCACTCACATGCACCGAGAAGAAGAAGGTGAACTCTGGCAGACCTCGGCAGACCTCGGCAGGGAAGCGACAGATGCAGGAACTCGGACGCACAAGCTACAGGACCGGGTTATTAAACGTGCCCAGTGTCTCTTTCTGTCCTGCTGAAGAACTGGTAGAATATATATATTCAGGTGAATCTGGATCCTGTGCCTAGGGGAAGTCTATCTGCCAGTCTTCATAACAGGGGCTGGGATTTTTTCATCATTACATGCAGGTGAAGGTAAATGTTTACAGTGTCCCCCTCCCTGGTCATATGACAGCAGAGAACACGCAGTTTGTGTACTGTATCCCATATAAGAAGCAATTAGTAGGGTTTCAGCTTGTGTTATTAATGCGGTACAGAGAGCACATTGTATACAGGTCCCCGGTGCAGGTGGGTCCCTCGGCAGCTGCAGCCCCAGAATTTATGGTTATTGTCTTTATAATTAGCAGCTACATAAACAGTTTATATTTGGGATATTGTTTGCAAATCATAAGTTTATTAGATGTTGCACTCCTGTGGCCGTGTAAAGGCATGATGTTACAGGAAATCTTAGCTGCCTGCTTATATCTAGTATAATTTACTGTTGAGGATATACGGGACTTTAACCTCTTAAAAAATAGGAAGAGAAATACTCCTACTCTCTGTAAGCCCTGGAGGTAGTTGACTATATCAGACGATCACTAGCCTCAGTGGTCACATGTGCCAGAACGGTGACATCACTGCTCATATGTCTCCATTCTTGTACATGATTGGTTGCAGCAGTTACAATGGCCTCCATTGTTGGTCCTGCCAGGACCAGCTAAAAAGGGAAAGAGGGTTAAAGTTATGGAATGGATCATCTGGGAAGAGTAAGTATTCCATAGGGAACCCGTTACATCAAAACTCCACACTAACTGATGTACAGTACCTTGTAGATGCCTGAAATTTACTTTGCATGGTTCCAGTGTGGAAAATGTTCCCTTTAAGAATACAAAAATTATTCCAGTAATTGTTTTTTCAGCAACATATTTCAAAAACAATGAAAATGTAAAATTTGCCGCCACTTTAACCTTATGGAGCTATAGGACCAGCATTAGGTGGGGGTAATTTCCTCGGAGCGCCTCCCCCACAGGTGTCTCCTACCACACTACTGGCATTGACTATAAGAACTAATTGCATCCTTGTCTTTAAGACATTCATGAAATTTATTGGGATATTGCCATTGCAGGGTTTGCCTACCTCTGCCTGATATTAGGATGCACTTAAAGGAGAGAGAGAGATATAAATATTTGTTGTAAGGTTGGACTTGGGTACCTGGGGCCCACCAGTGCAATTAATTTTGGGGGTCCACCTACTACTACATAGAAATAATTTCTAAGCACTAGCGGGTGCAGTGAAACAAAGGATAAACTAAGCCCTTTTTTTTCCATCTCCTCTAGTGCTCGGCTCTTGGTTTGTGCACTGGGGCTGCAGGGGTGACGTCTCAGGGCATTAATGTTAGGAATGATATAAAAATGACCACTAGTTTCCTGGGATTACTGCTGTTGGCTGGGCTGTGGTTAGGGATGTGAGTGTACGCACTCCACACCTACCTACCAAAAACAAAATGCGAAAAACCTTTATAAGAACTGATGACAATAACCCTACTGTGGCATCCCTGCACCACATATACAAGTCACACCTGGCTCTCGGACTCTATAGATATAACAGTACATACTCTGAGAGCTTTCTCACAATAGAAGGTTAGCCAGTGACTACAATACTGATCTGACACAGGAAGAAGTAGGATCAAGTACCTCACAGGTCTTCTCCTTCACATCCAGAATCTGGCTGCAGATGCATCCCCCTCACTGCGCCCCTAAAAATACCAGTTACTTACAGTATAATGTCACCTGGATAACAAATTTCCCACACTGTGCTGCGAAAGAATTACTACTAATTACAAGTAGTAGATAGAAGTAATCAAAAATGGCATTGTTACCCCCCAAAAAATACATGTACATAATACAGTACCTGAATAAATAATACTGTACCACTAAAACATTATGGGGGCCATTTACTAAGTGCCCGATTCGCGTTTTCCCGATGTGTTACCGAATATTTCCGATTTGCGCCGATTTTCCCTGAATTGCCCCGGGATTCGGCGCACACGATCAAATTGTGTCGCATCGGCACAGGCATGCACACGACGGAAATCGGGGTGGCGTGGCCGCACGAAAGCCCGACGGATTCGGAAAAACCGCCGCATTTAAAAGCGCTGGACTCGCGCTTACCTTCACCAGGAATAGGCTCGTGCATTCCGGCGGACCTCGGCGGACTTCAGCGCAGCAGCGAAACCGGGTGGACGTTGGAGGAACTACCTTAGTGAATCCCGGCCGGACCGAATCCACCGCAGAGAACGCGCCGCTGAATCGTGAGTAAATCTGCCCCTATGTGTGTTCTCCACCCCAATTAATTACCTAATACAGTATATTGTTCCTCTGTGAAATATTTTATACATGGGCTCCCTTTGGGCAATATGTGCAGAGGGCACCAGATTCAGGATTTCTGGTGCACGTTCTGCATGAATCTGACGCTCCCTGCACTGCTCCACTTTTCTTTGTTACACCGTTAATATAGGGAGTGCGATACATTTCTGTTGGACACTGCATGATAAATGTGGATTTCCCCTTTATGTGCAGGAATGGTCATGTGCGACACAAATGCAGCGCAGTTACTTCTTAAAGGGAACCTGTCATTAAGGACCTCATTTTCACTAAAGACGGGTTACAAAGCCCATGACACCTGCACTGAAAATATTCCCTTCTGCCTTCTATGAGCATTTACATAAAAATGTAATTGTGTTAGAAGTTACCTTGCTCCCTGACATAATCCCCTGTGTAGTCCGAGGGGTTGAGCTTTGGTTTGGATGCATTTCAAAAAATAACATGTGACTTGTCTGTGCTGGAGACTCATCAGCTCTCAGCTGCCCCCTCTCATTGTACACACTGCCCCCCCTAATTTTACACACCGCCCCCCCTCATAGTAGACACTGCCCGCCTCATTGTACACATTCCCCCCCCCCCTCATTGTACACACTGCCCCCCCCTGGTTGTACACACTGCCCCCCCCTCTTGTACGCACTGCCCCCCCCCTCATTGTACTCACTGCCCCCCTCTCCCCCGGGAAGGGATGCGCGGCCGCGCGGTGACGTCATGACCCGGCCGTGCATATAGGGTCAGAGTGTGATGCATAGATAGTCAGCTGCAGTCACAGTACTCGAGCGGCCAAAACGAGTACTATTGCTGTCAATGCCAGGGGCATCCTATGGGGATGAACAGAGGCCCCTGCCAAAGTTCCAGGAGTCAAGGCCCACCGGGGGATTCTACCCCCACCCCCCCACCCTGGCGGGCCAGTCCGACCCTGATTTGTTGTGATGAAATAGGTAGGGGAAATTGTGGGTACTATCAGTATATTACCAATGTATTCAGGGGCGGTGGGTATGAAGCATTATGTATATACCATATATACTCGTGTATAAGCCGAGTTTTTCAGCACAAAAAATGTGCTGAAAATCCTCAACTCAGCTTATACACGAGTCAATAACCAGCCCAGCACTTGAAAAAAAAAAAACTTATATACTCACCCTCCGGCGGCCCGATGTCCGCGCTGCTCCCCCGATGTCAGCGCGGGTCCTCTTCTGTCTTCTATCTTCTTTTGTCTTCTTTCTTCGGTAACATCATGCTGGGCGCCACCATGTTTTTCTCCCGGCCGTCGCCTAATATGATGTCAGCAGCGGCCGCGTCATACTATGCGTCTGCGAGCCGAGAAGTACATGGTGGCGCCCTGCAGGATGTTACCAAAGAAAGAAGACAGAAGACAAAAGAGGAGCCGCGCTGACATCGGGGGAGCAGCGCGGACATCGGGGGAGCAGCGCTGCGCATCGGAGCCAGCGGAGGGTGAGTATATAAGTTTTTTCTTTTTAGTGATGGGCTCGCTGTACACTAGTGGGGGCTGGCTGTATACTACACGGGATACTACACGGGGCAGGCTGGGCTGGCTGTATACTACATGGGGCATGCTGTATACTACACGGGGCAGGCTGGGCTGGCTGTATACTAATGGGGGCTGGCTGTATACTACACGGGAAAGGCTGGGCTGGCTGTGTACTAGTGAAGGCTGGCTGTATACTACTGGGGACAGGCTGGGCTGGCTGTATACTTAAGGGGGCAGGCTTTATACTACAGGGGGTAGGCTGGGCTGGCTGTATACTACTGGGGGCAGGCTAGGCTGGCTGTATATTACATGGGGCAGACTGTATACTACACGGGGCAGGCTGGGCTGGCTGTATACTAATGGGGGCAGGCTGTATACTACACGGGGCAGGCTGGGCTGGCTGTGTACTAGTAGAGGCTCTCTATATACTACAGGGGGCAGACTGGGCTGGCTGTATACTTAAGGGGGCAGGCTGGGCTTGCTGTACACTACAGGGGGCAGGCTGGGCTGGCTGTATACTACTGGGGGCAGGCTGGGCTGGCTGTATACTACAGGGGGCAGGCTGGGCTGGCTGTATGCTACAGGGGGCAGGCTGGGCTGGCTGTATACTACAGGGGGCAGGCTGGGCTGGCTGTATACTTAAGGGGGCAGGCTGGACTGGCTGTATACTTAAGGGGGCAGGCTGGACTGGCTGTATACTTAAGGGGGCAGACTGGGCTGGCTGTATGCTACACGGGGCAGGCTGGGCTGGCTGTATGCTACTGGGGGCAGGCTGGACTGGCTGTATACTACAGGGGGCAGGCTGGGCTGGCTGTATACTACAGGGGGCAGGCTGAGCTGGCTGTATACTACAGGGGGCAGGCTGGGCTGACTTTATACTACTGGGAGCAGGCTGGGCTGGCTGTATACTGCAAGGGACAGACTGGGCTGGCTGTTTACTACAGGGGGCAGGCTGGCTATATACTACTGGGGACTTGCTGGCAATATACTGGGGGCGTCTGTGATCAATGCATTTCCCACCCTCGGCTTATACTCGAGTCAATAGGTTTTCCCAAATTTTGGTGGTAAAATTAGGGGTCTTGGCTTATACTTGAGTATATACGGTAAGATAATATATATTACAATAAACTTAGCGGGAAAAGTAGTGCATAGTAATTGTGTGTTGGGGGGGAGTAGGAAACAATAGATTATAACCAATTTGGGGATACTGTGTACAGTACAATGAAGCTGTGAAAGGTTCTACATACTTAATAATTCAGGAGCTGGGGGAACTGCATGCATATTAACTCAGGGACCAGGGGACAATATATATTTTATTTAATTTGGAGGGGAAGCCCTTTATATGGTATAATTAATTAAGAGGCCCCTAGGGGAGGGTGTATTGTAGATTTTATAGTTGTGGGGGCACTATTCACTGTATATATGAGAATTCCTTTGGAGCAGTAAGGGCACTCTACATCTTATTTTTTAATTCCATAGCAGGCACAGTAAAGATTATTAGTTAAGTAAAGTCTTATTATTGTTTTCAGGGGCTTAGTATATATTTAAGCGTCATGGTTCACCGTAAATACCAATCATATCTCACCATCCACTACAGCTTTGAATGTGAGACTACAATCATTGTACAGACAATAATTTTGCAGGGGGGAGGGGGCACAGTGTGATCACTTATGATGTGAGGGGTATATATTTTAGGAGCATAGGTTGGGATATAGTTGTTATCCATGGGACACCACACTGTAATTGACCATGGTATTTAGGACCTTAGTGTGGAGATATGTTTCAAGATGTTAGATGCTGCAAATCAGAACCAGAACCCCAGTGGAGCATGCATGGGTTTTAAGTCTTTGTATGCCTGAAAGGTGGCCTAAGCATTTGAGTTTTATTGTTGCCAGCTTATTTTTTCACTTTAAAAAACTTTTTATAAAATCTTTAAACAATAGATACAAACAGAAGCAGAGTTGGCTTAGCACTGAATCATAAGTTAAGTACAGTTCCGATCGCAATCAGACATAAGGTGTTTATAGACCTATAACATTGTTATAAAAGATTAGCTAAGTATAAACCTAAACAGAAACATTGGATGAATTGTATCACAAGGTTATTGTTTAGGCTAGTTCCAATAAAGAGATTTATGAGTACTTAACCAAAGAACAACTAGGAGTATCAGAGACCACCGGGTATGAAGGGTTCTGGTTAGACCATTATTACGGAAACGGGAGATACTTACTTTGGAGCCGATCACAGGTGGGCGCCGCCATCTTTATGAGGATCGACGCTCCCCGTGACGTCATCGGGGGGGGAGGGGGTCATTTGGGTCGTCGAATGTTGCCATGACAGCCTCGGGTCTTCCGAAGACCCGAGCCTGTCTGGTTTTAGCCTTTTCATTACAATGTTCCATTCAAACATTGTAATGAATGAGGAGGAAAATCCCCATATAAGGCCATACTGTACGGGAGTATATGGTAGGATAAATCAGACCCTCTAGGGATAAAGTACCCTAGGGGGGTCGGAAAAAAAAAACCTATATTAAATAAACCAAAAATTCAGATCACCTCCATTTCCCTAGAAGTCACATAAATATAAATAAACAGTAAAAATTATAAACACATTAGGTATAACCGCATCCAGAAATGCCCGATCTATCAACATATAATAACGGTTTTTCACCGTGTTTAACCCTGTAACGGAAAATAACGCCCGAAGTCAAAAATGGCAGTTTTTTTCCATTTTGAAAAATATAAAAAATTCTATAATAGTGATCAAAAGGTCGTACAGTCCAAAAAAATAAAGCATTCAAAATGTCATCAAAAGTTGCAAAAATGACACTACCCACAGCTCTGCACACCGAAGTATGAAAAAGTTATTAGTGCCAGAAGATGGCAAATTAATTTTTTTTTTTTTGTACAGGAGGTTTTCATTTTTGTCAATGTATGAAAACATTTTAAAACCTATACACATTTGGTATCCCCGTGATCGCACCACGCAAAGAATAAAGTAGACATGTCATTTGGGGCACACACTGAAAGCCGTAAAATCCAAGCCCACGAGAAAATGGCACAAATGCGTTTTTTCACCAATTTCACTGCATTTGGAATTTTTTTTTCCGTTTCCCAGTACAAGGCAAATGCGGTCAGTATGAAGTGTAATTTGTTACGCAGAAAACAAGCCCTCACATAGCTATTTACATGGAAAAATTAAAAAATTATAGATTTTTGAAGGTGGGGAGTGAAAAACTGAAACACAAAAATGAAAAAAGGCCTTGGCTGTTAAGGGGTTAAGGAAGGAGTCAAGATGTACAAATAGAAGAACTAGTTGGTGGAGAGAGTTGTAAACTGGATTGGCATAGGGTGTGGATGAATCTTTTTTGCTTTCTGGATACAGTTGCATTTCCAGAGAATTCTCTGCATCCGCATCCCCTCCCAGAGGTATAGGGTATAGTACCATCTTGTAATAGTTTTTGGAGCAGCATCTTGGTGGGTTGTACATCGAACGGTGGAGTAAATGTGTCAAAATGCTGTACACCACTACAGATTCTGATGTGTTTTCAAGTCAGTATTCCATCTAAGCACAGGTCTTAGTTTTGTTGTTGATTAATTTTTAGGAAAATACCCCTACATTTGTGGGGGGGTTGTTCACAAAAGGAGAGCAGAATAGAACCGATTGAGGGTGGGGCCATTTCTAAGGAGTGGAAGACACTTTTTGTTTTTGTTTACTTTTGAAACTGTAATTAAGTAAAATGAGAGGGAAGAATAATTCCACAGTTGTGATATCATGTAAGATTTTAAAGAGGAGGGACCTTTTATTGACATCTAAATTGATACCCAAGTTTTTGTACATTATTTTTCTACCAATCCTACAACTGGTCAACTACACAGGCTGTATGATATAATTCAGGAGGCTGAGTCTATGTCGGATTATAGTATTCTATTTTATTCTGGGTTTTTTCCTTGGCATACAAAGCGTTAAAGTTGAGAGTAAGTTTGACTGAAGAAAGATTGAGGAAGAGAGATTGGAAGCGTTCAGAATAATAATAAAAACTGGGGCAGAGCCAGCAATTTATAGGTGGCTACTCTACCAAACGTGGATATTTGATATTGAATATATGAATTGAGTTCATCTGAGGTTTATTTAAAGAGGACCCGTCACCCCCAAAAAAGACCCCCACCAAACATGCCCCCCATAATCCTCTCCTCAGCCCCTTTCCATATATGTTAAATTTATTTTAATTTATGTTGTGAAAGTTTTTATTAAAGGATCTGACCTCTCATCAATAAGAGGTTGGATCCTCGTATCCACTGAGCTGGCAGTCGGGTATATTCATGAGGGGGCCGGCAGTCCTCTCTATGCGCTGGCCGACACTCCCCCACCACGCCCCTCTGAGAAGCCGGCAGCATCGCATATATTGCACAATCAATGCCGGCTGTATTCTTCCTGGCCAATGCCAGAAACACTAAATAAGAAAGTATAAGATCAAGTGATGGCCACATCGTAGAGAGATGTGTAATCCATCACTTAACCTTTTTTATACTTTTGTATTTAGTGTTCCAGACTTCTCAGAGGGGCATGGTGGGGGAGTGTCGGCCAGCGCATAGAGAGGAGTGCCAGCCCCCTCATGAATATACCCGACTGCCAGCGCAGTGGATATGAGATCCTTTAGTAAGAACTTTCACAACATATATTTAAAAAATTTAACATATATGGATGGAGCTGGGGAGAGGATTATGGGGGGCATGTTTGGTGGGGGTCCTTTAAAAACCTCCTCATTAAAGGAGTCCTGAAAATGATGCTGCTAAAGAGGTTTAGTAGGAAATGATAGATGGATCCCAGGATACAGAAACTTAGGGCCACATTTATCACTCGTTTTTTCTGTTGTTTTTGCGCCTTTTCATTCAGGCGCACCGTTTTTGCGCCATTTTTGCGATTAAACGCCAAACTAGCCGCGCAGCAAAAATAACCAGCTTTCCCTCATCTATCTTACCAATCCAGATGTTTTGCTGCGCCTAATGATATTCATCACTTGCAACGTTTTCATTTAGGCGCAAAAACACTCCAGCCCGAAGGTGGCGTTAACTGAGAAGAAAGCACTGAGCCCCTTTGCAGAACAGCTCATTTCTAGCAGCAGAGCTCAGCCAGACACTAGAACATATAATAGACACATTGGGGCAGATTTATCAAGTGTCTGAAAGTCAGAATATTTCTAGTTGCCCATGGCAACCAATCACAGCTCCCCTTTAAAGTATTCATAAGCACTGCTAAAATGAAAGCTGAGCTGTGTTGGTTGTCATGGGCAACTAGAAATATTCTGACTTTCAGACAGCTTGATAAATCTGCCCCATTACATACACTGCAGACAGGAGCTGCAGACTCTATTTACAGTACATCACCTTCTATTTACAAAACATTCTGCAAAACGCTGAGCTCACAGCAAGAGCAAGAGAACTTTGCACAAGTTTGCAAGAAGTTTGCAGAATGTTGCAGATACGACATACAAGTGTCCCCCATGTAATTCTGCACAGTATCTGAGAGGGATACTGTGCAGAATTACAGGGGTGCAGCAGGAGACCAGCACTGGGGGAGCCACTGCTGAGGAGGTCACTGGGTGCAGGGTGTCACACACCTGGGTGCTGCTGTGAGTGTTATCTTCATTCTGGGCTGTGGGAGAAGCAGAGAGGAGCTTGTAGCAGGATCACATGTAAGAGCCCGAATCTAACATTGCGCCTAAACTGCGCCAAAATTGCGCCTAAACTGTTTTAAGCTAAAGTGATTAATAAGAGGCAGAAAATATACTTATCACAGATGGGTGTAGCTTGTGATAATTCTGGCAAAACAGTGCGCCAGAATTTAGGCGCAACTACTACACGTAGGCGCACAAAAGTGATAAATGTGGCCCTTAGAGTGTTTGGAGGTCAGCTGGGGGTATATGAATTTGGGGAATCTGGGATTTGGTATAATTGACCTTATAATATGCTATTGCACTAAATTTGTTGTTGATATGTGTTAGTTAGTGTTGTCAACTTTTTTGACATTTGCAAATTATTTAGGGGCTACCCTGGTAATTTTAGTGGTCATGATTAAATTACATTTTTAAGGCTTGATAATACACCTGGGTAAGGTGTAAATTTTTGCAGATCCATCTGTTGTTTTTAGTAACAGTTTTGTCTTCTGTATAATATAGCAGTTACACACCCTGCATGAAAAGGGTTCAGTCTATAAACCCTCTCCATACAGGGTGAACGACGCTGTACCATAATAATAAATTATAAAAAAAAGGACTTTTGGAAATCTCTCGTTAATTAACTGTGGAATTGCTCCTCTGTTACACATCCTATTAATATATGAAAACATATTCAGATTTTATTTCCATTTCCAGTGGAGTATTCCATACAGAGTTTGATACATCAGTGCTAATATTATCAAAAAGTGCAGATACATTCCCTTTTCAGTTACATATGGTAATGCCTTTATAAGAAATTATACAGTACAGTAAAACAAAAAGTTGTTCCAGAGAAAAAATGTTTTTAAGAATTGTTAAAAGGCTGGCCTACCAGTAGATATAATCAGGGAAGGAGACTCTGCTACAGGTATTTAGGGGTACATATGTTGTGCTTCCGACAAACAAAAGCAAAGTTGTGTGCCACTGTTAAATTAGTACAGAAAACATGAATTTTATTAGAATACACACCTAAACACAGACAATAACATAAAAACTATTAAAAATAGTAGTACCAAAGTACATACCGTTGTGACCCCGGTTCTGTTCCTGACTTTGCTCCTCTGCTGCCTGCCCTGACCATCTGCCTTGCTCTTGACTATGATCCCGTGCTGCCTGTCCTGATCTCCAGCCTGTCTACGACTCCGTAGCCACCGCAAGCAAAGTCACACCTGTGGAGCAACCCGGTGGTATCCCACTGCAGCAAATCCAACCCACTTTGCAGCGAGCTCTGGTGAAAACCGCGTGCCACTTAGACTCTGCTCCTGGCTGTTGGCTTAGGCCATCGCTCGTGGTGGTACAGAGGGTCCACTACCCCTGATCCTGACAGTGCTTCACTGCCACCCCAAATAAACCACATGAAGGTGAAATTCACTCCATATTACTTTACCTTTATGATATAAATCATTACTTAGGTAAAAATATCTGTGTTACCCTATTCTACTAAACGCATTAGCAGCCGCAGGTAGCACTTGCAGATAACCGATAATTGCCCGACTGCACCTGTACTTGCTATTGTTTCTAGCTGCAAGTCCAGGTGCAGCCTAACAATTACCGGCATAACGCCAACGGTGCCCAACACATGGGTAATGGTACCCTATTATAGTCTGAATTACATTATCAACAGAAGCTTATACATATATATTAGCATCACTTGCTTATTACATAGCGATTTTAGCATCTGTGAGAATTCATCATCAATTTGACCCCGTGCCGTAGTCATTAGAGGTGTAAAAACGTTTGCTTTGACAGTAGAATTTCACAGCTGTAAAATAAATAATTGTTGCCATAAACATACAAGAAGTACAAATTAAACAGCGAGCTCTCCAGCTAAATGCTGTAATCCAATGTATCATCACAGGTCATAAATTAATGGTCACAATGTAGAGCGAAGCAATTGTAGAAGCACAACGTAACTTCCTTCTAATTCATGCAAGTGGAAAGAATTAAGAGATGTTTTCCTATAGTATTTTATTCAGTACATCCGTTACCAATGTGCTGGCGAAGTAAGGGTTAAAGGATTGCCGGAAGATACCAGAAACAAATGCAATATGGTGGCGGGATGATATACGTTAATCTATTGGAAGATTTGAAATTCATCCCTTGGAATCGATTTACAAGTTGGGATTATTCCAAATGTTGGTAGGTCAGCTGGATAAGTGCTCTAACCGGCTTACCGCATTTAATAGCAGAGCAAATTTACTAGTTCTGACCTAAGAGTATTCACTTACCCATAATTCATTCATATCTGTACTATATCATCAGCCTAAGGCAATAAAACAGTGGTGAGGATCACAAATTAGTTACACGAAATATAAAATACAGACTTTTATTTTAAAAAAATAAATATATAAATATACAGTAGGTGGAATGCTAATGACAATTACAAATAAGAGTCATGGACCTCTGAGGTCAATTCTCATTTTTGGTACCTGTTTAAAAGGGACCTGTTTCTTCTCCTAACATTCATAACCATAATAAGAAATAATAATTTGGAGAATCTTTCTTTAACATGTACTTTTTTTTGGTTTGAATTCTGTTCTTTTTTCATTTAAAAATTGAATAATGAATAAATTGACAAATAGATGTTAGGGGAAGTTAGGGAGTGTAAAATGTCAGAACCAATGAATTCTGCCAGGGGCACACCATTTTCATACAAAGAGTTGTAACACCTAGATAAGGGGAAAAATTAAAGCTGAGTCCCATATCAAAATAGTTGTTGGGTCCTCTCTATGTAAAGGGATATTCTAGCTTTAGTCCTTTCTATAGTATGGGCCCCAGGTGGTCTTAAAGAATAATGAAGTAATACTTACCTCTGTCCGCTCCTCCCGTCACCTGCATTCTCTGTTAGTATGATAAGGCTCAGCAGTGATGTCACATGGAGGCCAGCGGTGACAGGAGACACAGTGACACTAAATATTACTTCTTTATTATATTTACAAGTGACACAAAGTGCAGTGTACAGTGTAAGTACATACATGACAAGCCTGGCAGCTTTGATCACATAGATGAGAATGGAATAAGTTGTAAAAACCAACAATGAAATAGTTACATGAGGTGTTGTCTGTGTGAGCGCTAAGGGTTAACAGCTTCCCTGCTGTGAAGATAGTGGAAAGCAGCTGCTATGACATAGATTGAGGTTCAGAGAGACAGAGAGACAAAGAAAATTATGCAAAATAAGAGAATAATGTTCTACCTCACTATTTTTGAATGAGACTTCTGCATCCACAGAGCTGCAAAGCACAGGCCTCTCCTGCTACACACATAGAGCATCACATGACCTCCCTCCAGAGTGAGCAGGGTGCAGCAGCCCCTCCCCTCCTGCAGTTAGAGTCCATGGAATTTCTTGTGTAAACAAAATATGGTCTTGCAGAGATAATCTGTCCTTCTGAGTAATGGGAACATAAAGTATAATGGAGAGTCTTATCATTTTCATTACATAAACAATATCAATTATTTGCAGAAAGTGGTCCAGCCCAGGAAGGGTTGTTTTTTGTCATTATTATATAATACAAAACACTATAGTTAATATTGGGATCATGTTGGCTGATATCCAGTGTAGAGGCTTTGTGACTGGGAGTGATATAGAATTGTGCAGAAGTGAGAATAACCTTGTGATGAATGCAGTTTTACTCTACAATGAAAAGCTTTATACATACAAACTGTTCATAAAGTTTAAAGGCTATGGTACCAAATACTAATGAAATGTATGTAAACTAACAAATTCTCTCTGTCTCATTATCCTGGCATTTGGCTAATATAAAATAATTCCGGTGATTCTAATTGACTTTCAATGGGAAAGGTGTTGTCAAGAATCTGCCCAGCAACAGCTCAAGTACAATCAGACTTGGCACAAGCTGTCAGACTAGGTAAGTGGTTGTGAAGTAACTCTGCAATATCCCTGCAGGCTAAGGCCATGCTTTCTGCAAATAAGCCACTCTGAAAGGGGCAAACCTGCTATCTGGAACCTAATTACTTAGTCTGGCAGCTGCTGGAAGGGGGGGTATTAGGAAATCAGAGATGAACCAGTATTCACACTAGTACACAGAAAAGTAAAAAGCCAATAACAAGTCTGAGACAGGGAAAGTGGGGTCACACCTGGAGATACACGACAAGAAGGGACAAGTACTCGGATAGAACCAAGTCAAAATCAAGATGTGGCAAAGGTACAGAATTGAAAAGCAATAGAATGGTCAAAAAATATAGCTGAAGTCGGATACAGGAAATAGCAAAGATAGTAATAGCACAAGAAAAGGCAAGGAGAAGAACTGCGATAACCAACACCCTCTGAAGGAACTGGGCAGTATATACAGTATAATACTGGGAGTAATGGACACTGCCCCCAGCACTGACTGGTTCAGCCATCAATCACTCAAGCCTTTCAGCTGAACACACAACAAGCTAAACTCAAACCAAGCTTTCCTTAAAGGGGTATTCCGGGAATATGAACGTCTGACACAAAAACCCATGATGATATAAATAAATAAATACAACAATACTCAATGTCATTAGTAACCAAACGGAGCTTAAATAAATTGATTTTATGATTTACAAAATCTATAGCCTCTCTAAAGTAGGTGGAGTTATCACTAAGATGGCCGCCACTCGAAACTACAAGTTCCATGATCCTTTAGCTCTCAGTAACTCCTCCTACCACTTATGCTCTGCTCCCAGTGATGATCTAACAGACTTTCTTGCACTGTTACCATAGTAATGATGTGTAACTGCCATCACCACAACAATGACCATATACTGAATGCACTGCAACCAACCGACTACAGCCAAACATAGTGGTGATCACATGACCTGCCCAGGCAGGTACAGGACATGTGTTGTGGACATGTGACCAGCGGCCATCTTCTGTCCTGCAACGGACCGCGCGGAGGAAATTAACGGACTGAGTAAAGGGCCAGTAGCATTTTAATTCTTCATTACAGTGTATGTCAGCAGCATTTTCTGCTAAGGGGAGCTAAATTTTAAATAACAACTAATTACACATTAGCTTATATTTTGAGTACCCACTTGTATATGAATTATGCTGATTCCTGGAATACCCCTTTAAGGAAAGATCCTGAAAGGGAGCAGTCAATCAAGGCAGCTCTGGGTGTGGTTTTCAAGCACAGAAGCCTGAAATCTCTTTCAGAGCAATTAGCGAGTTCTGACAGGTGTATTCTAATTTCATGTCAAACAGTGAGAAAAACATATATATGTGTCTTTTTAAATTGTGCACTGTATGTAAACTTCTGGCTTCAGCTGTATTAGTACAAGCTGCTGTGTTATTGAAGCCATTCTGTATTTATTGTCTGACCATCACAGTACTGATTTCCTTTCATGTTGGAACCACAGGCTACAGAATAAGGGTTATAAGATTTTTTTCAATATGGTTAATTTCACAAATTTATTTCATGATGCATACAAATGTTTCTTGTATTTTTCTCCTTACATAATGTGTGATTATTATCTAATATCAGCCAGCAGGTAGCTCTAGGCATCTATTGATTGATCTGATCCTAGGCTGTCAGACAGCACGACCATCCATCTCATAGGTGTTTCTAAGACTCATTTCAATGTTAGGCTGGTTTATATATCTCCCAAAATATATCCTGAACTTAATGAACTGTATAGGCTATCGCTTCATAAATTTGTAAAATGAAAAACTAAATATGTAAAACTGTAAAAAAAAATGCAAAATGCACTATGATCTAGGCACTATACAGTTTTAACAAGTTATGCTAATGGTTATCCACCAGAGGTTATCAAGACTGGAGCCTGGAGCACCTCAGGCTCATTTGCATACAGTCCTTCATCCTGGTGGTAGATGTCCTTGAAGTGGCCGAACACAAGAGGGAGTGACCTCAATCGGATCGGCCCCAACTTTCGCAAGTCACTTCGGCAATGCTTGTCTCTTGGAGTAAGTACTGGACATGAAATCCTTTGTGTTAAAGGGGTTGGCCACTTTACCTCATGTATTTTGTAATGAGTGTGGAAGGCAGGATATTAGGTATTTTACTAATATATATCTATTACAAGTTCTGCTCCTCTTTCTCGATCTGTAAAGTGCAGCCTCTTGTCTTCTACCTCATCAGCCAGACATTCCTGTCCACACAATGGCCGCAGATGGAGGGTCATGTGATCTTTTAGTGGCGATTGCTGATGGAGAGATAGAGACCACACGACCCTCCATCTACGGCCATTTTATGGACAGGAATGTCTGGCTGATGCCCGCACTTTATATGTAAAGAAAGCGGTGCAGAACTTCTAATTGATATATATACTGGTAAATTACCAAATATCCTGCCTTCCACACTTACATTACAAAAGACATGAGGTAAAGTGGCCTACCCATTTAAGCCATGCTTATTAGATTGTCAGGAGATACTGGCAAATTTTGGCTATGTCCTGAAAAAAAAGAAATATGGTTGGAGACACTTACCTCGAGTATAAGCCGACCCGAGTATAAGCCGAGACCCCTAATTTTACAACCAAAAACTGGGAAAACCTATTGACTCAAGTATAAGCAAAGGGTGGGAAATGCATTGGTCTCCACACATCACTTGGCTTAGCGACGCCCCCTGCTCCTCTACAGCCAATCCCGAGTGTGGGGAGTTATTCATATATTTGAAAAGGACACATGGAGGAGCAATTTCCCAAGGGTGGGGGGGGAAGACTGCTCCTTTCCAGCCCCTCCCAATTGGCAACTGCCTAGTCACACAGCAGATGCTAATGAAAGGTACAATATAACATATCTTTTCTTCTCTAAAACCTATTTTTTTTATACAAAAACACTTTGGCAGTGTATGTACTATGCTCTGTGGGGACTGGGGGAGTGCTAAAAATGTGATTGGTTGCCATGGGCAACTAGAAATATTCTGACTTTCAGACAGCTCGATAAATCTGCCCCAATATGTTTAATCATATTTACATGCATTCTGGGAATAAGAGGAGGCGGTTGAATATTTATATGTTTAATTTTTTTAGGCCACTTAGGCTTTTTGAAACATAGTGGGGCACATTTACTTACCCGGTCCAGTCGCGATCCAGCGGTGCGTTCTCTGCACTGGATTCGGGTCCGGCCGGGATTTAATAAGGTAGTTCCTCCGCCGTCCACCAGGTGGCGCTGCTGCGCTGAAAAGCATTTTAACGCGCCGGAATTCACCAAGGCCGTCTGAGTGAAGGTAAGCGGGTCCCGAGCGACACATTTTCGGTTCTTAAATGCAGCGGTTTTTCCGAATACGTCGGGTTTTCGTTCGGCCACGCCCCCCGATTTCCATCGCGCGCATGCCGGCGCCGATGCGCCACAATCCGATCGCGTGCGCCAAAATCCCGGGGCAATTCAGGTACAATCGGCGCAAATCGGAAATATTCGGGTAACACGTCGGGAAAACGCGAATCGGGCCCTTAGTAAATGACCCCCAGTGTGTGTAATGTCTTATACAATACACTACAATATTTCAATATATTGTTGCTTATCTACACCCTATAGGTAATAGGGTTGCTTGAATAACAGGTTTGGGACCCTCTGAGAGGCTACCCCCAGTATCATGGAAAACACTTGTGGGAGGCAAATGGGCTACAGCTGTTAGGCTCAACAAGTTAAGTTCTGCCCCTTAAATCCTTAGCAAAACTGCGCTGTAATAGTGCACATTGCTATGCTGTAATAATATGTAACTGCAAGCTATGTTCACAAGTCACAGGAAACTCAGCAACAGGTCTTCATCCAAATTCCTCCATCATAAAAGTGCCTAACACATGGGACACATATGCTTCAGCCATTATGACCTCTGAAGAATCCAGCCAGAAACGGCTGGCTTGGGCCCTTACTTTCTGCGAGGGGTTGCATTCCAAAGTAATTGGAAAGCTGAAAATTCTAAATCTGCAGCGCAGATAATTTTAGGCTGCAGGTTTCTAAGTAGAATTTGTCCACCAGCCATTACTCTAAATGGCTTTGGGTTAGCGATTGCACACTGTTTATCCCTGGCCCAAAATATAATGGGCTTTGCATCGTAGTTCAGTGGGTAGTTGCTGTGGCTATTTCCAGGCCTTTGCAATTCACAGATGGAATGACAAGGCAAAGGATTGATGCAGAAATTGGCACATACTTTTTTCACATTATAAAGGTGAACTTATCATTCACTATATATAGTAGGTAATGTAAAATTTTGAGGATAATTCTGCAGAATTTGTGTCCCATATTGAGATACCCACATAACTCATAGGAGGCCACGGAAGATAATAATGGAGATATCCAGGGGACAGATAAGAAAAATTCAAAGAGGATAACATTAGGATCAGGGGACTGCTTTAATTAGGCAACTTGTTAGAACACTAGAAAGGCATCTTCTTCAGGCCAACAATTCTGTAAAGCAGGTGTGACATTTGTGCCAATTCAGGCTTCTAGGCCATCATCTGGCTGAGGATGTGCTGATTAGTGTCATTTTGTTCCATTCTGTCTTTGCTAGTCTGAACACTGGTGGTGTTTCTAGCATCCTTGATTGATTTCCATCACACCCCTCTGTCTCTTGTGAACTCTGCTACTATTAACTAACCGTTAATCTGCTAAGATAGACAGAATCTCTTCCTACTCTCATTGCTACCCTGTCTGATCTCAGAGAACTGAACCAATCATATCCATGACCAACACTCTAGTATCTAACTTAAGGTTTTGTGGACTAGTGCCCTTTGCCTGATATAGTCTTAATTCTCTATTGTTTGCCTTGTGATGTTGTACTGCATTGTCCTCTTAGTTCGGACCCATATTTGGTGACTGACCTTTTCTGTTTGCATTGTCTTGTCCTTTTCTCAGTGTTTGCATTTTGACCTAGGAATGAAACGTCAACTAGTTGTCTCCTACCGCCTTAAGCAGGGACACATAGGAAAGGGGTTTAGTATTAGGACCCACCTAATTGCCTCTAGCCATTCACACTGTTTTCCTACAGCAGCAATACAGCAGACCGTCTGTCAGGATATTTATTCAAATATCTGTTTGGTAAAGGACATGGAAAAATTTACCCCTTTTGTTTCAATGGTCCAATGGTATTCCTGTCTTCCTCTCACACCTGTGCTGCTACTGCAGTTGGGTTCTGCCTTGTCATATATCAGAATTTAAAATCAGACATCAAAATATAATTTTCTTCATTCTCCAATATTGACAGGGAAATGAACGTGGTCCAGAAAAGATGGCTAACACTGGAACCTGCTTTATAGATTGCTCTGCTGAACCTCGTCTGGTACCTACCTATGATCACAGGAAGACCTATTTTTCAAAGTATGTGCCTTTTCTTTTTTAAGATTTCTATTTTAAAAAGAAGCCACAGGTATCGAACTGACCAAAAATATTCAATGTTTAGTCTGTGGCTACTGAGTAATGAGACTAATCAGAGGACTAAATGCGGAATCACTGTACAGGAAGCGGAATTGCACTTTTTCTTAAAAATTCACAGGCAGAAGAATTCTATAAGTATCTTAGGAGAAATTACTTCCTGTTGCCTACTTACTGTCTGCACTAAATCATTGAGTGTCTTCAGCCATTAAGTCACTTTCACTCCCAGGGTCACTCACTCTATTAATAGTGGAGTGAAATTTTCCAAGGATCCCTTATGCTTAAATCTCTTCACTAATTACTACCCATCCCATTTGTATGTCAGTAATATTTTTTGCATCAGTTATTGTGACCTAAAACCAGTGGTCCAACACACAGAACAGGTACCAATCTACCCACATGAAAACTCCAAATCTGGATTTGTCTCCAAATAAGTGATGCAGAAACCCGAGTACCTGGTATTTGAATGACAATATTTGAAGCTGGGATGAAATTTTTTGTACTAACTTGGGCTCAAATTCATCATGATAGACCTTAGGTTCAGAGGTGTAACTACAGTGGTAGCAGCCATAGCAGCCGCTATGGGGCCAGCAGTGTCAGGGGGCCCCGTCATCCGACCTGACACAATAAAGAATGGAGGATGTGTACCATTATATCTATATTGTACTGCACTTGTACAGCATTATATGTATATAACATATACAGTGATGTATATATGCCGTATCTGTGATGTGTATATGGTGTCTGTATACACTGTGAGTATGTTGCATATGGCACTGTATGTATGTGTATATGTATATGAGTGTATTTATATGTGATTGTAACTCGCAAGTATGAGTATACTAATATGTATATTTTTTAAGTGGGAAGGGGGCCCCATGCAGTAGCCTGCTAGGGGGCCCTGTCTCTTCTAGTTACGCCACTGCTTAGGTTTCAAGAATAGAGCATATGAAAGGAGCCCTCTCCAGGTACAATAGAATGCTGAAATGCATTAATAAGAGATTCAGACCTCACAATGGATGTCTGACTCAGTGAAAGTTGTATCAGGGGGCATGGGGCCAACTTGAGGATAACACCTGAAAACACAGCTAATTGTCTTACGTTCAAGTTTGTAAGTTGTAACCATTAAGCCAGTTGCCTTCTGTATGTTTTGTAGCCATCATGTTGCTACTTCAACTTAAAGGACATCTACCACCAGGATGAAGGATTGTAAACCAAGCACTCTCGTACATGCAGGTGTGTGCCCCCTTAGAAGGATCTGCTCTTCTTTTAGATTCTTATGCCCTGATTTTTAGGAAAAAAAAGTTTTAAAATTGTGCAAATGAGACTTTTTCTAATAGCCAGGGCATAAGAAGCTAAAAGAAGAGCAGATCCTGCTAGAGGGGCCACACACCAGCATGTAAGTGTGCCTGGTTTACAATCCTTGATCCTGGTGGTAGATGTCCTTTAAGTTGAACTAGCAACATGATGGTTACAAAACAGCCATACAGAAGGCAAATGGCTTAATGGTTATGTTGAAGTAATAAGTAGTTCAATATCAACCAGGCAGGGAGTAATTAATAAAATAATAAAACGGCCAAAATAACATAGACACAGACAAATATCGCTGTATCCACGGAGATCTAATTGGATAATCTGCGTGCAGTTTATTTTATACCTTTTTTAAAGTAGGAGTGTTTATACCTAGTGTTCTCACACATTGTGTAGGAAGGATGACCTTATCCACTGTTTCCCATAGATGTTGAGGATATGTAGAGAGGGATGGTCCATATATCTAGTGAAGAATTGATAAAAAGAGGGGAATGTTAGAGTAGTTTAACTTACTTGGTTAACTAATTTACTTATCTGCTTCTTCACTCATGCTTCTATGAACTTTGTACACACTAACAGCTTGGAATACAGGAATATAATTTTGTTTTTGCACAATAGTTGGCCTCTGGCATGGATGTTTGACAGATGCGGAGGACCACTAGGATATGGGAGGGTATAATCCAAGTTTTGCTAAACAATATTATGAAATCTGTATAAATGTCAAATGGGAAACACATATCTATGTTTTATCCGTTTTCACAATTTTTTTTTATATATCATTAATTATATTGTCATGAGTTACTTACGCAAATGGTATAAACACTCCTACTTTAAAAAAGGTATAAAATAAAGTGCACGCAGATCATACAAGATCTCCGTGGATAGAGCTATATTTGTCTGTGTCTGTTATTTTGGCCGTTTTATTATTTTATTAATTACTCTCTGCCTGGTTAATATTGAACTACTTATTACTTCAACAGTTACAACTTACAAACTTGAACGTAAGACAATTAGCTCAGTCGTAATAAAAAGTCTCTCTATGAAGACACGTCACACATATTTTCAAAGGCAAGCAGCGTGTAGACATAGAACACAACATTTGCACATTATACAGTCCCTTTGCAAACCTATAATTGACCGGTCAGTATTAACAGTCGTAATCCAATGAGTGGATGCCCCCACATAATTGTACCCTCTCACTGACAATCCACAAGACAGGGACTGACAGTATATTAGCATTGTACACTTTGTTACTGCATCTTTTAATGTATTTCTTGTAGTGTAACACCAGGCTTTTCTCTTTTAGTATGCTATAATAGTAATGTATGCAGTTTGCATGGCGAAAACTAATGAGGATCCTTTTTTTCAAAGCTTAACTAAACTTTTGATGACAGTCTTTAACCCCTAACGACCTGGCCCTTTAGTTTTTTCACTTCCATTTTTCACTCCCCAGCTTCACAAATCTATAACTTTTTTATTTTTCCACGTAAAGAGCTCTGTGATGGCTTGTTTTCTGCATAATAAATTGCACTTTATAGTGATGATAGTATGTATTCCATGTCGTGTACTGGGAAGCGGAAAAAAAAAATTCCAAATACAGTGAAAATGTATTTGTGCCGTTTTCTTGTGGGCTTGGATTTTACAGCTTTCACTGTGAGCCCCAAATGACAAGTCTAATTTATTCTTAGAATTGGTGCAATTTGATTTTGCCATCTTCTGGCGCTAATAACTTTTTCATACTTCGGTGTATGGAGCTGTAGGTGATGTCATTTTTTGTGACTTTTGATGACGTTTTCAATGCTGCCAGTTTTAGGACTGTATGACCTTTCGATCACATTTGATATAAAAAATTTTATATTTTTTAAAATGGCAAAAAAGTGCCATTTTCGACTTTGGGTGCTATTTTCTGTTACAGGATTAAATGCAGTGAAAAAACGTTATTATATTTTGATAGATCAGGCATTTTTAGATGTGGCGATACCTAATGTGTTTATGATTTTTACAGTTTATGTATATTTATATCAGTTCTAGGGAAAGGGGGGTGATTTGAATTTTTAGGTTTTTTCATTATAATTTATTTTTAACTTTTTTTAAATTTTTATTTTCACTATTTTTCAGACTCCGTAATGTACTTTAACCCTAGGTTGTCTGATCGATCCTATCATATACTACCATACTACAGCGTGGGTTTTCCTACTCATTCATTACAATGTGCTGATAGCACATTGTAATGAAAGGGTTAAAACGAGACACCCTCGGGTCTTCGGAAGACCCGAGGCTGTCATGGAGACGGATCGCCATTCCCGACGACGTCACAAGGAGCGACGATCCTCTGCAAGATGGCGTTGCCCGCTTCAACTATTCAGTTGTGAAACTAAGGCCCCTTCCACACTCGCGTTGCATTTCACGTCAGAGTTTGATCAGGGTGCGATCAGTTTTTGGTCAGTGAAAAACGCACATTTTGCATCAGAGTGCAATCAGTTTTTAGTCAGAGTTTGTTCAGTGTCTCAGTTTTTCACGCGCGTTTTTGATGCAATTTCAATGCAATTTCAATGCGTTTTTCACGCGCAGAAAACGCGCGTGAAATGGACTCAGGACTGAGCTCTACCTTTTCTATGGCAATTGATGCGTTAAAAACGCATTGCACTTGCATTGCACTTGCAAGTGTCTCAGAGTGCAATGCGTTTTTGATGCGTCTCCATAGACTTGTATGGTGCGTTTTTCACGCGCGTGACTTGCAAAAGTAGAGCATGTCGAGATTTAAACGCGCGTTAAAAAAAACGCGCGTGTGTGCATGAAAAAAAATGCAAGTCTGAAAAGACCCATTGATTACAATGGGTCAGAGTGCAATGCAAGTTCTGCGCGTCAAAAGCACGCGCAGAAAACGCGCGTGAAAAACGCAAGTGTGAAAGGGGCCTAAATCATTCCAACTGTTTAGTTATGTTTTAAATGGAACCTGTCAGTAGAAATTGACCTAATAATCCAGCATGTTGTCAATCAGACAAACTCCTCCCAGACCATGTTTCTTTCATTGACCAGTGTGATGCATTACTCAGAAAATCAGCTTTAGGGTACATTCACACGCTGGAGAAGGGATGCTCACCGTACCTAGCCTGGATGCCATAGCCATCTATAGGGGACGTTGCAGCCAGGTACATGTTGCCCCAATGGTAATGTGATGGGGCCTTAAAGTGAGATGTATTAAGTCATGGAGGCGGAAAACTCATTACTGAAGTCAAGCTTTCTCCATTGCTGAGTTCTCTCTGTACGGTAATTAATGGCCCTGTGTCCAAGTACATCATTACTGGCTCTCCATAAATCCATATTATTATGTCAATCTCAGCAGATAGGGTGTTCTAAATCAGAGACAGCAATTGACTTCAGTGCTAAACTCTCCACCTCTGTGACTTTATAAAACAAATTTACATCTCACTTCAAAGTTCATTTTCTGGACGACGCCACCACAATGGGCGATGAAAGTAACATGAAATTAAAGGTGTTATGATGCTTGACAACATACCAATAGTGGATTATTAGGTACATTTCAGCTGACAGGTTCCCTTTAAGCTCTTTTATGCAATTTTGGAGACATATTGATAATGTAAAAAGACCTTACAATGATTGTTGACATCTACTGTACTCACTATGACTTACTACCATAGTCGCACCAGTATAGGGGATATTCACATACTCACCTAGTGGTATACTAGTTAATATTAGACATGAATCTAGATGACCATTGCTAAGGAAATGACACAATGAACACACACACATGATATAATCACCAGGGGCTGGAGGCAATCTACCTACTGAATGCTTTCCAGTAATAATCAAATGTATGAAAATTTCACAGCAAATATTTCTCAAAGATGTTAAGTAAATAGATATCACCTCTTATAGAAGTGTAATTATCAAATCAATTAACAAAGTCACAAGGGAATACAAATCACACAGATGTGTGTTAAATATAAGTGTCAGCATAAAAGGACCCCCCCCCCCCCCCGCCCACCTTGTATTATTATTTGCCGTACTCTGCATTGTTACATGTAACAAGGGGTTGATTCACTCTCCGCCCATGGATGCGTTTGTGAGCAAATAAATAGTGATTTCTAATACAATGAGCTTTTTAGCTGCAAAGCTTTGCCTCGTCAAGGTTCTCAATCTGCCAGATTAATAAATAATTAACAAATAAAAACTTCGACTGAATTCACATAATGTATTGCCTTTGGCCTTTCCATACAGATTTCCTCCACATTAGATGGCACAATAACAAAGCATACAGGACTTTTTTTGTCAACATCAAAACAACATAAACCTTGAAAGAACCCTGAATGACGCCACTAGAAGTCATTAGGTCCTGTCAGGGCCTGTGTTGTACCATAGTGAAGATATGTACAAAGCCTCAATGGGGAGATCCTTGTCAGAAGTGTCTGAGAGCAGAACTGTTCTAGTTGCTCATGGCAACCAATTAGAGCTCAACTTTCATTTTCTCACAGCTGTTTATAAAATAATAGCCGAGTTCTGATTGGTTACCATGGGCAACTAGAACAGTTTTACCTCATACACTTCTAATAAATCTCCCCCAGAACATAATTTTATAATATATACTTAAAAAAGTCTATACTTTATATTGCACTGGAGCGACAGCTTATTTTATATAGACCAATTCTACAGAATTTAATAGAAACAGTCGAAAAGACAATTTATGGGCGGTTTTGTAGAGTCGCCTGAGGGTGCGAGGTTTCTAAGGAACCCATCTCACCAAGTCCTTGGTAGATTGAGAATTGAAGGTTTCCTCGGATATTCCTCCATTTCCTGTATATGTTTCCTGTACTGGGTCCTACTGAAGACGAAGTTCCACTTTCATGCCCGAGGTGGATCGAAGATCCTATATTGAAAATTTGTGTACAGATAGTGCGGCTCACCAAGGTAAAGAGTGAAACATTTTTTATTTTCAAATACTCACAAAAATAGGTTTCAAATCGCTCGTATTAGAAATTTTCTTAAAAGACGCCAAACACCTCGCCCAACCTAGGTTTCGCCCTCACAGGCTTCTTCCGGAGCCACTATAGGTAGGATCTTCAATCGACCTCGGGCATGAAAGTGGAGCCTCGTCTTCAGTAGGATCCAATACAGGAAACGGATAGAAGAACAGGAGGAATGTCTGAGGAAACCTTCAATTTTCAATCTACCAAGGACTTGGTGAGATCGTTCTATGGAACTATTATGCAATGATATATTTTACAGATTAGAGCACTAACACTTTTGTGAATTCTGGCTATTCTGGGAGTTTGCCTTGTTAGTAGCTCCTCTCGCTCCAAACCCTACTTTCTGGATATTGAACTCTTTGAAGACTACCCAAACCAATCACTAAGTTTGATACTATCCAGTTTTGGAATCCTTATACATGTCTGCCACCTCCTGATACACATGAATAGAAGGGCCCTTTGTGGTTCTTAACAAAGGTTCTTAAACTACAGAATTTATACCTGACAGATGAGGCTTGGCTCTGGTACATGTCAAACTATTACAGAAAAATTAGACCTGTGGGGAGCTGACAAGTCTCATAAAACTCAGGGCCCATGCTAGTCTTAATCTGTCACTGTACGCCCCTAAAAGGGAAAATTTTTTTTATCTCGGTAGATTCTAAGGAGGCAGGAGTGTGCGGAAAGTTCAGCTCTAAAGACTTTAAAAGCAATTCTGGACCCTAAAAGAAACGGAATTACAAGGTTTGATTTAGTATTTGTGCAGGTGATATCCATGAGTCTTTGGAAGATATTTATTATATTTATATTTATGTCAATGACCTCTTACATTTTCATAGATTTGGTGTTTGCCCAATAACAATTATCTTATGTCATGGGAAACCCATTGAGATTCAGTAATTTCCAGTAGAATCCAGTCACATATTAAAATGTTTCATTGGAATAGAAAAATATATACATTTGTTTTATGTGGCAGCAATAAAACATAGATAGGTAGCATCAGCCGTGTTTGTACATGTTATAGGCCCAATGTAGCAGCAAGTACATTATGATAGGGAATTATTTCCATGGAGAATAAATCCTCTCTACGGCTGGAGAGTCTGCCCTTTTACGCGATCGATTGTATACAATAGGATTTCACACTTCTCCTGTTTTTTTTCTCTTTTCCGCACAAGAAACTATAACAAGTAATATTGTATATAGCTGATAAACTACTTCTTTATGAAGAAGGATTTGTGTGATGATGAATAGTACTGAAAGTACCGTAGTATTATAATAATAATTCCATACAAACAGGTGCAGTGTATACACACAAATAAAATGTTTGTATTATAGCACATGAATGTGTGTATTGGCAATGAGAGAGAATGTGTGCAAGGCCCCATAGACTTCTATTGGGCATATTTGTGGTGCAGTGCAGGCACTTTGAGGCACCGTGCCTCACATGCAGACTTCCCATACCACAAAGGCAAGGTAAGTCCTATGAGTGAGATTAGATGAGGCAGAGGGAGTGGGAGTGCCTAGGGAGCAGAGGGGGAAGGAGGAAACAGTCTTCTCTGGTAACACCTTCAGGAGCCCTTCTGACTCATTAGCATAATTTTAAAGGTTGATTTTAGAAGGAATGAGGCCATGGATAGCAAATACAAGAAGATTACCACAGTCACAGTGCCTGGATTTCTCATTAAGTGTCCCTGGTTTATCATGCTGGATTTTGATGATAGATTTAACAAAGGGAAAAACTGTCACTGGGAACCCTACATCCAAAAGGTTCCCCTGTACAACTTTCAAAATAAATGAATAATTGTGCCAAAATTAAGTTTTATAGCATTTCTTTTCAGAGTTTATTGAGCAAAAAAATTATGCCTGTCCAGGAAAAATCTATATTTTACCCCCCCCCCCCCCCCCGGCAAAAAAAAAAAATAGAACCAAATGGTCTAGATCTTCTGGAACAGACTAAGATATTTTTGGTCACAGTATCAGAGGACTTTTGGATATGTCATTGTTTGGGGTTGGTTTGTTACATCAAGACTTGAGGAGATCCCTATAATAGAAAACACTATAAAACGAGATCATTTGTTAGAAGACTGAAAGTCAGCTGTTAGTCACCGATATGGAAATGCTGCTAAAAATGACAATAAATCCACAAAGGATTTGCTAAAAAAAGGACTTTTCTCAAGTGGCCAAGTCAAAGCCCCTATCTAAAGCCCTCAGAGATGCTGCAGGAGATCTATGTGTGCACAAATCCCACAGAGCTTAAATTATCCTCCATTGACTTACAGTAAAACGAAATACCTGCTAGAGGTTATTCAGACATAAGGAGACAACAGATAGTGATGGTTTTGATGAATAATCACACACTTAATGACGTGGTGCCACTAGCAATGTTTTTTATAGATATCCATGGATCCCAGCTATCATAAATCAAGGGCCCATCAGTTCCCTTTGTTCACAAGGGGCACTTGTTGTTACTGTGTGACCTTTTTATCATGGTTCTTAGGGGTCTCTCTGGTTGGAGCCCTATTCCCCAGCAGTCAGACATTTGCCCTGTATTTACAGAGTATCATTATTGGCACAACTCCTTTAAGTCTAGGGCTACATGAGGACTGGGAAATTTACCATCTAAATCAAGTAAACCAGGGACAGTTGCTCATGGGGCAGCATGGTGGCTTAGTGGTTAGCGCTTCAGCCTTGCAGTGCTGGGGCCCTGAGTTCAAGTCCATCCAGGTCAACATCTTCAAATAGTTTGTATGTTCTTTCCATGTTTGCGTGGGTTTCTTCCAGGTCTTCCAGTTTCCCCCACACTCCAAAACATACTGGTAGGTTGATTAGATTGTGAGCCCCATTGGGGGCTAGGACTGTATTGGCAAAACTCCGGACAGCGCTGCCTAATCTGTGTGCGCTATATAGGAATAATAATAAATAAATTATTATTATAGTTTCACAGGCTGTTAGACTGTCTAACCCCTTCCCTCTGCCTGATGTAATCTCACTCCGGCAGAACACATCCCAGTACACACTGGGATGTGTTCCCGCACAGGGTAACTGCCTGTGAAGATGCAGCATGGAGGAGCTCTGGTAACTGTCTTGGAGCTCTTGTGGCTCATTAGCAAAATTTTAAAAAGAAGGAAGGAGGTCATGGATGAAAAATATTAGAAGATTTTCTCAGTCACGGTGCCTGGATCTATGAGTAAGTGTCCTGAGTCTATCATACTTGATTTTGAAGGTAGATTTTCTTTAACGGTTTTTCCAATAATGTGGCAATTTCAAAAAACTATGATCAAGTTGGAAAATTTCAACCCTGTCTGATTTCTGAGTGACCACATGTATTATTTTTAATTTTGACTGGTAGGTCAACCTATATGATGTGAATATCATATTATCGCCATGTGGACCTGTGTAATGACACATAATAAATACCACAAATATTCACAAACTCTACAAATTTATAGAAGTACAGCACAAGGCACCAACATACATGATACATGTCAGAAGTAAGGTAGTCACTGGGGCCAGAGACAATCTGACTACTTATTATACAATTGTTAATCAAATCTATGAATATTTCACAGCAAACTTTGCTGTATATGGTATATATACTGTAAGACGATGGCTGGTAAGATACTGGAGGGGATGTACATCTCACCCAGACTGCTCAGATGGGTGAGATGATGAAATCCAGAACCACCCAGAAACCCCAGATCCTGAATAGATATTATATATACGCTAGATATTACCTGAGGCTGATACATGTGATTGGCAAATCAATAAACAAAGACATGAGGGCTTGTATATAGCTCACACTTCTACATTATGTAAGTGAGAACTTCTGCATGAAACTCACACATAGTATGGAATTTTCAGCATTGTTATAACAGCTTGGGGTTGAGGGGTTATAAAGAGGGGGGGGACAAAAGGATGGAAAGGGGAGCATTGAGGGGACAGAAAAAGGATCCTAAAGTGAAGTAGCTACATAAAGGGAGGCATAAAGGGTCGACTTACCTAAATGGGGCATACAGCAAGGGGGGGGGGATAAGTTGTGGGGGGTTAAAGAAAGGAGAGCATATGTGAGAAGGGGGCTAAAGAGAGAGGAGCCCAGTTTGGGGAGGCTACAGAAAGTGAGGTAAAAGGTTGCAGGCATAAGAAAAATAAGTTGGGGAACTACATAAAGGGGGACTTTATCTGGCAGAAAAGCTTGCTTTGGGGCCAATCAACTCTGGTTATGCCCTTGATTTCAATGTAATTTTTTGTTGGGGGTTCCATTTTACAATTCAAAGGAATGAAATAATTAAACATGTGGGTCTGGTAAGAGCTAGGACCTGTAGGGTTATGTATAGTACTTTATGTATTTTTGGATCAGAAATAAATAAGGTCGCTGTATGTTAGTGGTTGGGTTACATTACATGACATAATGGGGGTTATTTATCATTGGTTTTCCTGGGCTTTTTTGGTGTTGGCATTGAGTTTTTTTGGGACCTTTCACTGCTCAAAAGTCTCACAGGGTTATTTCTGTCTCTTATTAAACTGCCCTAAATATAGAACTACTGCTAGTGCAACGCTGTGCAAAGCCAGGTGCATGACTTGGGACTTTTGCATAAAGTCCCATAAAAGGTCTCATAGTTACTCCAGTACCCTGCTGGTGTATGTGCTGGTACTTTTTATGCAATTTTGGACTTTTGTCCAAAAATCACAGACAGAAAGTAGACTATAAGAACATTTATTAATTGGCCAAAGCTGCTTTAATTGTCCATATTAATTGGCCACTTTATATCATGTTTTTTTTAAATGAGTGTGTAAGTTTGGGGGGCAGGATATTAGATAATTCACCGATATAAATCTAGTAATAGTTCTGCTCCGCTAATTTGATCTGTGAAGTGAAGCCTCCTGTCTTTTACCTCATCAGCCAGGCATTACTGTCCATATACAAACAGAGATCACATGATCATCCATTGGTAGCCATTTTATGGTCAGGAATGTCTGGCTGATGAGGTAAAAGACAGGAGGCTTCACCTTACATATCAAGAAAGCAGAGAAGAACTATTACTAGATGTATATTGGTAATTTACCTAATATCCTTCCCCCCAACACAATATGCAGTAATACTACGTCATGCTTCTGGCGCTGGTGACAAAAGCTGCGGGTGTCTGCTATATATTATAGCCGACACCTGCTTCTAACACCCGTGATCGCGCTGAACGCGGCATGTCACCGGCATTTAACCGGAATCGGACTCTCCCCTGCGGCGCTTACCGGGGGGGTCAGTGGCTCCGATCGCAGCCCCGGGATCTGACAGTGTCCCTAGGCTGAGCGATCCTCTGCGCAGCATGCTCAGTGTGTCACATAATACGGTGTAATACATCTGTATTACACTGTATTAGGTGAAGAATAGCTTGAACAAGGGATTAGATGATCGCTTGTTCAAGCCAACCTGTTAAAGTAAAAATAAATGTTAAACACATTAATTTTTTATTAATAAAAAGAATGAATTAAATAAAGTTAAAGTCCCCTAAACACAAACATTCCCTATACATATCTAATAGAGTAAATAGATATACATTATTGGACCTGTACGCTGAATGCCGTAAAAACAAAACCCGAAAAACTCGCCAAAAATGTAAATTTTTCATAAAATCCCTTCACAAAAATGTTCCAAAAAGTGAGCAAAAAAAGTTATGTGCACCAAAATGCTATCACTGAAAAGAACAACTCAACATGTAAAAAACAAGCCCTAAAGCAGCTCTGTCAACCAAAATATATTAAAGCTATATCTCTGAAAAGATGGCAATGCAAAAACAAATGATATTTTCTTTATATTTGTTTTTTTCCAGTAAAATTGTAAAAAATATAAAAAAATGAGGTATATAAATGAGGTATCACCGTAATCGTAGTGATCTATAGAATAAAGATAATATAGTATTTTTAGTGTACGGTGTACGACCCCTAAAAGATACAAAAAAAGAGTCCCAAAATTGACAATGTTCTTTTCCTCCATACATTAAAGAGTTAATAAAATCTCATCAAAAAGCTACAGACCCACTAAAAGGAAGTATTTGTAAAGTGCATCTCATGTCACAAAAAATAAGCCCTTATATGTCCAAATTGCCAAAAATTAAAGATTGTATAGCCAATAAAAAGTGACAATGCATAATCTGTTCTGAATGGCGCATATCCCCCCTCAATGCCCTGGCGTGTGCCCATACAGCAGGTTACCACCACATATGGGGGATTGTTATACGCGGGAGGGATTGGGTATCAAACTTTGTGGAGAGTTTTGGTATTTTATCCACTGAGATAGAAAAATTTCATTTCGAAATTGCATCCGATTTTGTTTTAACCCCTGTAAAATAATTAAAGGGCAAACAAACTTCATAAAAGTTGTTTTACGTATGTTGAGGGGTGTAGTTTCTATAATGGGGTAATTTATGGGTTTTACTTTTATTTAGGCCTCTCAATGTGACTTGAAACGGGAGCAAACCGGTCCCTCAATAGCAGGATTTTGCGTTTTTTATGAAAATGTGAAAAATTGCACCTGACGTTCAAAGCCCCATAACAGCTTACAAAACTGATAGTATGTATAAAAAAAACATGGAGGCATAAAGTAGGCATTCAGTGAATGTTAGTTATTATGTTTGTTATGTGTGGAAAAAGTAGAACATTTTGAAGTTCTAAAATTGAGAATTTTTCCAAATTTTCACCAAATATCTGTTTTTCTCATAAATAAATGCAAAACATACCACCAAAATTTTTAAAATAACACGAAGTACAATGTGTCATGAAAAAACAATTTCAATATCACTTGGATATGTTAAAGCGTTCCAAAGTTATAACTAGAGATGAGCGAGTATACTCGTCAGAGCTTGATGCTCGTTCGAGTATTAAGGTACTCGAAACGGCTCGTTGCTCGGACGAGTATTTCCCCTGCTCGAGATCGAGCATTTAATTAAAAAAACACAGTGAAGAACAATGAAGAATACAATAAAAACAGTGAACACAGTGAACACAGGATCATTTAAGTGAAAAACACAGTGAAAAACACAGTGAAGAATAGATTACAGATGTTCGGCAAATCTGCTTACTTGTCGGGAGATACGCGCGGAACGGTGCGAACAAAATAGTATGTGAAGAACACGGTGAGCAGGACAGAGACACCAGGGAGCAGCACAGAGACAGCGGGGAGCAGCACAGGCAGCGGCAGGCACTGAGACATCGGGGCAGCGACAGGCACGGAGACATCGTGGGCAGCGGCAGGCACGGAGACATCGTGGGCAGCGGCAGGCACAGAGACATCGGGGCAGCGGCAGGCACGGAGACACCGGGGCAGCGGCAGGCACAGAGTCAACGGGGCAGTGGCAGGCACGGAGACAGCGGGGGAGCGGCGGGCAGGGAGACACCGGGGCAGCGGCAGGCACAGAGACACCGGGGCAGCGGCAGGCACGGAGACAGCGGGGCAGCGGCAGGCACGGAGACGTCGGGGCAGCGGCAGGCACGGAGACGTCGGGGCAGCGGCAGGCACGGAGACGTCGGGGCAGCGGCAGGCACGGAGACATTGGGGCAGTGGCACAGAGACATCGGGAAGGGCAGAGAGACATCGGGAAGGGCAGAGAGATCGGGGAGACTTCAGTGGAAGAAGAGGAGCGGATCCCGGGACAGCGTATCTCCCGACAAGTAAGCAGATGTGCCGAACATCTGCAATCTATTCTTCACTGAGTTTTTCACTGCGTTTTTCACTTAAATGATCCTGTGTTCACTGTGTTCACTGTTTTTATTCTATTCTTCACTGTTCTTCACCTCTGCTAACTTGTCGGGAGATAATATACACGCGGAACAGTGAAGAATAGATTGCAGATGTTTGCATACATCTGCTAACTTATCTGAAGACATTCTTTTTCAATTAAATAACACATTTTATTCCTGAACCATGGTCCCTTTGAAAAATGCTCGGGTCTCCCATTGACTTCAATGGGGCTCGTTATTCGAGATGAGCACTCGAGCATCAGGAAAAGTTCGTCTCGAATAACGAGCACCCGAGCATTTTAGTGCTCGCTCATCTCTAGTTATAACCACTTATAGTGACACAGGGCAGATTTGAAAAAATGGGCTGTGTCAGGAAGGTGCAAAATGGCTTCGGCGTTAAGGGGTTAAAGTGTGGGAGTCTTGTGGTTATATCTTCAGAAGCTTTGGACCCACCATATTGGTCTACTTACTGTGCCTGAGCTATCCCATAATAGAGACTATACAATGCCCATCAGTCTCTGACAGGTGTGTGAACATGGCCAACCCAGAAAACAGGTGTTCACAAAAACCAGGACCCTTTGAAAAAATTTGAGTCACTGGTCAAGATCACAGTCTTGTACATGTCATCCATACCCAAACTACACCTAGAACAAGTCGTGACTGGTATCTTTCCCATGTGTACGTTTCTGAGGGAAGAGATGTACCCAATGGGGCAGATTTACTTACCCGGTCCTACCGCAATCCCCGATCAGTCGGGTTGTCCGACGGCCACGCCCCCCAATTTGTGTCCCATGAAAGTCGGCGCGATTGCGCCAAAATCCGATAGTGTGCGCCAAATACCCCAATTAAATGTGCCTCAAAACGGAAAAAGTCGGGAAACCTGGCGAAAATGTGATGTGCAGACCCTTAGTAAATGTGCCCCAATATGTGCCATTTTTAGATACATGTCCCAATAGAAGGTTGTGATGTACAAAGTCTTGACAATGGTCTGCAGAATTATATCCCTTACAAGTTCTGGATCATGAGTGGCCCATGTGCCAAGAAGAAATCTTTTCATGAATACACTGGACTCATAATCACAATTCCACTGTATGTTTTCAGTGTTCCCATTAGCCAATCATAGCAAATGTGTTAATGTTATTTTAGCTACTAGGTACACAGACCTGTCGCTGTAATATGTTGCACTTAAGCCTATTAAGCTGACAGATTCGCTTTTACAACAAATAATGAGACTAAGCAAAAGTATTACATAAATTGTGTAAACAGAGTTATCAATAAACCTGCGATTCAACTAAAAAATAGCAAGTCACATTGAGGATGTTATTTCATGTGTTATGTAACATTAGATAATTATACAAAAAAAAAAATCTACTCGGCTTCACATGTGATTTGATTTTTCCTTCAGTAAGAACAGGAGCAGGATTCCATGAAAAAAAATGTAAGCTCCAAACAAATCCCCAAAACTGGTGTGAACACAGTCATAAACATACATTACAATAGTCAGGGCCCCTCTATTAACTGACTGTGATGATCTGCTGAAAAATCAGGAATAAGGCATAAAATAAGGTCAAATCAAATACCTACAAAACTTTTTTAAAATCTATATAACCGTCCATTGTTGACCAAGAACTTACCTGGACTCCCACCATCATAGTCTTATAGCTACAATCTCCCTGAGCCACACCTTTTTGTTGGAAAGCTGAGTTGTCTCTGTGTTGTGAATTAGAACCTGGGAAAGATGGGTGGTTTAGACATGGCATAGACATTAGATCAGTACCTGGGATGGATAAGATAGGCTAGGGATGAGTGAACCCGTTCAAGTTCAACCAAACCCAAACCTGAAAGTTCTGTTTGGATTCGATACACCCACCGGTAACATCCACGCTTGTTGCTAGCACTGATTGTGGTTGTTAATAGTTAAATGCCGCGGGCAAAGCCAAAACTTATTTAAATAGGTGTTACCAACAGTACCTGGGTCTGCTCATCACTATTATAGTTGGGTGAGTCTTCAACTTATTTTTTAGGTAATGACTAAATGATACAATTTGGTATAGCAAGTGATATTATACTTTCTCATATACTTGGATATTTTATCTTTTTTGGCTTCAGATTTGACTACCTGGGCTGACTGACTTATATTTTGCGATTATATGTGATTTACCATTTGCTTTTAATGAGGCATATTCACAACATTATCGTGTTGTCCTGTTGCTCTGTAAGTCACTTACATGTCACATTTGCTTCTGGCATCTAAGGGGTGAAATGACCAGAATCATTGGCATATTATTACCTGCAGCAGCTAAAGACATTTTTGGCACTTCTCCTGCAAACTTGCAAGGTGCTTCATATGTCTTCAACACGGCAGACAGAACTGATGTAGTGATGTAGTGAGGGCCTGCTTTTCTCACCTCCTGCGTGTATTTGCTGTATAATGCAAGTCATAATGGGATCTCTGTGATCTCTTTTAGATAATTCTGTGCTTTGTAGTGTGAATGCTAAAAATGGATCTCAGTATAACCAGAGGAAGAGTTATACAGGATGGAGGTGCAACACTTACACCATTTCTGTAGGTCAGTGGTTCTCAACCATCCTAATGCTGTGACCCTTTTACATAGTTCCTCATGTTGTGGTGACTCCCAGCCATAAAAATTAGTTTCATTGCTACTTCAGACGCGCACCTCCTCTCACGATGCGGGGTGAAGTTAGGAGATGACCTCAGCTTCATTGCGCATGCCACACAGCGGATGCGCATTAAAACTGAGGTGTACTACTCCGGCTTCATTGCTGCACCGCACAGGCGGAAAGAGGCTCGGAGCAGGTAATGTATTAATGTACAGAAAACTGCCCCCACCTTGGATCTAATACAGGGCAATTAATGTCCCAAATCTCTTTTAGGGACGTGTAGTGTTCAGAGCACCTATGAAACAAGTATTTGAGGGATTAGAGTAATAGAGCTATTAGAGTAATAGCGCTGTGTCCGGTAATTAATTAACCCAGCACTTTCAAGAACACTGTAACCTCTTCATATACCTGGGTAGAGGTAGCAAAACTCACTGATGCTGCTCCATTCCTAGAAGTCATGTGGAAGTTAACTGAGCCACAATACATATGCATGACCCTTATACATGGCCAGTGGGGCTGTCATTACAGGCAGTCCCCGGGTTACGTACAAGATAGGTTCCATAGGTTTGTTCTTAAGTTGAATTTGTAACTCCAGACAAATTTTTTGGTGACAATTGAATTTTAAAAATGTTGGATTGTCATAAGTACCAGGATTAACAATAAAACTTCATTACAGACACCTGTGATAACTGTAATAGCTGTTTATTGTAGCCTATGGCTAAAGTAGAGTAAAGTACCAATTACCAGAGGTCCGTTTTTAACTATGGGTCGTCTGTAAGTCAGATGTTCTTCGTAAATAGTTGGGATCCAAGTGGTCCGATCTCCAAGGATAAGGTAGTGCGTCCACAGTGGATTCTAAAAGGGATTCTAACATCTCATAACTCACCCTCAAGTAAAATCCACATTGTGTAGTGATTCTTATAGGATTTCTATAAACATTTCATGCTTTCTCTGTTATGTAGAGAAAACTAGGTTTTGACATTTATGCAAATTAGCACTAGTTACACCCACCCTTTGCACACTGATAGTTAAAAAGTTATAGAAAAAGGAATCCACGACCCTTACCTGGTGCACCAAGAGGGTAATTTGCTTAAATATGTATGGAATTTTCTTAGGTTGCTGGGAACCAGGAAAGGTACAGAAACCTTAATATTCCCCATGCTGGATCTACTAAGAGGCTCCGGCCTTTTAGTAGATCTGGTAGTAATCTTAGAGAAGTTTAGACTAGTTTCAGCTACAGTCTCTACCGACAGGAACCGATGTATCTGCCCTCACATGGTTGGAACCGGGGAATTTTACATTCTTTCTCCACAAGGAAAACATAGAAGATTCACCCCATAGTTGTGACACAATGCCGTTTTCACTTGTGAGTCGGGAAGTGTTAGACTCCCTTTAATATCTGTTAAAGGGAGCAACTTACAGCCCATGTTGCCTAAAAAAATCCTATCCTGTATGTAACCTATACAATAATTGAATTTGTACCTATCAGTCTTTGTTACCAAACAATCCTCATTTCTTAATTTATAATTCCTAGCCTTAGTCATTGCACAATTCCCTATTCCGGAAGATATTATTAGAATCCGCAGCTTAACAAGCCAATCTGGAAACGCTAAGGAAAAGTAGAGGGTGGGCAGACTGACTGTAATATGAAACAGTGAATAATCTTCTGCTGTCAATGTGACATTATCACCTTCATTATTTATCTCATGTAATCATATAATAGTCACTGAATGTTTGACATTTAAAAAAGTAAAGCATTTCAAATCTGCAAGTTTCTCTAAAACTATTCAAAAATAGAAAATACGGTGACATTTCATGTCTTGTTTTTGGATCTATTTGCTTATCAGTCAACTTCAGAACAGAGTTTGTTAAACTGAATTACCTGGGTTTAAAGAACAAGAAATCCAAAGTCTCTCTGCAAGGTTTCCATAGTTTCATGAGAGTAAACAGAACAATGAAAGTTAAGGAACAGTCTTCTTTTTCACTTTTTCAGGTTGAGTGAAAATGGTTGGTAATATCTGTGCCTATTCGGGCTTCAGCGCCATCCTCTGCCCACAAAGTAAGGCAGAACATGCACCGCTGACTGCGATTTTGCACTTAGGTTACATTCTGTCTTGCAACCAGTTGTCATCTACTGTCAATGGTAAGATAGGCAAGCAGGTAGGGACATCTGATTCCAGATTTCGGGCTCCCTGTTTGTGTTTATTCCTTTTTTTCTATCTTATTGTCCATTTCTAAAGGGCAGCATCCTACTTCACTTTCCAACTCTACATCATTGCATGTGATTGTATGCCTGAAGTGCGGGTAAAAAGCTCTGGTGCTCCTTCATTACATAATTACATATTTATGCACACATCTTGCTGCACATGCCATCAGTCATACAGGGGAATAGGACAGAGGAAGCACCTCTTACCTCCTTCCATTCCCAGTGTAGGAGAGCCGGCACGCGTAGCAATAGGCGTGCATATGTGACCTCCAATAACAAACACTTTTTTTCAAGTTGTTGTTTTCCTTTAAAAAGGGACTTGATTCTCAAACTTCCGTGGCATTTCTTGCTTCTGTGTGTTGCCAAAAATCCCATGATGTTTCAGCATAAAGTCACATGACAAGTCAGACACATAACCTGATAAATGGTCATTAGCAATACACTGGGTGTTATTGGTGCAATGTAGCTAAAAGGAAATCTACCATCAAAATCAAGCATGATAAACTAGAGACTCTTACTCATAGATCCCGGCACCGTGACAATGGTTATCTTTTTACATTTGTTATCCATGTTCTCCTTCCTTCTTTAACCAACTTTTAAGATCATGCTAATGAGTCGGTAGTGTTCTGGCATGCTGCAGCTTTACATGCTGTTACACTGAGGTAGCAGAGGGAGAGGGGGAGACAGTGTAACAGGTCTTAAAGCCATAGCAAGGAGGAGCTGTGGTAGGGCCTTTTTTCCCATTAGCACAATTGTAAAAGTTGATTTTAGAAGGATGAAGGATACGAATATAACAAGATTACCACAGTCACAGTGTCTGGATCTATGAGGAAGAGTCCCGGTTTATCATGATGGATTTTGGTGGTAGAGTTCCTTTAAAACCAGATTAATCCTTTTGTTTGCCTTGTGTGTTGGTGCATTGTAGAGAGGAGATAATGCTGCCAATGTATTTCATTCCTATTTTATTCAGACAGTTTTACCTTAATTCTTTGTTTCTATGTGGATCCTTCTTAGTTTGGGAATATGATCTCATGGTTAAGCCCATTTAGTTGTCTCAAGTGGGTCACTAGTTCTTGCACCATATTCTTAACATTCTGTATTCAGTAACAGTTCCTGCCAGGGGTGGATTAACCTTCCTACATATGGTACTAGAATCAAGCTTCTTGGGGATGGGAGGATATGTCCTTTCAGTCTGCTTTCAATCTAGGGTTTCAGGACCTTCAAATGTCCTGAAATGGCTCTTGTGTACAGGAACAGGATGTACAAGGATTTCATGGGTGAAGGTCCTTCTCAGTATAAAATTTGGTGCATAGTTTGTCATTGGCCCCCTAGAAGGCTTGGGCCCCAGGCTACCTCCCAAATCACCTGTATTGTAATCCACTACTAGATCCTGCTGATGTTAGACACTCCTGTCGCACAGTTATAATGTAGCTGATGATGATAATTTCACTACCCTCCCAGACAGACATAATGCAATATCTAGCTGCTTGTGTGATGCTGAGCTGAGGCATCATAGAGTGGATAACAGGCAGCACAGAAGTTGGTAAATTTCATAGTCAACATGGTGTCTGCTCAGAGCAGAAAGGAGGATGCACTGCAGGAAAATAGAGACTTCAACATTGTACACTTCTTATATGTTTCCAGTTATCAGAAGGAACAGGGATGAAACAAATACATTTTACTGCAGTGTTTCTATAAGATGTGGCTCAATCAAATGAAGGTATATATTTAGCGTCAGTTTAAAATTAACTCTTGGTTATTAATACTTTATTATACTTAATGAGATACGTTTAATTGCTTTTTACACAATGTACTAAACTGTGAAATTTTAATATTATAACATGGAGACGCATAACATAAAGTTTATGTACCCAAATTCCTGGGGCTTCTGTCTACCAAATGTTCTTTAAAATATTAGGTTCATTTTATGTAGCAGAAGGATAGTTTCATAATTTATTCATGTTAAAATTGGATTATCATCATTAATTTTTATTATTATGATGACTACTACTACTATTAACACATTTGTTTTGTTTTTTTTTGTTTTTTTTAACTTAGTTGTGTGCAATTACCAAGTTTTTGGTGGCAGCAGCTTGCGTTCTGTCTGATGACCTTCCCAGGTTGCTTTCTGTCTAAGAAGATGACCTTCCCAGATTTACTTATGAAATGATGCTCAATCATACCTCCTGCTAATCCCTAATCATAGAACATCGAATCTCTGCTGTAAGGATACAGGCAGTCCCCGGGTTACGTACAACATAGTTTCTGTAGATTTGTTCTTAAGTTGAATTTGTATGTAAATTGGAACTGTATATTTTATCATTGTAACCCCAGACAGAATTTGTTTGGTCTCTGTGACAATTGGATTTTAAAAATGTTGGATTCTCATAAGAAGCAGGATTAATAATAAAGCTTCATTACAAAGACCTTTGATAACTATTATTGCTATTTATTGTAGCCTAAGGATAAAGTACAGTTATATAACAACATCCAGCGGTCTGTTTGTAACTAGGGGTCGTCTGTAAGTCGGGTGTTCTTAAGTAGGGGACCGCCTGTATCTTGAATCGGTAAAGAAGCCACACAATGGGGCAGATCTATCAAAAGTGTCATTGTTAGACAGTCTTATGCTGCACACAGTGGAGATAATGCAAAGTTTTCCAGGATGGGATAAGGAAATCCAGGCCTTTTTTAGCTACCTTGTAAGGTAGTTCCCTTGACATCAAGTATGACCCACAAGAAGTCTTATGACATGATGTGGGATTAAAACCAAACCAGTATATCTATTCCGGAAGGAACAGACTCCCAACTGTATACAGCACACAGTGGAGGACATTTCGCATACGCCCGTGTTTTGTGCATTGGCACCTGATGAAAGTATTGCCCCTCCAAACACATCAGGAGGTTCCAGGCTCCTTATATATGTGTCGACCGGCTGTGGTGGGTTGAATGGTTGCTGTCTATAGCAAGTGTGCATGCCCCCTTCAGGCCCATCCACGACATACCTGTTGATTGACATTGCAATTATTACAGGGCTCTAACACCAGAAAACTGTTCATAAGCCCTGATGAATATCCCCGGGACTCATGTTTGATGATAAACCTAGTATAGTAGAAGACTGTCTTGTTGTACTTTGCACCTCCTATTAGTTGGCTTATCAGCAAAATTCTGGAGTATTTCCATACTTTGGATACACTTATCTTTTACTGTGAAACCCTTTCCAAAGCCCCACCCTTTTGTCAAATTAGTGATAAAAGTGTCTAACACCCTTAAAAATGCGGTGCATGTCCTTTAAGACTTTTTTTGGCACAAATTTCAACTGAATTCTGTTGTAAGCAGATTGATAAATCTCCCACTATTACATTATATGAAAGTGGTCCCCAACTTAAGAACACCCAACTTACAGACGGACCTCTCTAGCCACTGTGACCTCTGGTGAAGGTCTCTAAATGCCTTACTATAGTCTGCAATAATCAGCTGTAAGATGTCTGTAATGAAGCTTTATTGATAAGCCTTGTTCCTGTGACAACAAATCATAAAATCCAATTGTCACTGGGCCAAAAAATATTTTACCTGGAGCTACAATTATAAAAAATACCAGTTCTGACTTACATAGAAATTCAACTTAAGAACAAACCTAAATAACCTACCTTCCCGGGGACTGTCTGTATTCTGTTTAATTGTAGGTGTAAATACAATGCGAGGTATAAATAGAATGACTCTAATGTCTTACCAAGGATGGGTCGACGATGCAGGAAAGAATACTCAGTTATGCAGTTGTCCATGTAGAATATCAAGAAACTATTCTACAGTTTTGATTTTTTTGTATTCTGATATATTGTTACATTACAATATCCTCTCCATGCAAGGAAAGGGGTTAAATCTGGCAGAAGTGAACACAAATAAAGCACATAATGTAGGAAATGTACATTGGAGAGAGTCTAGGAGTCATCTCCAGTACTGCTCGCATATTGTTTATGAATCAATTATGCTGATCCATGAACCATCCCCAGCAATCTATTTGGGACCAATTTGTGCTTCTCAGGTTATTGCTCAGAAGACAATAGCTTTACCTGAGTGCATACGAGACTGGCAACACTGCCCCAGCTGGTATCCTCTAAGATATTGAAGGGAATATGGTAATAACATGATGTTTGATAAAATGGGATATTCATTAAAACAAGAATGCAAAACAAATACATCTCACCCCGTGAGAAAACTGAAGATTCTAATCCGGTTATATTGCTACAGTTACTATTGTTAGTAATACAGTATTTTAGGGTTATAAATCACATTGGCTATGCTGACTTTGCAGTCTGTACCTCTAAATAAGGACACATTACTGAAGTCTGATATATTGTTAGCTATGCCTGTAATATTATATCAAGCTGTGACTATTCCTCTGTCTGTTATCTACTAAATTATGCTGTAAAGCTCCATTATGGGGAAAAATACAGGACTTTTAATTTTTGGAACAGCTCTCTCATACGCATTTGCTTTGAGTTCTTCATGACTGCATTTAGTCTCATGATACCCCTGAAAAAGATCATAAAAAACACTGCTTCTACTATGTGATTGCAGAAATACTTGGCACTGCGGCACTTATTTATATATAAGCACATCATTTCTTTTAGTTTCACTGATGATAGAAAGGCAATGTAACATCAACAGCAGGAAGAACTTTATTTTATATTTCTTTATCTAGTCCTAGTATTTAGTAGCTGACAGTGATATCATGGTGATAAGATGCCTTAAAACAGTGGTGCGCTCCTTCTCAATTGTACCTTTCGGTGTGACTTTGCTCTAGAAAGAATGTCTTTGGGTCTTGCACATGTATTTTAGAAGTGTCTGCGCCTTTTTTGTGTCACAGCTGCCCTGTGTCCCACAAGACAGAAAAATTGTGCACCTAAAGGGGCTGTTACTTCACCTAAAAAAGATGGTGCACCTTCCGGAGCAGTGCAGGGTGCACCAGATAATTGAAGACTATCCGCCAGTATTCAATCACCTCCTGCACCGTTCACATTCGTGAGTAGGGCCCACTGCCTTTATAACTTGTTCCAGTCTGTTTACAGTTATTGGTAAATAAAACATTTGAAGTATTAAAAAGTTGAGTGCCTAATTCCTGTTTATTAGGCCTGTTAAGGTTGGGCAGTCTCATGAAAAGAAATTAGAAAGACAGCACAGGTGCCACATCTGATTAGGATATTTCCAATTATTATTATAAACAATACAATATCCTTTTTGTTACTTTGAGCAATCCCTCCGGCAGAGATGGTCGTATCCAAGGACACAGACTTGTTTCTAAGGGACCAAATGACTACATTTATGAGAAATTATAACATGTAATTGAAGAAATGTTTATAGGTGGCAGATTAATGGAACTGAATGTGAATACCCAGACGAGAATACCCCTTTAAGCATTGAGCTGAGTGGTTTAGGCAGCCCTAAAAAAAGAAATGTGCACTTCCTAATTAGCATATTGCCTATCCTCCTTCCCAGCTCATCAATATTCAAGATACCCCCTCCCACATCCTCCCTCTTCATCCCTTCCCCTCACGACGTCCGTTGGTTTACCGCTCAAGCAAGTCTTCGATCCCTTCTATTCCTGTCATGCGCAGTGAGCGGTGAGGCGCAGCTCACTGCGCATGCGTCCTGTCCCTGCGCAGTATAACTAGGCAGAGCAGAGGTACGCAAACTGCTTAGTTACACTGTGTAGGAACGGGGTGCATGCGCAGTGAGCTGCAAGGCCGCTTCACCACTCACTGCGCATGACAGGTATAGAAGGGATAGAAGGTTTGATGATTGGTGAACTGACAGATGTCATGAGGGGGAGGGATGAATGCAAAGGCAAATCTCCATAAGAAAAACACATTTTCCTTCCTGAAAATGAACAGTCATGTCTCCAGATGGTTTAGATACTGCAGTCCAGTGCAGATAGCACTTTTCATTGTCATCTAAGATGATACAATCTACATTCTCCCTGGACAGGTCTTTTGTTGCTGTATACATTATCCTGTATAATTCGTTTTTTGATGCTTATTGTTAGCGTCAATCTCAGATAGTAATAGTAATAGTATATGAAATAACCAGAGCTATTGTAATAGACATGTGCACACAATCCACCACATATTTAACCTCCTGTCTCCTCTGGAAGCCAGGAGCCTGTTCTATCAGCACAATGTCAGTACATGGGATATAGAAAGTGGCTTATAGTAATGGTTATCACTCTGTGACTTCAGGGCACTATTTTTGTGTTCTTGTAAGCCTTTTGCTGCCATAAAAAAACTCACCAGAGGATTCCCTTATAAATCTGTAAACTGGGTAGAAAATGCCCTACATCCCATTTTGTCATTATAATCCAGTGTTTCTCAGGGTTTGTGGAGGTTAGATGTCTAGCCTGTAATACTCCAATATAAGAGCAGCCAATTTAACCCCTGAGTGACCAGCCCTGAGATGGCTTTAATAGCGTATCTGCTGGAATAATTGTTTAACAGATATACTTTCATTAATAGTGCGCTTCCAAAAAAAAGTAGTGTTTTTTTCCCTGAAATATAGGGTTAGTTGATAATTAACTGTAAACATTTTCCATCTCACCTCTTTCCTCATGCTCCTCCAGTTGTCAGCTCTTCCAGTTGTACTTATGGTACATTTGCCATTTATGTTCTGAGCCAAAACTTAAAGATGCCTGTGGAATAATCATAGTATCATAGTATCATAGTATATAAGGCTGGAAAAAGACGCAAGTCCATTAAGTCCAACCTTTAAGAATTAAATAAATGTTTTATCTCCATAACCTGTGATATTTTTTCTCTCCAGAAAGTCATCCAGGCCTCTCTTGAACATGTACATAGAGTCCGCCATAACAACCTCCTGAGAAGAGCAGTGATAACCAATTATGTCAATCAGGAGAGAGAGAGACAGAACACTTGTTTAGATTGGGAGTAGCTTAAAGTGTAACTCACATTTGAAAAAACTGCAAATAAATCTGTATTCCAGTGGGTGTACTTAAAGAGAACCTGTCAGAAGAAATTTGCCTACTAAACCACTCCCAGAATGTTGCCAAGCAGCTGACCACCTTCCAGATCAGGTTTCTTTCATGACACAGCGTGGTAGCATTATCCAGAAAATCAACTTTGAAGTGTGATGGAAATTGGTTGTATAAAAAAATGGAGGCAGAGAGTTTAATACTGAAGTCAAGCTCTATCTTCCTCAGAAATCCCTTTGCAGGGTAATTGATGGCCCAGCATCCAGAGACATCACTAACCAGATCTCCTGAAATCCGATGCATGATGTCAATCACAGAAGAGGAGGCGTTCAGAGCTCCTGACCTTGACTTCAGTGTTAAATTCTCCTCCTCCTTGACTTTACACAACCAATTTACAACTCACTTTAAAGTAGATTTTCTAGATGATGCCACCACACTGGAGCATGAACGAAACAAAAACTAGAAGGTGTGACCCTGTTTGACAATATACTGGTAGTGGTTTATTAGGAACATAAGAAGATCGCGTTCCCCACCAATCATGGATTAAAACACATTGGGGCACATTTACTTACCTGGTCCAGTCGCGATGCCGTTTTTTAAATTCTGCATTTTTTTCCGAATCCATCGGGTTTCTGTCGCATGAAAGCCGGCGCCGATGCACCACAAACCGATCGCATGCGCCAAAATCCCGGGCCAATTAAGCGCAAATCGGAAATATTCGGGAAACTCGACGAAAGTGCGGCGCGGTCGGACCATTAGTAAATGAGCCCCACGTGTTTCGGGCGTACAAACACCCTTACTCATGGCTATGAGTAAGGGCGTTTTGTACACCCGAAACGCATAGGTTTTTTGCTACATCTAACCCCAGTGTTGTTCGGGATGCACTCCCATGGAATATATTCTTGTTATGGATTTTAATGGATTTCCATAGCCATGAGTAAGGGTGTTTTGTACACCCGAAACGCATAGGTTTTTTGCTACATCTAACCCCAGTGTTGTTCAGGATGCACTGCCATGGAATATATTCTTGTTATGGATTTTAATGGATTTCCAAATAAAGACAATGGGGCAGATTTATCAAGCAGTCTGAAAGTCAGAATATTTCCAGTTGCCCATGGCAACCAATCACAGCTCAGCTTTCATTTCACCAGTGCTCATGAATATTTTAAAGGGGAGCTGTGATTGGTTGCCATGGGCAATTGGAAATATTCTGACTTTCAGACTGCTTGAATAATCTGCCCCAATATGTTTTAATCCCCGATAGGTGCGGAACGCGATATTCTTTTGTTCCGGTTTTGGTCTCGTAGTCCTAGAGCAAGCAACTCGCACAGATAGTGGACAATTAACGGTGAGCTGAAAACTAAATTTTTTGTTTCTTTTTTATATGAGTGGTTCATTAGGTCAATTGCTGATGACAGATTCCCTTTAAAGGAAATCTACCTGAAAAACCAAGCATGATAAACCAGGGACACTTACTCATACATCCAGGCACCACATCCAGATCTTCTTATATATTCTGATCTTTGTTATCAATGGCCTCCTTCCTTCTAAAATCAACTTTTAAAATTATGCTAATGAGCCTAAAAAGCTACTAGGAAAGTTCTGTGAGCCCCTCTGTGGCTATAACTATATGTATATTTAATGACTTATACTTTCAGTTTTCTAAAAGTTCTCTTTTCTGCTATCTGTATGTGTAAGTAGTTGTCTCAGAGCTGGCGGGTAAAGAACTACACATAAAGGGGCGTTCCGGTACAGAGTCGAACCATGTGCCACATTTATTACTGCAACGTGACAGAATAGTGTTGCATGCTCTATGTTAAAGGTGCACCAAAAAAAAGTTGGTGTACACTTCCCGAGCAGTGTAGGGGCACCAGATTAATTAAGACCATGCGCCATTAGTCAATAATCTGGTGCACCCTGCACACTCCACAGACAAACTGCCCAATGTGATCAGCTCCCAAACAGAGAACGGAGAAAGGAATATTTCAGATTGTTTTCCCTATGAAAGTATTCCAAGTACAGGCAGTCCTCAGGTTACTTATAAAATAGGTTCTTGAGGTTTGTTCTTAAGTTGAATTTGTATGTAAGTTGAAACTGGTATATTTTATAGTTGTAATTTCGGACAAAATTAAATTTTTTTGGTCACTGGATTTTTAAAATTTTATGCTGTCTTGGGAAGAAGGATGAACAATAAAGCTTCATTACAGACACCTTACAGCTGATCATTACAGCCTGGGACTATAGTAAAGCATCCAGAGAGCTTCACCGGTAGTCACGGTGAAAAGAGAGGTCCGTCTGTAAGTCAGGTGTTCTTAAGTCGGGGACCACTTTTATTTGCCCTTGTACTTAGTAAAATCTGTACAATTACTTTAATGACCATTAACCCCTTAACGCTCTGCGCCGTAGCTCTACGGCGCAGAGGTATAAGGGATGTATGAAGAGGGCTCACGGGCTGAGTCCTCTTCATACAGAGGTGGGGGTTTTTGCATTTTGCACAAAACCCCCACCGCTAATAACCGCGGTCGGTGCTTGCACCGATCGCGGCTATTAACCCTCTAAACGCCGCCCGCAAAGTCGCGGGCGGCGTTTAAAAGACGGCGGCGCGCGGGCGCCGCCATCTTTTTTTCGATCGCCACGCCCCCGAACGTCATCGGGGGGCGGCGATCGGTTACCATGGTAGCCTCGGGTCTTCTCTTGACACGAGGCTACATGGTTTATGCAGGTTCGTTACAATGAGCCAGTGGCTCATTGTAATGTAAGACCTGCAAAAACGCCATATATTGCAATACTGTAGTATTGCAGTATATGGTAGGAGCGATCTGATCATCTAGGGTTATTGTACCCTAGATGGTCTAAAAAATAGTGAAAAAAAAAGAAAAAAAAAAGTTTAAAAAATAAAAAAAATTAATAAAATATTAAAAGTTCAAATCACCCCCCTTTCCCTAGAACGGATATAAAACATAACAAACAGTAAAAATCACAGACATATTAGGTATCGCCGCGTCCCAAAATGCCCGATCTATCAAAATATAAAAACGGTTACGGCCGGTGGTGACCTCCGAGGCGGGAAATGGCGCCCAAATGTCCGAAATGCGACTTTTACACCTTTTTACATAACATAAAAAATGAAATAAAAAATTATCAAAATGTCGCACAGACCTCCAAATGGTAGCAATGAAAACGTCGCCTCATTTCGCAAAAAATGACCCCTCACACATTTCCGTGCGCCAAAGTATGAAAAAGTTATTAGCGTCAGAAGATGGCAAAATTTTTTTTTTCTTTTTTGTAGACATTCGTTTAATTTTTGAAAATGTATTAAAACACAATAAAACCTATATAAATTTGGTATCACCGCGATCGCACCGAACCAAAGAATAAATTAGGCGTGTTATTTGGAGCGAAGAGTGAAAGTCGTAAAAACTGAGCCCACAAGAACGTGACGCACGTGCGGTTTTTTTTCAATTTTTCCACATTTGGAATTTTTTTTCAGCTTCGCAGTACACGGCATGTTAAAATAAATAACATTACGGGAAAGTAAAATTTGTTACGCACAAAATAAGCCCTCACACAGGTCTGTAAACGTAAAAATTTTGAAGTTGGAGAGCGAGAAATGAGCCGGAAAACCCTCCGTCCTTAAGGGGTTAACAAAAAAAAAAATGATTGATCTTATATACAAATTATATGCAAGAAGATATTTTACTGAAGACCTATTTGCAAAGTTGCTCCATCTTTATATTAAATACATGGGGCTAAAAGTGGTTGCATAGGTGCCGATGGCATATGCAGCATACAATTTACTTGCCATTAGACCAGTACTAGAAGGATTCAGTGCTCTGGCTCTATACAGAATCGTGCACAGTCTTAATCTGACAAGAGATTTACCATAGCTGTTTAGATGAGAAGCAAAGAGATGCGGCTGAGAGCTCACAGCTGCCTATGATGGCTATTGGCTTTTACATAGATGAGATTTATTTACTTGCAATATAATTGACAGGATATATTACCTTGCAATTTACTACATTGGAAGCAGAAATAAACTCAAACATGTTGTAGTAGAGAATAGAATATTTTGTTTTACTTCTCATTGGTTGGAATATCTATCTATCACTTAGAAGGCTGAGACTTGGATACACTAAAGGGCTGTCCTGTATTCCTGTTGAGTGAATTGACATATACATATGGCAGAACACATGATGGGTAGTGATAGGCAGACCTGCTACAATTGGACTTTGATATCAGACCTGGACCCGATCCTCCACCAGTAACACCAGCACAGATCACGGGTGTTAACTGTTCAAATGCACTGTGCGCTGCCATTTTGGGGAGTGATGATCCTAGTCAGAATGGCTCTAACATGCTTGTCCCAATTACAGGCCCCATTGTAGGAATTTGTAGGGGTAAGGGTTGAGCCGAACCTGCAACTGAACTTCTAATGAAGGTTGGGGTTGGGTCCAGGGAATCTGAGGCTGCAAAGTACAATCGGTTCGGTTTGTGGTATGGGTCGACTCAACACCAATAATGGGATGAAAAATCTTTTTTGTTGTTACAGTATACAGTAAAATTTACTTATCCAAATTTTCACTTCCTGGAGTCCCCAGGCAGCACAGATAAATCGATTTTAAGGCCCGTTCCACACTTGCGAGAGTGATGCGATGAACTCGCATCACACTCGCAACGCGTGCTGCCCGGAACTGAACTCAAAATGTCAGTTCAGTTCCTGTTTGCAGCGTTCGGGCCGGGAGACCAGGGCAGTACGCATCTCATCACACTCGCAAGTGTGGAACAGGATTAACTCTGCTAAAGTTCAGGAGACAAAGGTAAATTATCAGTTGTTTTGATTCTTTGGATCACTATATAAGGCTATATAAGATTATAGTAAAAGTGGGGTGTCAGAATATGGCAAAACAAAAAAAAATCTTTTAAAATCTTTTATTAAAGGTATGCAGACATAAATAAATTGACCTAAACAAAGGTGAAATAAAAATGTTGTGGCTTTTGGGAAGTGTACAGCGTGAAAACAGAATACCATAAAGGGCCAGTAAGGAAGTGGTTACCAATTAATTTCAGGTGAGTGGTCCTAGGGTGAAGCCAACATCCTGGAACTACCCATGTGACAGTAGCATGTTGAGTGCTGAAAACTGAATTGACCGCTTAGGAGCGGTGTGGTCTCTACATACGGTATGTCAGTATCTGTAAAGCAAATTTTATTAAGGTCAGTTTTGACCATACACAGTGGCAGCCGTGGAGATTTGTGGCACCATACCATAACGTACCATGTGTGTAGCAGAAGGACTGAAACAAATACATTATGGGGCTTATTAAGGGTTGCAATCGCACTTTCGTTGGACTTTGCACCATTTTCGGGATTTGCATGGCTTTGACAGGTATTTAACAGGTATCTGCGCTGGGATTGTGTCACACGTGATGGTTTTTTGGCGCAGCTATGCTGGCTTCCATGCGACACAAATTGGGGGACGATCCAACTGATTCGGACTGAGCACGGGATTTAACTTTGAAATTGTGTTGCAAGCCAAAGCACTTACATGCACCAGGAAGAAGAAGGTGAACTCTGTTGGACCTGAGCGGGGAAGCGACATATGCAGGATATCGGGGGCACGATCTTAGTGAACTTTAGGGGAACTCTGCAGACCAGGTAAGTAAATGTGTCCTTATATTCCATGATTGGAGAGCTGGTGTGTTAGATCTCTTCAATGAACACAACCTGCTATGAGTCACTGCTGTAGCAGGCTTCACTTTGATTGCTACAGAAGTTACTCAGGGTCGAATTAAAATCCTGGAATAACAACGCATTTTTCACAGACCTGCTGCTACTAACAATATATTCCTGCTGCTACCTAACAATGGGGCACATTTACTCCCCAAGGTGCATTGTCCGACCAGGATGAAGTCCGGCGCGATTCACTAAGATCGTGCGCCCGATATCCTGCATGTGTCACTTCCCCGCTTAGGTCCGCCAGAGTTCACCTTCTTATTCCTGGTGTATGTAAGTGCATTGTGTTGCGACACAATTTGAATTTTAAATCCCGTGCTTAGTCTGAACCAGTCGGGTTGTCCGATGGCCACGCCCCCTGATTTGTGTCGTATGAAAGACGGCGACAAAATCCAATCGAGTGCGCCAAAAAACCCTGTTAAATGCAGCGCAAATCGGAAATAGTTGGGAAACCTGACGGAAATGTGGTGCGCGGACCCAATCTCTGCAGTTTTACAAGGTGAAGGGGGAAAATGATCTTCTTTGAATGACTAGCTCTCAGCCTCCTGCGCTGCATAGCAAAATACCACATATGACTAAAAAGGGCAGAGTAACCATTTACAAGAGTATTGTTGTGTATTCTTATAAGTTGAATGTGTCCAATAATAACACATCCATAGAAATAAGTGCAGATGGCCCTTGAATAATGTGCAATATTTCTCTCCACAACTCACTCTTATGTGCTCATTTGCAATTTTCTAATATTTATTAGAGCAATCAGTATATCTGTGGGAGCAACCATTGTACTTGATTATAAAGCACAAAGAAGATGGCTTATTTGTTGTATCTGGAAACTATATTTAATCATTAATTTTCTTGTTTACAAATACAGTACATTACAAATGCCGCCATCGCCATATAAACTATTGTCCCAATTATTTCTTTGTTTATGCAGCAGTTTAAAAATTGCAATTTAGGTCTGTAATGAAGTGAAAATAAAAAAGCTTTACAACAGGGATTTTGGTAATAAATGGCCCCCCTGTTTATATACCACCTGCTGGATTGGCTCCTAAACGCAGTGCAATCAGATGTGTTTATTGGCTGTGTGCATTGCTGTCTGATAGAAACACATTTTGGGGGGGGGGGATTTAGGGGAATCATATGTCTCACTAATTACATTGCGACTATGAAAATGAAAAGAAGATGTTAAAGATGAAAACAACTCTGATAACCTTAAGGTTCCTAGAATGACAAATCTGCAAAGTCAATGTTGTTTTCAGTTGAAGTGAGAGCTGGATCTCTGGTTGGAAGTAAGGATTTGTGTTGCCTGAATGCACAGATTTCTACTGTATGGACATAGTGGGGCCTATTTACTAAGGGTCTGCGGGTGCACTTTAGTCGGATTTTCCAACATTTTTGGGCTCGGCTGGGACAGGTATTTAGCAGGGGATTGTGTCGCACAAGAAAGGATTTTGTCGCAGCTGTGCTGCTTTCATGCAACAGAAATTGGGGATGGGTCGCCAGACGATCCGACTGATTCGGACTGAGCGCGGGATTTAACATTCAAATTGTGACGCAAATAATGTACTTACATGCACCAGGAAGAAGATGGTGAACTCCACTGGACCTGAGCGGGGAAGCAACACACCCGGGATATCGGGCGCACGATCTTAGTAGCACAGTGCATTCTCGTCAGACAACACACTTTCGGTGAACTCCTCCGGATGGGTAGGTAAATGTGCCCCAGTCTGTGCATAGAACCTTTGTCCAAATATCACAAATATTACAGACCCCAAATATGAGGGAATGAAGGTAATTTCTGCAATTTAGTTCTTCTCTGGTGGGCAGGAAAGCTCAAAGATTCCAGAGATTGAGGTTTCGGATTTGTTATGCACCGGACCTAAAAAATATCCATGATTTTTGGGACTATGCATATACGGAGGTGTTCTAGCCTAGAATCCTTGCTTCTACTGCAGAATATCTTTATACACACTGAGAGTGACATTCATCATTTTGTTGCAAAAAGGTTGCAACCATACATTTGCAACACGCCATTAATTAGACACAAGGTTCCTCCTGCAACATGGGTTTGATAAATGTCCTGTATAATCCTTCTCGGACGAGGGTAGGAGGAGAAAAGAGGCTACTGGGGTGTGGAGTAGCCGCAATGTGTAGCCTCATGTCAGGCTACTCCACCCCCCCCCCCTGTACTCGCTTAACAAAATTTACATATTAGCCTAATAAAGTTTTCTAAAAGATAGCCGGGACGTGAGGATTAGCTCTCAAAAGGGCTATCCTCACGTCTACCTTTATAGGTAGAATCATGGTGGTAGGTTCCCTTTAACCATGATCAAGATTTCACTTTTAAACTGAAGCATGATGAAAATCTTACATGCATTTTCCAGTTAAAACCATGACCCTATAGCTGCAAAAAATAACCTGCAAGATTTCTTGCAACTGTGAGTTGCAACGTGTCCTCATTATGCTGCAATGTGGCGTAAAGTGAAATCTTTGCTTTATGTGTTCTGGTTAAAATAAGGTACTGTAATTATAAGTAAAGGTGCACAACATGTTCCACCTTGTCAATGTTAACTAACACTTGGCAAACATTCAGAAGCACTAAGTGAAAAAGTAAGTACACTACATAATAATTAAGAATGTAAGTAGTAGCCACTAATCACGTGTCTTTGATTAATTGATCATTAGCGACTGTGACCACTTCTATAAAAGCAGAGGATTTGGAAGTGTACTGGTCTACAAAACTCACACCTATTCTGTATAAATACCAAGTTAAGGAGGAAAGAGATCAGTAATTATTTTAGAGAAGCAATCATCGCTGCTAATCAATCTGGAAAGGGCTAAAAGGCAAACAATTTGAAGTTTAGCATTCTACTGTGAGAAGGAGATTTACACGTTGAAAATATTTAAAGGAAATGCTACCATGAGGAACCTACTATCAGAAGTAGATGTGATGGTAGATTCCTCCTGTCTGCCTGTAATTTAATAATCCTGGAACCTAACCTTACTAAAGTAGCATCTACAGTTAATTTACATATTACTAAAATAAAGTTTTTTAACAAATTAGATCAGGCTCCAGTATTAGTAAATGACAGATTAGGGCAAAGGCAGGAGGCATCTACCATAATATTTACTTCTCATAGTAGGTTCCTCATGGTAGGTTTCCTTTTAGGTAGTTGACAATACTCCAAAGGAAGACATCTCAGCAAAGGTATACCCTGTAGGGGTAATTAGTTTTTCATTCATAGCTTTCCTACTTTTGCTTCATTTTTAGTGAATTCATGGAGTATACTTTCTATTACTCATGACTGTTTATAATAGTTATAGTATAGTATATAGTATATTTGAAGCAACATGTTACGGGTGCTCCTGTGACCCACGTCTTGGGCCGCATACAGGTGTGCCGCCGTATATCGGCGCCCCAGCATGGCAGCTGCAACATACTCACCTGTTCGCACTCCAGCGACTGCTCTTGTAGTCCGGCATGGGTGCCCCCGCCCCCAAGGGCGCACACACGCCAACACTGTGCAGTGTAAAGCTAATTGTCGGCGGCCAGACGATGCCCTGATATATAACCTGCCTCTTCCTGTAACCCTTAACAGATCTTTGTGCTGTGTTGCCTGAGGGAAAGCGCTATATTGAGGCTATTATGTTGTCTCAACATCCGTTGTGACCTTGGCTTTGTTTCCTAACCTAGATTCTCTGCCGCTTGTCTTGACCTTCTGCTACGTCCCCGACTCTGATCCTGTGCCGCCTGTCCTGACCTCTTGCTTGACTACGACTCCTGCCATTCCTGCCATTTCTGTACCTCAGCATACCATCAGCAAGTCACGTCTGTGAAGCGACTGGGTGGTGAATACCGGGTGCCACTTAGACTCCGCTCCCAGGTGTCGGCTTACGTCATCATTGGGTTTAGTGGGTCAATCACCTCCGATTATGACAGTCCACCACCGATCCTGACACATTAGAGTTGACAAATAATACATTTGTATCTGACTTGAAAGCAGCTGTGAAACAGAAAGTAACTCCTAATTGGAGTCAGTGGCCTAATATTTGTTTTTTGACTTTGCACGTTCTTTTCAGTGCAAACTGCTTGCACATGTATTTATAATGTGTCCGCTGCACTATTCTAGGCATGACAAAAAACTCTGTGCTGAAGGGGGCGTTCCGGTGCTCAGTCGGTCTGTGCGCCACACACATCAAGCAATTGTCAAATACTCACAGAAAGGACAGGAACTGCCAATATCAAAAATTGTCCACGCATCCTGTACAATACAGTACAATAAACAATCAAGCAACAATGAACACTTATCAATCAGTATCCGACAGAATTGTGTTGCATGCTCTATGTTAACGGTGCACCACAATTCATGAATCGGGGGCAACCTGCACACTACAGAGGCAAACTGCACCTATCACAATTTGTACTGTTTTTGATAAATGTGGGTCAGTATTTATAAGGGTTAACATTAATTCACCAGATACAAAAATTATAAGCTATATATAAGTGATAGGGGTAACATTTGATATGTTTGAGGACTTTTAGGTGTCTGGCACATTGGTTGTGCATGTAGAAGACTAGATTCAGATCTGTGTTTTATCCTGATGAGCCTCAAGGTCCCTCAGACTCTATCAGTAATATTCTCCCAGATAACCAAGCTCAGTGATGTCATTTATCATTGTATTTGCCAAAGTGACCTCATTAAAAGGCGAGCAAATGCAGTCCTGTGCGCCATCTCAGAGGCTGGCTGTGTGCCATGGAAGTTACTAATTGCTGGCAGTGAGAGGATGGCACACAGTGGGATCTCGTGTTACACACACAGGGAGATGGGTTATCTCAGCCTGTGCTGGAGAGCCTGGCACTGGCAGGATGGATGCCTCAATCTGTACTGGTATCACGCATACTGGGAAGGACGTCCCCTGGATCATAAGAAGGAGCATTTGTAAAATGATGTTTGTATAATGGGAATGTTTACAGAGTTCGCTATGGCTTTGTTAAGGAATAACATATTGGAACATAATGCAGCACATTGTGACTATCAGACACAAATTTTAGGGCAACAAAAAACAGAATAATTGGCTCGTTTGAAAACAAAAGAATTGAATAGCCTATTATTACTATTATAGGGGTTTCCCGGTGACGGTAAAGAAGGACCAGACGTTTTTCAGTTAATTTACATTCAATAACAGTGAATGGTCTCAGCGTGGACAGGCGTTAAGATGTTTCATTTTCAGAGAAATAAAATGCAAAACCTTTTAGCCAATTTTTAGTTATTTAAGTGGGGAAAGCGGGTTGGAAGTGAAAAAGTCTACCCCATAGCGCTATAATATTGCAGCATAAAACAACTATATGCTGCAAAAAGTATCTGCAGTGCACAAAAATATATGCTGCAAAAAGTATTTACAGTGCAACCTGGGACTTCTGGAGAGGTAAGTATATTAAAAAGTTTCTTATATTTGTCTCTGAAAAGAGGCAGTCCCAGATAACCCCTTTAATAGCCATTTGGTTTGTGCCCATGAAAGGAAACCTGAGCTTCCCAAAAAGAGCTCCACCTAGGAGCAAAGGATGCAAGACAGGGGCATAACTAGGAGAGGCAGAGCCATGTAGAAAACTTCTGAATGGGGTCCCCCTCCCCCTTAAAAAACACACATGTGAGCTACAATCACACAGATTTACACACTCATATATACACACATTCAGGGCCGCATCTGCCATGAGACGAGATGAAAATCTCGCCTCAGGCGGCAGAATGCGGATCCCTGTAAAGGGCGGCAAAATTCACCACTCTAAAGCGATTTATTTAGCAGGTGGGCGATTCGGGCATTAATGGCGCCCGAATCGCCCACCTGCTAAATAAATCGCGCCTGTCTCTTTAAGACACAGGCACGATTTATATGCGGAGCGACGCAGCGCCTTTCTGGCAGCTGCGTCGCTCCGTTCCAATCAGCGACACAGGCGTCATGACGTCACGCGCCTGTGTCACTGTGCAGAGCCGCGTGAGGACGGGACCCGTGCGCCGAGGGAGCAGCTGCCTGCAGGTGAGTATGATTATTATTATTTTTCATGTATTTTCATTAATTAAATGTGGCCAATAAGGGGGAGTGGGGAGGTGTCATTATCGTGGGAGGGGGGGGAGTACTGTATACATTATATGTGGCCATATTTGTTGCATACTGTGTGTGTGGGGGGGGATGCTGTATACATTATATGGATATTATGGGGCCAGAATTGTTTTATACTGGGGGGGGTACTGTATATATTTTATGGGGCCAGAATTGTGTTATACTGGGGGAGGGGGGACTGTATACATTACATGGAGCCAGAATTGTGTTATACTGGGGGGGGTACTGTATATATTTTATGGGGCCAGAATTGTTTTATACCGGGGGGGTACTGTATATATTTTATGGGGCCAGAATTGTTTTATACTGGGGGGGGGTACTGTATATATTTTATGGGGCCAGAATTGTTTTATACTGGGGGGGGTACTGTATATATTTTATGGGGCCAGAATTGTTTTATACTGGGGGGGGGGGTTACTGTATATATTTTATGGGGCCAGAATTGTTTTATACGGGGGGGGGGGGGTGCAGTATATATTATATGGGGCCAGATTTCAGCTGGGGGGCTGTATATGGGATACAGTATATTACTAAGCTTGGGGACTGTATATTAGGGGGTGCTATATATTCACATTGGTCAGGGTTGCACTGTATGTAAAATCATGTAACATAATAACAGGGTGGGATATATTAGTGATAGGATACAATAGATTACTTTGCATCATTTAAACCAAATGTTAGGGGGTCTGTATTAATAAATTGGGGGTGTTGTATATTGATTGGTGCTGTGTATGCTATAATTTCAGTAGAAATATACATGAGGGGGATATTTTATATGTGGGGAGAGTGCGGTCAGTTGTGCTGTGAGGGGTATATAATATTTAGGAGTGCAGTGTTGTTATCCAGGAGACTTTATACTGTAAGTGACTGCGGTATTTTTAGGGACGCCTGGTGGAGATGCTGCACAGAGCTGAAGACATCTGCCAGTGAATTCATCAGTGATACGTCATGGATTGAAGAACCCGGAATAAAGTCCTCCTGATGGAAGAGATTGTCATCTATAAGGTACTAGATGCCACTAATGTCTCTAAGATCCTGTAGTCAGTAACACAGTGTCAGGGAGCTGTCTGTGGCGATGTTAGTTGTTAGTAAAGTTTTCAACATTTACTTAACAGGGAGTGGGGGGGGGGCAGCATTTTAATATTCGCCTCAGGCAGCAAATATGCTAGAATCGGCCCTGCACACATTTATATAATTATATACAGACACATACAATTCTTCACCTACACACATTTATACTCTCATGTGTGCACATTCATGCACAGGTATGTACTGTAGAAGATGTGCAATGTTAGATACAAAGTATGCTGTACAATCTGCCCCATAATATGTATATAATGGTGCACATCCTCCATTTTTTAGTGTGTCAGTTTGGCAGCCGGGGACCCGTGATGCTGCGAGCCCCATAGCATCTGCTATGGCTGCTACAGCTGTAGTTATGCCACTGATGTCAGAACTGGGAGTCACAGTCAATAAGGGAACCTCTTACCTAACAAAGCCATTTAATAGAAAGTCACCTACCACTCCACCGACGGCTACGCCCCTTCATGCCCCCTCCATGCCCACATGGCGTGATTGTGGTGTAGTTGCCAAAATAATTGCAATTTCTTGCAAGAAATTTCTGTGTAAGAAGGGCAGAAAGGGAAAAATTAAAAAAAACTCTGCCAGTTTTCTGTTTAAAAAGCAATAATAAACGACCCCCTCGGACATTTGCCATTGCAGATTCAGATAAGAATGGCCCTATTGTCCTCCTGAAATAGGTAACATGCTAAAATATAAGTCAACACTTGAGCTGACCCCTGAATATAAGCCTTACTAATCTCATGGCTTATCTACTATATACTACTGTATACAGATATACTTAATGTATGTCATGGGTTTGTCTGTTTTTCGAGAATAATAATAAAAAGATTATGTATAGTTTCTTTATTAGTTAAAAGAGCCTTTTGGTGCATTCTTTTCTGCCTGTTTGGACATTCCCGGCATGTTTTAACAAAAATAATTTCATGGTTTCATGAGGAACTGTATAAAAGGGCTGCGGCAATTGTAAGGTCATATATCACTGGTTAGTACATAGTCCACCTTAGCTGGAACCTCTATATACATTTACTTACCCAGTCCAGGGAATTCCCCGATATCCTGCATGTGTCGCTTCCCCGCTCTGGTCCGCCGGAGTTCATATTCTTCTTCCCAGTGCACGTAAGTACATCCGACAAAGTGCGATCGCGGACCCTTAGTAAATAAGCCCCATTGTGTATTGGTTTCACAAATGGATTTTAATGAGGGTGAGGCCTCCATCTATTACAAATAAACTTCAAACAACTGCTAGTATAATATATGTACCTGCCACATTAATCATAATTTTACCCCACTGTTTTACGATTTGCTGACCCTTCCGACTTGTGTTGGCCCTGCATGCTGGCAATTTATACCCAAATAAAGTATAGTGTCACTTTACTCTCCTGCCAGGCCCTGCTTATAGATTTTGTTCTGTTTTGTTTTCCACTTCCCCTATTGCCATGGCCCACTGTAGATTTTTTGCTTGCTGTCATCGAGCTTACAGATGATCTGTGACAGATGAAATATACAGGCTGTAACAATGGCACTTTGTATGTAAAGACAGCAGGCCCAAATGACAGCCCTGATCCTGACACTTCTGTATGTCAATGAAAATGTAAGTATTGCTAAAGTGTTGAGCTTTTCAGATATGTGAAAAGATGAATTTACCTTTCATAGAAGCAATAACTGACTTTGGAGAACCACTGAGCTTTGAGAAGATGATTATCATGTCAGTTTTAGCAGCTCAGAGTGAAAAAAAAAACGGATGAAGTCATAGGGGAACATATATCATACACCGTTACATGATATATGATGTAAGTCCTGCCCAATAGGGCCACACCGGATACATCATGAGGTATCGGGCGGCTAGGCTGGGATACCTTTTCGAATTGCACTAAGAAGGACATAAGAAGTGCAGGCCCTTGGCGTGGGGGAGGGGGGTAAAGGGGAAAATAATTGCAATGTTTTGTGATTTGTAATAATTGATCACTCATCCTTGAAATTGTTGATCGATGATATGGAGTACTTGAGAATGACCCTCATATCCACAGCAATGGCTGCTCGAAGAGGTCGTAGTGTTATAACATATATTCCTGAATGGACCCCTGTGCAGTTTTGTCCTACTCAAGTCAATAGGGCTGAGCTGAAATACCATACACATCCACTAAACAGTGCTCATTTGCTGGGAACAGCGAACCCCTTTGATGGTTGGGTGTTCTACATGTCATTTAATTTTGTGAGGACTACATAATTTTATTTACAGTTTAAAGGAAGCCTGTCACCGAAAGAAGCCTTTCTGCCTTTTCTGAGCATTTGCATTACAATATAATTGTGTATTTTAACTTACCTTGCACCATGACAAGTCCTGAGGTTTGAGGTTTGCTTTGATTTGGATTTGGATGCATTGTAAAAAAAAATGTGACTTGCTACTTACTCACTCCTCAGCTCTCAGCCCCCACCTTCCTGCTCATGTACAACTCCTCCCTCCCCCGCTGATGTCAGCTCATCACATGGTGAGCTCTGTCCCTGCGTGAATGAAGGAGCTGGATGGAGGAGCTGTACAGGAGCACAAAGGTGGGGGCTGAGAGCTGAGGAGTTTTAATGCATCCAAACCAAAGCCAACCCCTAGGACTTGGCATAGGATTCTGTCAGGAAACCAGGAAACTTAAAACACACAATTTTGTTGTAATACAAACACTCAGAAAAGGCAGAAAGACATCTTTGCAATGCAGGTGTGATGGGCTTCTGCAACCTGTCTTTGGTGAAAATGAGATCCCTGGTAACAAGTTTTACTTCATGTTGTAGGAAAAACGTCAAAAATTAGCCATTTATTTAAGAACATTAAACACAGACCTGAATCTACTCTTTTTCAGTGACCTTCTATTTAGGATCTCCAGGATATCTAAGATTATAGAATCCAAAAGTCAATTGAGTTCTTAGGTTAGGGTAAGCCCTGCTTTGTTGTCTGGCAGGAACTCACTACTTATGTGCTGGGCTGACCCTAGCGTACATGTAAGAAGATGTGTCCATGCTTGAAGGGATATTTGCATGTGTCCTCTTCTTCCCTCAAGCCTGTCAGAGCAGCCAAATGTGGTTAATAATAATAAATAATAATTCTTTATATATATAGCACCTACAGATTACGCAGCGCAAAGCATGACAAATTGGTCCCTGTCCCCATGGGGCTCACAATCTAAACAACCTACCAGTATGTTTTGAAGTGTGGGAGGAAACCGGAGTACCCGGAGGAAACCCACGCAAACACAGAGAGAACATACAAACTCTTTGCAGATGTTCAATACCAATTATCCAGGAAATGTGTGGAAAGCAAGGACTGCTATGAACACCAACTATGTGTACCACACATCTCCTGTTCAATATGCAGCCTGGTTGGGATATATAGCTATTTTGCATGATGCACTTTATTTTGTCTTGTTTGGTTTATATGACCTCCTACCAGGTTCCATGTTATTTAGATTAGGTTTATGTTATAACCTCTTGTTTTACACTTGTTATATATTATATTGACTGACTTGTGTGTTACATTGAAACCTTATGTTTACACTTGTAATGTATTGACTGTGGTTTACAATGTGATTGTACAGGATTGGCGGTGTACTTTTAGTCCACCAGGGATTGATTTTATGGGTTGTTTTTATTGCAGTGATCATATGTGTATTATTATTTTGTTCAATAAAATTCTGTGTCTTCCATATTATGGTATTCATGCATATATTTTGTGTACTTTGTTGTACAAGGCCTGTATATAGGTACATATATCTTTGCAGATGTTGACCTGGGTGGGACTTGAACCCAGGACCCCAGTGCTGCAAGGCAGAAGTGCTACCCACTCATCCGCGGAAGTTCTACCTTTCTTCTCAATTCTTTTGACTATTGCTGCTTCTAAAATTGAAATATATAACGTCTTTAAGCACTTGTGAAAGGCTTCACAGACTCAAAAATTCCGTTTTTATATCCTGTGTGCCGCTGAAATTTTTCAAAATGTCATCAGAGGGACTCCAGCTGGCAAACCCAGAATCTTCACTGTGAGTGATGACATTATTGTCTATGAGGCTGCTCAGAAGGAACACAATAACACAGAACAAGTTTTTTGGAGATTAGGAAACTGTTACCTTAATGGAGTAAAAAGTCTTTGACTATATTTCTCTGAATGTGAAGTTACTGGCAGACCTTCTACAATGTTAGACATCACATCAGTGTAGAAACCACAGTCTATTTCTAATGTACACGTTCATCCAGAAATCCATTATCCAGAAGGTAATGAAAAGTGGAAACAAAATGAGAGAACATTTTTTGCTACTGCAAAGTGATAATATCATACAAAGATACAGGAGCCCCAAACACTACATCTTAGAATCACTAAAAGGAACTGTAATATTTCATAATGGAATATTTTGAATAATATAGAATAATAATATCAGTATTATGTATCGTATCTCCGTATTTCTTCCATTGTCCAAGGAAGCCCCCAATGTCTTGTTTGAAGATATTCTAAACAGAAGATTTCTGTGCTAATTATAACATAGGAAACTGTAAAATCAACATTGTAGTCTTAGGCCTCATGCACATGACAGAAGAGGACGTACCCACAGCGTTGGGGGAGGCCGGCATGACGCGGTCCAGGGGGAGGAAGCCGTTGTTAGGGGGAGGGGTAATTATTGGCGGGAGTAGTTAGGGGGAGGTATTAAATTTGATAGGAGTAGTGAGGGGATCAGCCATTTTAGGTTTACCAGGCAAAGGAGTAACAGCATTGAGAGAACTGATGGCAGAGGTGGCGGCGCTTTTATCACAGCTTCGGGCGCTGGCAGCAACAGGCGGTCCGGAGCTGCGCCAGCAAGTGATGGAAGCGATGGAGCTGCCGGGCGTTGGAGGAGTGCAGACGGAGGCTGGGAGCGGAGCGAGGACGGCGGCTCGGGAGACGGGAGGTCAGGAGCAGGGAGTACGGCGCTCCAGGAGATCGCGACCGCCCGATCGCCTTAGTCCGGAGGCTACTCCCCGCACCCGCCGTCGGGTTAGGAGCCCCTCTAGGGACCCTCCAGCGCGGAGCACGGGATCAGGCGCAGGGAACTGTCGCTCCCGCGCTGAGAGGAATCCAGGTACCCGGGCGGGTGGCACGGACGGCGCTCCACGGCCTGGTCAGAGTCGCAGGCCGGGAGCAGGTGGTTCAGGATGCCGTGGGAGCTCTTTACTGGCGATCGCGGGGCCCCCTACTGGCGATGTTCCGGTCGGGGGGGGGCGCCCGTTTGTCGACTACTACAGCAGTGGAACCGGGAGATACTCGTGGGCCCCGTACGGGGGCTGCATGGTCGGTGATGGTGGGGGAGGAGACGGAAGACAGAAGGGGAGAAGGCGGCGCCGCTTCAGCGGTGGCAGCATCATCAGTGGCACAGTCCCCCAGTGCGGCTTGCCTGTCCTGCTGTGGTTGTTCAGGAGCCAGCAGCCATCTGTCTGCAGGAAACAGTGAGAGGAGCGTGCAACGGGTGGAGAACGTCCTGGCCGCTGGTGGGCACACAGCACCCCACGCAGCATGGTGAGTCAGTTTCTGTGTCTGTTCAGTCGGGGGGTTTGGGGTCTCCAAGGAGTGGAGTGAGTGATGGGGGGACTGTGGAAGAGATGAGGTCATTGATGGGGAGTATGCGTGAGTTGTTAACGAGGTGTGAGGGATCGATAGCAGGGGCGTCTCCAGTGGCAGCATGGGTACCGTGGTCTGGGCAGGGGACGGGGGGCGTTTGGCGAAGGGATTCGGGGGTGACGGTGTCTGTTCAGACGGAAAAGGAGAAGGATGAGAGGGTTCGGTTGGACGACAGGGCAAAAGGGGAGGTGTATGTGTGTTTTGAGGGGCAGCTGGGGTCTCATTTGAAGAAAGAAGTAAAAGAGAAGATTTGGAGGGACGAATATGTGGAGATTTTCTCGCTTCTGCCGCTGTCTAAATTTAATTTGGACAAGGGGAAGAAGGAGGAATCAAAGAAGGAGGAGGAGGAGAAAAAGCGGTGGCGAATGATTCCCCAGACTTTTCAAAACTGGTTCCAGGCGTATTCTATACTAGCAAGTGTAATTGGGGAAAAGGCTCCTGAGAACTGTTCGGGGTTATTTTGCTATCAAAACGCGATTGGGGAGGCTTACAGGTCGTATGGGGGGCAGACGTGGCTCAGATACGACGAAGATTTTAGGCAGAGGAAAGCCGTGCGGCCTAGTATCAGGTGGGATCAGAAGGATATAGGACTGTGGCTGCAGGTGATGGCGCCCGTAAAATTTGGGCAGCCCTTTCGAGGGGGGAGGGAGGAAGCCGGAACTAGCAGTTCCAGTTCCTCGGGCCAGCAGAAAGAAAGTTCAAGCGGCATCAAGGGGGGGGCTTGCTGGCAGTTTAATGATGGTTTGTGCAAGTACGGGTCAAACTGTAAATTCAGGCATGTGTGCTCCACTTGCGGAGGGTCGTCACATGGGACAGCAAAATGTTTCAAAAAGAACAAAGGGCGTAGCGGAGGCAACGCTGGTCATGCGGGAGACTCCGGTGAGGCTTCTAGAGATGGAGCCTTATCTAAATAGATACCCGGAAGTGGAAAAAGCGGCGTTATTGAGGGGGGGTTTTGGGGAGGGTTTTCGAATACCGGCGCCGGGGCACGCAGTTCCATTTACTACTAAGAACTTGAGGTCAGCATATCAATATCCTGGGGTAGTACGTGAAAAATTGGCTAAAGAAGTGGAGTTAGGGAGGATGGCGGGCCCATTTGCAAGGATACCGATTGATGGATTGATTGTGTCTCCGCTAGGGGTGGTCCCTAAGAAAGAAGCGAACAAATTTCGTTTAATTCATCATCTTTCTTACCCGAGGGGGTTGTCAGTTAATGATGGTATTTCACCAGAGGTTTGCACGGTGGCGTATACATCATTTGATAAGGCGGTGGAATGGGTGAGGAAGTATGGACAGGGGGCTCTGCTGGCGAAGACGGATATCGAATCCGCTTTTCGGTTATTGCCGGTGCATCAAGATAGCCTGCGGCTGCTTGGGTGTTTTTGGGAGTCAGCTTTTTATGTCGACCGCTGCCTTCCAATGGGGTGTTCGGTGTCGTGCGCATACTTTGAGGCATTCAGCTCATTTTTGGAATGGGTAGTGAAGCAAGAGGCGAGGGTGGACTCCCTAATTCACTATTTAGATGATTTTTTGTGCATTGGACCTGGGGACTCCAGGGTATGTCACGCTCTACTGGCTACTATAGAGTGGGTAATGAGGAAGTTTGGAGTCCCGCTGGCTCAGGAAAAGACTGAAGGGCCTACTTCTTGTCTGGTTTTCCTGGGGATCACGTTGGATACTGAAAGAATGGAGTGCAGGTTACCTGAGGATAAGTTGGTGGCTTTAAGGGAGGAGGTAAGAAGGAGTTGCAGGGTTAAAAAGTTGAGGTTGAAGGAAGTTCAATCATTGTTAGGTAAGTTGAATTTCGCGTGCAAAATTATACCAATGGGCAGGGTTTTCTGCAGACGATTGGCGGCAGCAACGGCGGGAATAAAGGCGGCGCATCATTTTGTTCGTTTGAGCGGGGAAATAAGAGAGGATTTGGTTGTATGGGATGGGTTTTTGGAAAACTACAACGGGCGTTCGTTGATGCTGGAGGAGGTAGTGGAAAGCTACGATTGGGAATTGTTTACTGATGCGGCCGGGTCGGTGGGTTTTGGCGCTTACTGTGGGGGGCAGTGGTGTGCGGGAGAATGACCGAAAGAGTGGTTGGAGGCTGGGTTAACAAAGAACCTGGCGTGTTTGGAGATGTTTCCGATTGTGGCAGCGGTGGAGATTTGGGGGGAACGTTTTCGAAATAAGAAGGTGAGATTTCACTGTGACAACCAGGCGGTAGTTCAAGCGATCAATGGAGTATCGGCATCGTCTCCACCGGTGGTGCGGCTGTTGCGGCATTTGGTATTATTGTGTTTGGGGCTGAATTCATGGGTGGTTGCTGTTCATGTTCCGGGAATTGAAAACTCCATTGCTGATGCATTGTCTCGGTTGCAGTGGGATCGGTTTCGGCAGCTGGCTCCGGTCGCAGAGGAAGAAGGGATTCCCTGCCCGCCGCATCTGTGGGAGATAGCCTTCGAACGGCGGAGGCGTTGATAAGAGCGTCTCTGGCTGAGGGCACTTGGTCGGCGTACAAGGAGGTATTGGATGGTTGGGACAGATTACTGGGGGAATTGGGAGGTGGAGGGACCGATGATGAGCGTTTGACAGCATTGTTGGTTTGGATTGGGAGAGCGGCTAGCTTGGGATGGTCTAGGGCAAAAGTGAGCAGAGGGGTTGCCGCGTTAGCTTTTGGATTTAATTTACAAGGAGTGACGGATATGACTAAGAGTTTTCTGTTTAAGAAGGCGTTGCGGGGTTTTAAAAAGGGGGTAGGAATAAGTAAGGACGGGAGAATGCCAGTGTCGTTCGGTTTGTTGGAACGTTTGGGGGATGAGCTGCAGTTGGTTTGTGAGTCGGCTTATGAAAGGAAGTTGTTTCGTTTGGCTTTTTCATGGGCGTTTTATGGGGCCCTGAGAATCGGAGAGTTAGTAGCGCCAAACAAAAAAGCTAAGGGGGGTATTCTGAGGGAAGATGTGGTATTGGGAACTGATTGGGTGGAGTTTGGCATACGAAAATCAAAAACTGATTTGTTTGGTATGGGTCGCAGAGTGACGTTGTATGAGGTACGAGGGACAGTGATGTGTCCTTGGGGGTGTTTGAAGGAATTCTTGGAGGACCGGGGAGAGAAAACGGGCCCATTGTTGTGTCATGCGGATGGGTCCTTTCTTTCCCGTTTTCAGTTTACAGCGGTGTTCCGGAAAAGCTTGGTTCGGCTGGGTTTGGATGCGAGTTCGTTCGCATCACATTCGTTTAGAATCGGAGCAGCAACGGAGGCTGTAGGTAGAGGGCTGGGTCCCGAAGCAGTGAAACGTATTGGGAGATGGAGTTCGGGGAGATATAAGTCTTATGTGCGACCGCAGCTGTTGGAAGAGTAATAGTGCTCCTTAGTTGGATGAAGTTCAGTCAAGGTTGTTTGTTGTTAATTCTATTTTTGTATTTACAGGTAGCACCCCTTTATTGGTATGGATTCTCGGACACTCCTACGTGTATTGGGGGTCTCAGAGAGCAGCCAGGCGACCTGATGGGAGGCAATTGGGTTTTGATCGGACGAAGGTAACAGTGCGCTGGCTGGGTTTTCGGGGGATGAAATGGGGTAAGGTGCTACCGGAGTTTCGGAAGTTTGTGGAATTGGATAAGTGTCCAGAGGTAGTCGTTTTCCATGTTGGGGGGAATGACTTGGGTGGACAACCGGTGAGAGAGCTGATTAGAGATATACAACATGATTTGTTGAAGTTAATGGTGGAGTTCCCGTCTTTGGTGATTGTTTGGTCGGATGTGGTTTATAGACGGGTTTGGAGACATGCGAGGTCTGTTAGCCGTTTAAACAGGGCCCGGGTGAAGCTGAATAGAGCAGTGGGCGGTTTTGTGGTAAGGAACGGGGGTTTGGCGATTCGCCACAAGGAATTGGAGGATGGCAGCGCTGAATATTGGCTAGCTGATGGGGTTCATCTTAATGCGGTTGGCATTGACTTATGGGCTCTTGGCATTCAAGGGGGAATGGAACGAGCACTGTCAATGGTGGGGGCTGCGCAGTCTTAAGGTGGGTTAAGGCCTGCTTGCTGTGGCAGGGGGAAGGGAAAAGTCCTTGGAGTTGGTGGAGCTACAAGGGGGAGCGGGGGAGAACATGGCGGATAGTTTTCCCCTGAATTCGGGGCCATGCCTAGGGGTATGGCAGTATGGACTCCTGCTGGGTGGTGTCCCGGGGAGTGGAAAATTGGGAAAGCCATCTGCGAGATATGGTGCCCTTGAACCGGAGGTGGCGGTTGGGGGTAATAACGATAAGAGCAGAATGGCATTTGTAATTTGGAGCTCCAAGGACCTTTCTTCTTATTAGGATCAGGATTATGAGGGGGGAAAATGTTTATTGATGTTTCAATATTTGTTGTATGTTATAATAAAATTGGCTGCTGTGGCCAGATTATTCCAAAAGGCGGTGTCAGAGTGTTTCTTTAGGTACAACGTCTGGATCTGGTTGCAGTAGAAGAAGGAAACGGCGACCAGGACTCCCCAGTGCCGTGTCAAGAAGAGGACGTACCCACAGCGTTGGGGGAGGCCGGCATGACGCGGTCCAGGGGGAGGAAGCCGTTGTTAGGGGGAGGGGTAATTATTGGCGGGAGTAGTTAGGGGGAGGTATTAAATTTGATAGGAGTAGTGAGGGGATCAGCCATTTTAGGTTTACCAGGCAAAGGAGTCCCGCCCACCCGCCCTTAAATTAGCAGGGTTGGGTTAGAGGCGTATATATTGTCACGGCAGTTTAGGGCAGGGGGAAGGGAAAAGTCCTTGGAGTTGGTGGAGCTACAAGGGGGAGCGGGGGAGAACATGGCGGATAGTTTTCCCCTGAATTCGGGGCCATGCCTAGGGGTATGGCAGTATGGACTCCTGCTGGGTGGTGTCCCGGGGAGTGGAAAATTGGGAAAGCCATCTGCGAGATATGGTGCCCTTGAACCGGAGGTGGCGGTTGGGGGTAATAACGATAAGAGCAGAATGGCATTTGTAATTTGGAGCTCCAAGGACCTTTCTTCTTATTAGGATCAGGATTATGAGGGAGGAAAATGTTTATTGATGTTTCAATATTTGTTGTATGTTATAATAAAATTGGCTGCTGTGGCCAGATTATTCCAAAAGGCGGTGTCAGAGTGTTTCTTTAGGTACAACGTCTGGATCTGGTTGCAGTAGAAGAAGGAAACGGCGACCAGGACTCCCCAGTGCCGTGTCAAGCATTTGGGGTCTAGCTCATGGCCCCCATTGACTTCTATGGTGGACAGTTATGGTGCGGTGAGGCAAAGTGCATGCACTGTATGTGACCACACCATGACCCTGACAAGCGGCCACGCTGCAAATTATAGAGCGGGTCCTATTCCTGGTTGGTGCAGCTGCTCGTTTCCCATAAACATCAGCAGGGAGAGGAGTGCTCCCCTGCCCATGTGCACCCAGCCGGAACATATTCACTGTGGCAGATTTACTTACCGGTTCCTGTCGCGATCCAGCGGCGCATTTTCCGTCGAGGATTCGGGTCTTCCAGCGATCCACTAAGGTCGTGCGCCCAATGTCCACCAGGTGTTGTTGCTGCGAAAAAGAGCGATTTGGACCCTTAGTAAATGAGCCACACTGTGTGTCACTGTACTGAATGGCCAAGCTACATATTTTAGAGCAGGTCCTTTTTCTGACTGGATTTCAGTGCAGCCACTCATTTTTTATAAATGTTGGCCATGTGCACCTGGCCAAAATGTATGCACCATGTGACAGCGTTCTATCACTTTGACTAAACGGCCATGCTGAAATTTATGGAGAATGTCATATTTCTTCCTGTTTTGTGGTGCACCGCTCATATATCTTGGACATTGGTGGGATGGGAAGTGCTAACCCTGTCCTTGTCCATATTGCGGAAATCTATGAACTATGTGTCAAATATTTTGAAAAAAAAACACTATATTGATTAGGGTCAAACAGCAACCAAATGGGGTATAGCATTTAGCATTTGTGCAGGGTACTTTATAGTGGGGTATGATTACCTGACTACAAGATGGTGGTGGCAAATTTCTTGTCTCCAATATCTTAAAGGAAATCTACCATTTGCTTGCCTGCATTATGAACCAAACAAACCTTGAGAATGCTGAAGCTACACTGATGCAGAAATATATCTTGTTTAATCCCTGAACTGAGTGGTTTTGCTGAAAAAACAGTTATAAAATTATGATAATGTGTCTCTGTCACTCCTGTGGCTGCTCAGCGCTTCTCCTCTTACCCTAATTATGCACTGCTCCAGCCTTGTTCTGCCCAGCATTAGCCAGGAATAGTCATCACTGTGTTGTCCCTGATAGGCAGCGGTAATCAATTACTGAACCTTCCCCAACCTGCTGTGTATGAGTCGTCCAGCTCAGGTCCTGTCTGGACAGTTAAGAAAGCTCCATGTAATGTGTTTATCAATCTGTACCCAGCTTTCCCAAGGTCCTGAATTTTATAATTGTATTTTGAGCAGAACCACTCGATTTAGGGATTTAACAAGCTATGTTTTTGCATCAGTGTAGCTCCAGCATTCTCAAGGTTTGGTTCACAATGCATAAAAACACATGGTAGATTTAAGTGTAGCCCATTAAAATATTAGCATGAAAATCACTAGCTTGATATATCTAGCCCATCTTACCATCAGCAAAAATTTTTACTAAGACCCCAATGGGTGATACAGATATATATGAATAGCAGCTAGCATATGGCCGCCATAGGAGTCCATTGTGCACAGCACAGTTAGGTGAGCATCATACTGTAACATTGCCAGATAAAAAGATAGAGCATGCTCTATCTTTCGCTGTATGTATGGCCCGGCACGCACAGCTCCTATCCAGTTGAATGTATGATCAACTTTGATCCCAGTCCTGCATAGCATAACTTCATGTGAATACCATGGGCATGTGTCAGCTGTATAATTATGGACTTGAAAATCTTTTCATTAAAGGTAATCCATCATCAAAATTCATCATGATAAACCAGGAATACTTACTCATAACCACAGTCACAGAGCCTGGATCTATCTTCTTATATTTGTTATCCATGGCCGCCTTCCTTCTAAAATGGAATTTAAAAATGGAGCTAATAAGCCAGAAAGGATCTGGGGTGCTACTAGAGGCCCTCTGTGCTGCAGCTGCAGTTCTTACAGTGTGCAGGAGCATTTCCCTCTTCCCAGTGTGTGAAATTACAACAGGTAGAGAGAGGAGGAAGTGTTAAAGGAGCGGGGCGAAGAAGGTTGAGACAGTGTAACTGCCTATGAAGCAGAAGCACTGTATGGCTTTGGGAACACCGCTCCATTAGCCCTTTTAGAAAGAAGGAGACCATGGATAACAAATATAAGAAGTTTCCCACAGTCACTATACCTGGATCTATGAGTAAGTGTCCATGGTTTATCATGTTTGATTTTGATGGTGGATTTCCTTTAAGTTATGTAGCGGCTGTGACCAAGGGACAGCTTGCAGTGTTGTCATTGACAAGTTCTACATTGGAATGAATGACATCTCCTCACTGTCGATCCATCCTTCTCACCGGGACGGGCTTCTATTAATAAACCTGTTAGATTTTGTTCCCTCAATCATTTTCTTTTATGTAAAGATGACATTGCTTTTGTAGCAGAACTTTATAAGAACATAACTTCAGACAATAAAATGTTTTATGTTTGATGGTTCCCCATGTCTAGACCTCTGTGAGTTAGGGATTTCATAGTATCTAATTATATCATGCAGAGATCATAAATGTCTAATAAAATATGATGCTGCACTGAAAAATCTGACATGAAACGGAGATTAATTTGACAGGGTTTTGACAAGGTAAGGAAATGCTGTTATTGTTATTTTACAATATCAAAGATGTCATAAACTGCTGAGACCACAAGAGATGATCAGGCACAACTAGAGGATGGAGTCAGGTACTGTAATGTGTGATAACATATGTCACTTACCCTATAAAATACATTGGGGCAGATTGACTTACCTTATCCTGTCGCGATCCCGCGGTGCGTTGTCCCGCGATTCGAGTCTGCCACGATTCACTAAGATTGTGCGCCCGAGTTCCTGCATCCGTCGCTTTTGTGCCGAGGTGCATGTGAATGCTTGATCTGGCGACACAATTCCGTTTTTAAATTCTGCGGTGTGTTCGAATCCGTCGGGTTGACCGATGGCCACGCCCCCCGATTTCTGTCACATGCCAGCCGGTGCCGATGCGCCACAATCCGATCGCATACGCCAAAAACCCAGGGCAGTTCGGTGCAAAACGGAAATAATCGCAAAACTCGACAAAAGTGCGCCATTTGGACCCTTAGTAAATGTGCCCCAATATCTGAATACCCCAGTAATAGATGAAGAGGCCTATATTCTAGGCTATCTCCAGAACATGACCTCCATCTTGAAAGCTGCCATATTGGATCCTAGGTTCGCTTTTTCAACAGGAAGGTGGCATAGCATATCTGATAACACCAGAATTCTCTCCAAAATTGGTATCTGTAATTAGATCAGCAAAATCTCTGGTGGGTCAAAAATTATCAACATAGAGGGGCTTATTTACTAAGGGTCTGCGGATCACACTTCCGTCGGACTTCCCAACATTTTCGGGATTTCCGCCACTGTGACAGGTATTTAGCAGGCGATTGTGTCAGACACGATCGGATTGTGGTGCAGCTGCGCTGCTTCCATGTGACACAAATTGAGGGGCGTGCCGTCAGACTGAGTGCAGGATTTAACATTCAAATTGTGTCACAAGACATGCACTTACATGCACCAGGAAGAAGAAGGTGAACTCTGTCGGACCTGAGCGAGGAAGCGACACATGCAAGATATTTGGCGATCTTAGTGAATCGTGGCATAGTGCATTCCGGTCGGACAAGTAAATGTGCCCCAGAAAGTTAAATATCTGTGCTGCGTGTGCTGTCCATGGTGCTGAACATAGAAATGAAGGTCAGATCCAATCTTTAAGAACAATCTTGAGAATCTATGGATTATCTCTGTGGCAATCTGATTTCAGCAATCAATGTCTGAGACAATTCTGGTCTTTTTTGATATACTACATGACTAACTTCCTATTGGAACAAATTGCCATTGATCCAATATGTCGGCTTTCCAGATGGCAGACATTTTATGGGCAAAGCCTATAGGCCCCCTCACTCATCACTGGCTGGGATATCAGATAAGTCATTATCCCTTTTTTTCTAAAATAAAAGGGTTTGCTTGGACTTTTGACTCACAATGTATGTGTCCTATTGTATTGGAAGCCTAAAGTAGGTAATATGCGCATGAATGTGTGTACTTTGGGGTCCACAAACAAGGGCATGCAATCCCTATTTTGCTGCCCTGCTGTCATTTGTGGGTGAGAGCCACTCACACTGCCAATGGCAATAAAAAGTGACTGCCTGGGCACACAAGTTAAAGAGCAGGTCCTATTCTGGCTTGTCTTGGCAGTCGGATGGTCTATAATGCGGGGCACGCACTGCATGAGCCAGTGGAAAGTAATGGGGCCGCATGTCGGTTTAGCCATTGAAACTATGACTAGTACACAGATCTAAACAAAAGTTGTGTGCATGAGGCCATGTGCTTATATATATACCTTATGGTTGGTTTTACAGCATGAATGCATCATGGTAGATACTATTATTTGAGTATTTATTACTATGATAGTGTGGGTGCATTGTTTAATATGTTTCTTCCTTGCACAACTGTATTTTAACGGCACAACTGTTTTCTGATTTATTTCTATGGTCAGAAGGTAAGAGTTCTCCTCATGGAGAGTTTGCCAATTAAGGCTGCCTTATAGTCGTGTGGAGACTTAAAGCCAAAGATGCTCCACTAGGGAATTCTGGGAAGAATGCAAATCCATTTTGCAAGATATTAAATGGAAAACAATGCCTTAAAAGGAAGCCACCTTTGCTTTATTTCTGGGGTGGGGTCTTTTATGGCATGTTAAAGGACATCTACCACCAGAATGAAGGATTGTAAACCAAGCACACTGACATACTGGAGTGCCCTTGTTTTAAGGAAAAAAGGATTGTAAAATTATGCAAACGAACTGAAATGAACCTGAGGGGCTGCAGGCTCCATTTACACCTATAGAGACCGGAGCCCCTCATGCTCATTTGCATAATTTTAAAAGCCTTTTTCCGTGAAAACAAGGGCATAAAAAGCTAAACATAAGCAGATCCTGACACAGGGAGCACACATCAGTATGTGCTCAATACTTCATCCCGGTGGTAGATGCCCTTGAAGTAGAATGTGATTGGGGGTTTGACATCTGAGACCCATACTCATGGTAAATTATCGGTGCTTAATTGACTGAACATGACAATCAGTTGTTCTTAAAAATCAAGGAGAAAATACCTTTCTAATGTGGTCAATTTTCTTTCATTTCTTTTTAAAATATTTTTATTGATGTCCTTTAAGAGCCTTCTATAGAAAAACCTCTTTAAAATGATGAGATATTAATGGCAGCAGACACTAATATCACTATTCTTTCTATTTCCAAGAACGGGCGTAGAATATAGGTTAATGGGTCGGTTTTTCAGTATTGTTGCATGCATGAACAGTTTCTAAGAAAGCAAGTGGTTATGTCATTTTTTTTCCTGCACTCCTTTTAGGCGTACAATGTTTTATCTCCCATAAACAGGTCTTCTTTATAAGATAACATAAAAGGATATATAAACACATGCACATCTTTGCTGTAAGCACCTCACAATTCAGCAGCCACCGGTTAAGGAGATACATAACATTGTCATAGAAATTTGTTTCTGCGAAAAAATCTACGGCTAAACAGCAATTACACCTTGGACTTCTATTATGCGATGGTGTTATATAATATACAGTATAGCATGCTGTAGCAGAGCTGAATGCGTTTCTTTAAGGATGTGTTATTCCTGCAGCGACCGTATAATGATTTAAGATAACATAGTCGGGGAATCTGCAGTCCTATGTAAAATCCATGGTAACACAATGAATTGTGTACTGTGATTATTAAGCCACTGCTAAATCTGCAGATCCTTATCAAAAACACAGAAAAATCATTATTAACATAAAAATGAATCTCTTTAGTTACATTACATCCAACATCTACAATTACACTATATATATATTACACAACAGATGTTTTGGGGATTCCATGGAACACCCCAAGCCTTATGTCTGATCATACCACCATGAACCAGTCAAAGAATAAAAATTAGAAGTGTAAATATGAGTCAGCAAGCAAAAGTATTCTGCATAACTCATTGTTGTCATAGGAAATGCTAGACCCAAAGTAACCCTCTTGTCAAACCACTATGGAAATTTCCTTATATCAGGATCGAGCCCAGGGCCTGCTCCAGCACTGGGCATACTGCCGGGCCCAGAGCTGCTGGGGGGGGCCCACATAATGCTGTACATAAGGAATCCATGAGGGTGAGGAGGACTTTAAATTAAATTTTTTGTGCCAAATTTGAAGCAGGCTCAACTACCATACACAAACCCACACCATAAACAAATCAATATTACTACTCGGTGTGCAAAGAAGTCCACATCATAAATTCATATCAAAACAATCTAAAATTTATTGGAAAAACATCAATAAAAACACTTAAAACTTAAAATTGCACGTGAACATATACGTGCCAAAATAAGGGACTGGTTACAATACAACCAGTAGAAATTCCCCTCCACACTATCCCCCTTTATATAAATGTGCAAGCATGTCATACATAAATATAGCTTCTAGATCCAAAACTGGTACACAACAAAATACCTCAATCTCCAATACATAAAGGCTAAAATAGCCTGGATACATAAGCATACAAATACCAGTGTAATCTATTGTTACCTAATTTAGGCTTGCATAGGGGAGTAGTGTGGGCTAATTCCCCACGCGTATCGCCACCTCCGTAGCTTCCTCAGGGGTAACTTGGTGTTAGTAGACTAGAAATATATATACAAACATTGGTTAGCCAATGGCGAATAGTGTGCATAACTGCACCTGTGATTGTTGATGCGTCAGCCGCGAAACTCACCACTCTGGTTCTTAAGTAATATTGGCTTTATATAAAATAGCCATGAGGGAGCTGTTTGGTATGATGAACTAGGGAATATTTTAAGGAGTAGGAGATTGTTTTAGTATCTGAATTTTTTTATTCCACCATGTGAGATCACTGTAAAGGGGCCTACTGAGGAGCTGGCGCCCTGGGGCCTCTTGAGACCTAAAGCCGACCCTGATTGGAACACTGGGTCTAGTACTAATAGTAGTTCAAACACAAGGGGGGTCATTTACTAATGGCCCGATTCACGTTTTCCCAACCTGTTACCCGAATATTTCCGATTTGCGACGATTTCCCCTGAATTGCCCCGGGATTTTGGCGCACGCGATCGGATTGTGGAGCATCGGTGCTGGCATGTACACCATGTAAATCGGAGGACGTGGCCGAACGAAAACCCGACGGGTTCGGAAAAACCGCTGCATTTTTTTAAAAAAATGTGTTGCGGAGCTTGCACTTACCTTCACTAGGAATAGGCCGATGAACTCTTCAGTGCTTTCCGATGCTCTTCAGCGCAGCAGCGCCACCTGGTGGACGTCGGAGGAACTGCCTTAATGAATCCCGTCCGGACCCGGATCCACCGCAGAGAATGCGCCGCTGGATCGCGAATGGACCGGGTAAGTAAATCTGCCCCAAGGTCTTACTCAATCTTGGAGAATGGTTGAGCATGGTTCAGGAGTCCACCAACTGTGTCTGACCGAAAGAAAGCAGAAAGAAGAATGGATCCAGTTTCAGGAGGCACAAGCCACCTTGTAAGTATCGGTTTAGAAGCACTGCATCCGTGCGATAGTTTTTCTTTAATATAAAACCAAAATCATATTTATAGGTATTAGAGAACTAAATAAAGCGTCTGAAGTGACTTTCCTCCTGCAACCTCTAAACTTGACTCATTTCAGGTAAAATATGACTCTTCTTTGCTCATTTCCACATGACTGGAGGAATTTTTTTTATAGGTTAACAATTTAGATGTCACATAAAAGAGGGGATCCTAGAAAGAACATTACAAAACCTACTTGAAGGGGCTAGAAGTTTATCTGGGTAACATTTGTGACAGAGTCCCTTTAAAGTATCTGGGACGATGTGGGTGAGCATCCTGCTTAACCCCAGTTTCTTTCACAACTAGTCTTGGAGAATTTCTGCTTTTACATGTGTTGAATTATGGGTTGTGCACTTAAAAGGTGTATGTTGCACCTGGCATATTTGGGGATGACATACATAGAATATCATAAACCATTTATTTTTTATATTATTAATGAAACATGATATGTATTCATGAAATAAATATAATATAATTATATAGTAATGAATTGGTTACAATGTAGTGACTGAGGGCCCTGTCATACTGTATGACGTGCCTGAAATCGTGTGTGGCTATGATTCCCAAACACATCGGGAATCCATCCAATGTAAGCCACAGCCTGCACGTGGTTCTGTAACTTACCACCCCCCTGCGTGTTACAGTGAGGAGGGGGAGATAAGCAGGTACATCACAGAAGAACAGAATACAATTCAGGATCCTGGGAACACGTCCCATTTATGGACCTGGTGGGATCTGGGGTGAATATTACTCAAGGGATGATTAACATGTGCCAAGGAAACAGATTTTGTGGGGTGCGCTGAGCATCTGTGTGTGGGGGATACAGTGACGCTCCTTTAATTAGCTGGCAATAAAATGTCACTAGAGAAAGGTCCTATCGCAGAAGCCTGTGCGTACGAGATTTGCTATTTCAATGCGTCTGTTTATAAATGTCTGAGCTCACAGTCTATATATATAGGTATATCTATATATATATATATATATATATATATATATATATATATATATATATATATATAATGTCACACACATATTCTAATACACATATTTAGCGGCTAAACATTATGGAAGCCACTAAGGGATTAGAATGGTTAATCACTGTTTATCCCCTAATGTTCCCAGGATAATACATTTCATCATGTAGCCAAATGGCCATTGCTATTAGATTTCAGCAGTTAACAAGCAATTAGTAGATATTATGTAGTAGAGAGATTATATCACGTGTATCCTGACAAATTCTAAAACTATAAGGCATCAGACAGACCTGAAAAATATTATGTTACTGAGCCTAGTATGACGTCCATAGATACACTGGATCAGGGTTATAGAAGGCCGGTTGTCAGGAGAATTGACAGTGTCCTTCCAGTACTGGAGACGTTTTTTAGTCTACATTTTTGGCTGTATCCCTGGCAATGAGTTTCTCTAGCTTCGTGTTTTGCTACCAATACTGTAAAAATAGATGATAAGTTCTTTAGGTCATCAAAGCAGAAAGTGATGGAACAGATGATAGTTTTGTAAGATAGAATGAAGTATTAATCACTAATGGTTGGAAAATAATAATTTGCAGTATGTTGCGGCCATCAGAATATCAGTCCACTTTTTTCTCTTCCTCCTTCGAAATATAACTTTCTGGAGATGTCAGATTACCGATACCATGCCTATAGATAGCTATATACTGTATGTTATTGAACTCATTGGTGAGTTCTTCTAACCTCTTTCTTTCAAAGATTGCCCAGTTTAGTAGGAATACTAGACCAGACTGGTGTACCCTGATGCCCACAATCCCACCAGCATGCCACCCAGCTATACCGATCAGGTGTATATCGCCTTCTATGGACTCTAAACTCTGCTTCTGTATGGACTCTAACCATGCCAGATCCTGGGCAATATGGCTCATATCTATGATAGGTTTAATGGTCCACATTAAACTCAGTGATGATCAGTGTAAAATTCCAGAGTGTTGGTGGGGATGCTCTAAGCAGACATGATCCCTCATGATTACTCTAGTGCTATGATCAATATAAAAAAGAAAACCAAGTCCGCACAGTGATAGAGGGGGTGCAGAGCCTCCATGGTTCCTGGCAAGATCCTTCGGTAGTAATTGATAGTTCTGCATCCAGAGAGATCACGAACTAGATCTCCCCACCTTGACTTCAGTGTTAAACTCTCCACCTCCTTGACTTTCTACAACCAATTTACATCTCACTTCAAAATGGATTTCCTAGATGATGCCATCATACTGGACCATGAAAGAAAGAAAAATTAGAAGGTTTTACGCTGTTTGACAATATGCTGATGGCAGGTTCCCTTTAAGCATTTAGATGATCAGTTTTGTTGAGAGTGGATTTGTAGTAAATGGATAGAGTCTGGCAGCAATCTTTCATTGAGCAGGAAAGTATGGGGCAATTGAATCACAACTTTCCTAACCTTCACCTCCCCCAATTACGGATGAGAGACAGTGGAGAGTTGGTAAAAGATGGTCAAATAAAACTTCCTGAAATCATTGGATTCCCAAGTTTTCATCTAAAGTGCATAGGGGGCTTTAAAGAGCCAACACAAAAACTTGTGTCCATCTATGTGTAACTGTGGACGCCATAGTACTGTTTAAGGTTTTTAAAAGTGTTCTAACAACTTCTAATAAATAGCGTATATGAATTACAATGTGACATTTAACTGGTTTGGCTTCAGGGTAATTCCCACGGCAACATCCAACACTCCCCATTGGTATGTACCCTTAAACCCCTTTGCAATGGTTTTCACGGCAAGGCTATTAGAGTAATTCCGGTGTAAGTGATGGCTTGGATCAGGAAGGTCAGAGTGGTGAAAAGCACTAGGAGTCTGGCTGAGAAAAGGCAGAGGCAGTCCAAGTTTGGGGCAGGTGGCAGAGAAACAGAATCCAAGGTGCAGGTCATAGGTCAGCGCAGGCAGATACAGTTCGGGTGGTTCCATTGGTCAGAAGCTGCAGTAATAAAACATCATACACTATCCTGTGGATTTGTGATCTATTAATTGTCTTTAGGTGTAAAGCTCATTTAATGTCTCATACCTTCCAAAAATTAGGTCTGCATCCCAAAGTGTAAAACGCTGCCATACACTATAGTATTTTGGATCAATGCACTTTTTTAAAAAGCTGAACCTGCTACTGAAAATTGGCCAGTCAGCAACATATTGTGCGGCAAAGAAATGACATCTCATATAAATAAAGCAGCAGATTCTGTTTAATTTCTTCCAAATATATTATACTTCTCCAAACTCAAAGGGCTTACTTCTAATGCCTGAGCTGAGAGCGCTGACGTTCATTCTTCCGTAACTATCTCTCAGCCTCTCCTCTAGAATCCGTGACCTAGTTTTGTGCTTGGAAGGTGCAGGGACCTGGATTACGAGTTCACCTGGCACATCTGCTCAGTGCATTTCCTTGAAGCTGTACAGGGAGCCATTGGATAAGAGCTTCACACATTATCACTCACAAACCCTGCCCCCCTTCACAACATCACCACCATTTTATAGAGTATTTTCTGCAACCTACGCCACAGCGGAGAGGATAGGAAATGGTTAAACCCCCTTAGATCACAAAACATATTACCCAAGAAAAATGCACAGCGTGCACAAATCAGTATTAGATGGTAACTTAATGTGAGGTCTAAATGTCAATGTCACAATGTCATACGTGGGGTCGTAGGAAACAAATTTTATAACATTAAATAAATAGAAAATCACACAACACCTGCAGAAGACTCAATATACAACATAAATAACAAAATAAATATACATGTAGATATATATTTATATCGGCAAAATGCATGAGGTCTTCATGTTCAGGAGTACTTCACTTTTTTACCTTGTTTTCAAACACACTGGGAATCAAAATTAGAGAACAATGTATGGTAATTTTTTTCAAAACATAATGTCATCTCCATCGGTCAACATTTGATGGGTTTTTGTAAGGGGTACACCATGCCACTAGGGTTTTACAAAAATATCAGAGTATATTAACATAAACAGGGTTACATATCATACGTTGCTCGTTTGCCGGCGTAGGATAGCCCCGCACTCCTCTGGGGAGATGTGCTGTGTTTTATTTCTACGTTAAGTCCTATCCGGAGTAGAAATAGGTGCAGCCACATGTGAAAAGCCACTCCCCCACCGGACGTGCCATAAAACATTAGCATTTACGATTATTTCAGGGCTTGTATGGCAGTGTTCTGGAAAAGAAGCCATGATAAATAAGCCCCACTGCCTAGTTGAAACTATTGCCCATGGAGATTTTCAGCATTATCCTGTCCTCTCTTGCATTTGGCTTTCCAGAGTGAACAGCCTTTTTGAGGGACTTGAATGAGTTTGTAATGTGGTAAATATGCAATATATAATATCAGATAGAATAAGCATGGTAATAAATAATACCTGATTATTAGAGATGAGCGAACATACTCGTCCGAGCTTGATGCTCGTTCGAGCATTAGCGTACTCGAAACTGCTCGTTGCTCGGACGAATACTTCGCCCGCTCGAGAAAATGGCAGCTCCCGCCGTTTTGCTTTTTGGCGGCCAGAAACAGAGCCAATCACAAGCCAGGAGACTCTGCACTCCACCCAGCATGACGTGGTACCCTTACACGTCGATAGCAGTGGTTGACTGGCCAGATCAGGTGACCCGGGATAGACTAGCCGCTGCCCGCGCTGCTCGGATCATTCTGTGTCTGGATGCCGCTAGGGAGAGAGCTGCTGCTGGTCAGGGAAAGCGTTAGGGTGTTCTATTAGAATAGTGTTAGGCAGGAGTGATTCTACAAGAACCCAACAGCCCTTCTTAGGGCTACAATAACGTTATACTTTTTTTTTGTTTGTTTGCTTGTGGCTGGGCTTGCTGGCACTAGTAGTGCAGCTAGTACTATATTGTGAGGAATTTGCAGGGGGACTTGCTACCGTTGTGTTTAGCTCTTAGTGACACACATATCCACCAAAGTGGGAAAATTTATTAGGGGTTTGATTTCAATTAGGCACAGTCTGGCAGTTTCTTTTTATTTTACGTTTATTTTTTCATAATTCAGCGTCATCTCATCAGTGTGCTTTTATTTCTGGTTGATCTGCTGGTGGCTGTCCTTACTGCAGTGCATCTACTAGCCAATTGTCAGGAATTTGGAGTGAGACTTGCGACCGCTGTGTTTAGCGCTTAGTGACGCACATATCCATCGCAAAGACCGAAGTGGGAAAATTTATTAGGGGTTGGAATTCAATTAGGCACAGTCTGCCATTTCCTTTTTATTTTACGTTTATTTTTTCATAACTCAGCGTCATCTCATCTGGCATAGTAGTGTGCTTTCATACTTGGCTAGAAAATAGCCATAGGAGAATCCAAACGGCTTACTTACGCCTACAATAGCGTTATATATATTTTATTTCTGGTTGATCTGCTGGTGGCTGTCCTTGCTGCAGTGCATATACTAGCCAATTGTCAGGAATTTGGAGTGAGACTTGCGACCGCTGTGTTTAGCGCTTAGTGACGCACATATCCATCACAAAGACCGAAGTGGGAAAATTTATTAGGGGTTTGATTTCAATTAGGCACAGTCTGCCAGTTTCTTTTTATTTTACGTTTATTTTTTCATAATTCAGCGTCATCTCATCAGTGTGCTTTCATACTTGGCTAGAAAATAGCCAAAGGAGAATCCAAACGGCTTACTTACGCCTACAATAGCGTTATATATATTTTATTTCTGATTGATCTGCTGGTGGCTGTCCTTGCTGCAGTGCATATACTAGCCAATTGTCAGGAATTTGGAGTGAGACTTGCGACCGCTGTGTTTAGCGCTTAGTGACGCACATATCCATCGCAAAGACCGAAGTGGGAAAATTTATTAGGGGTTGGATTTCAATTAGGCACAGTCTGCCATTTCCTTTTTATTTTACGTTTATTTTTTCATAACTCAGCGTCATCTCATCTGGCATAGCAGTGTGCTTTCATACTTGGCTAGAAAATAGCCATAGCAATAGGATAGCATTGTTTGGTTTTAAAAACTAAAAAACACCAAAAAAAACTAAAAAACACAAAAAAACACAAAAAAAAGTAAAAAAAAAATTAAAGTTATAACTTTCATTTTCAAAATGTTTAACCCGAGGGCTAGGGGTAGAGGACGAGGGCGGGGACGTGGGCGTCCAACTACTGCAGGGGTCAGAGGACGTGGTCCTGGGCGGGGTGAGACACCACCTGCTGATGAGGGAGCAGGGGAACGCCGCAGAGCTACACTCCCTAGGTTCATGTCTGAAGTTACTGGGACTCGTGGTAGAGCACTGTTGAGGCCAGAACAGTGCGAACAGGTGATGTCGTGGATTGCCGACAATGCTTTGAGCAATTTGTCCACCAGTCAGTCTTCCACGCAGTCCACCCATGTCACCGAAATCGGCACTCCTCCAGCTCCTGCACCTCAGCCTCCTCCCCCCCAGTCTGCCCCCTCCCAGGAACATTTGGCATTTGAACTGGCATACTCTGAGGAACTGTTTTCTGGACCCTTCCCACAGTCACAAACCACTTGTCCGGTTGCTGCTGAGCAATTTTCCAATGCCCAGGTTTTCCACCAGTCGCAGTCTGTGGGTGATGATGACCTTCTTGACGTAGTGGAAGAAGTGTGTAAAGAGGTGTCCGACGATGAGGAGACACGGTTGTCAGACAGGGGTGAATTTGTTGTCAGGGCAGGAAGTCCGAGGGGGGAGCAGACTGAGGGATCGGAGGATGATGAGGTGACAGACCCAAGCTGGGTTGAGAGGCCGGGTGAACACAGTGCTTCTGAGACGGAGGAGAGTCCTCGACCAGAACAGGTTGGAAGAGGCAGTGGTGGGGCCAGACGAAGAGGCAGGGCCAGAGCAGGTGCATCAGCGCCAAATGTGTCACGTAGTGAAGCTCCCGTGGCGAGGGCTCCCGCGGCGAGGGCTAGATTTTCAGAAGTCTGGAGGTTCTTTAAGGAAATACCGGATGACCGACGGACTGTGGTGTGCAACCTTTGCCAAACCAGGATCAGCAGGGGTTCCACCACTACTAGCTTAACTACCACCAGTATGCGCAGGCATATGAATGCTAAACACCCCACTCAGTGGCACCAAGCCCGTTCACCTCCGGCCGTGCACACCACTGCTCCTTCCCGTGTTTCAGCTGATAGTCAGCCCCCTGCCCAGGACCCTGGCACAAAAACCCCATCGTCGCCTCCACGATCCTCCACAGCCTCCACCAGCGTTCAGCTCTTCATACCCCAGACGCTGGAGCGGAAACGGAAATATAGTGCAACCCACCCGCACGCCCAAGCCCTTAATATCCACATCTTCAGATTGCTTAGCCTGGAGATGCTGCCCTATAGGCTAGTAGAGACCGAGGCCTTTCGCAACCTCATGGCGGCGGCCGCCCCTCGGTATTCGGTCCCCAGCCGCCACTACTTTTCCCGATGTGCCGTCCCAGCCCTGCACCAGCACGTGTCAGACAACATAATCCGTGCCCTGACCAACGCCGTTTCTGACAAGGTCCACCTGACCACGGACACGTGGACGAGTGCTGCCGGGCAGGGCCACTATATATCGCTGACGGCACATTGGGTTAACTTGGTGGAGGCTGGGACCGAGTCTGACCCTGCGGCTGGTCATATACTGCCGACGCCGAGGATTGCGGGGCCTACCTCGGTCCAGGTCTTTCAGGCCTACTATGCCTCCTCCCACCCCTCCTCCACCTCCTCCTCCGAACTACCATCCGTGGGCATGCCGCCATCAGTCGGTAGCTCTAGGCACAGCAGCAGTGCCGTCGCTAAGTGACAGCAGGCGGTGCTCAAACTGCTGAGCCTAGGCGATAAAAGGCACACCGCCCAAGAGCTATTACAGGGCATCACGGCGCAGACTGATCTGTGGCTGGCACCGCTGAACCTGAAGCCAGGCATGGTTGTGTGTGACAACGGCCGTAACCTGGTGGCGGCTCTGCAACTCGGCAGACTGACACATGTGCCATGCCTGGCCCATGTGTTAAATCTGATAGTTCAGCGTTTCCTCAAGACATACCCCAATCTGTCTGATTTGCTCACGAAGGTGCGCCGCATCTGTGCGCATTTCAGGGAGTCCAGCACAGATGCTGCCACTCTCAGGGCAGCGCAGCGCCGCCTCCAACTGCCCGCTCACCGACTGTTGTGCGACATGCCCACGAGTTGGAATTCAACATTAACCATGTTATCCAGAGTTTACCAGCAGCGCAGAGCGATTGTAGACTGCCAGATGTCAACTTCCACCAGAACTGGTAGTCAGGTCAGTCAGCTTCCTCAAGTCTACAATGAGGAGTGGACGTGGATGTCTGATATCTGTCAGGTGCTGAGTAACTTCGAGGAGTCAACACAGATGGTCAGTGGCGATGCCGCCATCATCAGCCTCACCATCCCGCTGCTTGGCCTGTTGAAAAACTCTCTGATCAGAATGAAGTCGGAAGCTTTGCACTCGTCACAAGAGACGGGGGAAGAAGATTCCCTTGTTGATAGCCAAAGCACCCTTAGGTCTGTTTCTCAGCGCATATCGGAGGAGGTGGAGGTGGAGGAGGATGAGGAGGAAGAGGAGGAGAATGTTGGCGAGACACAAGAGGGGACCATTGTTGAGTCCTTCACTGTTCAGCGTGTATGGGCAGAAGAAGAGGAGTTGGAGGAGTTGGAGGAGGAGGAAATGGACAGTCAGGCCAGTGAGGGGAGTGAATTCTTACGCGTTGGTACTCTGGCGCATATGGCAGATTTCATGCTAGGCTGCCTATCCCGTGACCCTCGCGTTCAAAAAATTTATTCCAGCACCGATTACTGGGTATTCACTCTCCTGGACCCACGGTACAAGCAAAATCTTTCCACTCTCATCCCTGGAGAGGAAAGGAGTGTGAGAATGCATGAATACCAGCAGGCCCTGGTGCACAAGCTGAAACACTATTTCCCTTCTGACAGCGCTAGCGGCAGAGTGCGTAGTTCTGCGGGACAAGTAGCGAGGGAGAGTAGGCGAGCAGGCAGCTTGTCCAGCACTGGCAAGGGTACGCTTTACAAGGCTTTTGCCAGCTTTATGTCACCCCAGCAAGACACTGTCACCTGTCCCCAGTCTCGGCAGAGTAGGGCTGATCTTTACAGAAAGATGGTGAGGGAGTACGTAGCTGACCATACCATCGTCCTAAATGATCACACAGCTCCCTACAACTACTGGGTTTCAAAGCTGGACATGTGGCACGAACTGGCGCTGTACGCCTTGGAGGTTCTTGCCTGCCCTGCCGCTAGCGTCTTGTCCGAGCGGGTTTTCAGTGCAGCTGGTGGCATCATCACCGATAAGCGTACACGCCTGTCGACTGACAGGCTGACGCTTATTAAGATGAATAAAGCCTGGATTTCTCATAATTTCCAATCTCCACCAGGTGAAGGAAGCTCAACCTGAATAATTTATCCACTCCTCCTCCTTCTCATTTTCCTCCTTCTCCTCCTCTTTGTACACTAAAGCAGAGGGCCACCTACCTGCTCCTCTGGTATGAAAACTTTTTTGGACTGCCACATACAGGCACTATCCAAATTAAATTGTCTCCATAGCAGCCTCCACACGTTGTCTCCATTGCTACCTCCAAAAGTCATCCATATAGCTGCCTCCATACATCGTCCCCTTATCAAACGAGGTGTGTCAGGCAGAAATTTGGGTTGTTTTCATGGATTCCACATCAAAGTTGTAGCTCTAGGCACAGCAGCAGTGCCGTCGCTAAGCGACAGCAGGCGGTGCTCAAACTGCTGAGCCTAGGCGATAAAAGGCACACCGCCCAAGAGCTATTACAGGGCATTCCACATCAAACTTGTTAACTTTGTCGCAACCCTGCTGTGTAATCCACAAAATATACTGGAAAACTTTTATCATTTACCGATATTATTTCAGCGCTTCTTGCGCATCTGTTTACATTCCCCTCACCCGCCATATCCCAAACTTATAAGAACGCTACTACACTTGATCTTATACAAAAGGTTCTTAGAAGTGCTGTTTGGGGAGTAGCCTAGAGACAGGGGCTTGGATTGGCGAAAGCTCGCCTGGCAGCGGAGCGCCAGCTCCATGCCAAGATCCAACTAACATAGTTTTAACTGCAGCACCTTTAATCTACTACTAGTTCACTGCCTCCATACATGGTCCCCTTATCAAACGAGCTGTGTCAGGCAGAATTTTGGGTTGTTTTCATGGCTTCCATGTTAACTTTGTCGCCACCCTGCTGTGTAATCCACAAAATATACTGGCAAACTTTTATCATGTACCGATATTATTTGAGCGCTTCTTGCTCACCTCCTTTGGTTCCTCTCTGCCACCCATTGGTTTGAAGCCTGAGTCCATTTAGGGTATGTCGCCATGCCACTCTCTAGCCTGCCGCTGCCTCTGCATGCTGTCCCCTATAGTGTCAGGGTCAATTATTGGATGTTTTAGATGCTATCTTGCTTCATTCTGTCACTCTGTCATGGCCATGCTGTTGCCCATAATTTTGGCATAATGGTGCATTTAAGCAGCCTCAGAGGCATCCATGCATGCTGCCCCTGCTGTTTCCTGTCCATTTCCGTGGTGTTTCCATCCTTTTCTGAGGTTCCCAGGTGTTTGGCCAAGCTTCCCTGTGCAGAGCCTTGGTCCCCTTGAAAAATGGGGAAAAGTTCGTCTCGAATAACGAGTACCCGAGCATTTTAGTGCTCGCTCATCTCTACTGATTATTGATCATTAGGAAGTATGGCCACCTGTATAAAATCAAAAGTTCTGCTCTGGATTGTTAGTCATTTGTTAACAGAATGTGAGAGAATGTGAGAGATCGTGCAAAAACTTTCAGAAACTAGTCCAGCAAACAGCACATCCACAACCAGAAATGGCACAAGCTCTCAGACTAGGCAAGAGGTCGGCAAACTTACCCAGAGACATCCCGGAAGACAAGCACCCTGTCTACAGTGGATAAACCACCCTGATAATGGCAAACCCACTATTTGGAACTTGTTACCAGGCCCTGAGTAACCCTGCAGGGGAAAGCGGAGAACATGCATTCACCTGGCAGCTGCTAGTAGTTGGAGGAAACAGAGAATACAAGAGAATGGTCAACTATTCAAGTCAGGAAACAAACAAAAATGAAGAAGTTCCCAAAAAGATCAACTTGGGGCATGAAAGTCTGGAACCCAGAAAACTAGCCTAATTGAAGTTGGCCCCCCAACCTTGTTCAAATCAAACAAAATTGGTGTCAAATGTTTGTGCTAAGTTTGTGCTGGTTTGTGCAGCAAAAATTTTCGTTTGTGCTGCTATCGTTTTTAAGATATTAATGAGAGTCATCAGAGGTCAACCAGCCCCCCCACATTGTCTAAACCAAACAAAACTGGTGCCTAACAATTCTGCTACGTTTGTGCTGGTTTGTGCTGCTCAAATTTTTGTTTGTGCTGCTTTTGTTTTGAATATATAAACAAAAAATGAAAGGGCAAAAGTTCAAGCAGCCCCCCCACATTAACCAAATCGAACAAAACTGGTGTCAAACGTTAGTGCTCCGTTTGTGCTGGTTTGTGCAGCAAAAATTTTCATTTGTGCTGCTATCATTTTTAATATATTCATACTTTTTTCCAAAGGTCATCAGAGTTCATTTCTTCCAAAGTACAATGTGTTTGCTAGCTCCCCCTGGTGATCAAACTAGGGAAGTGTCACTAAGTTTGTTTTTACCAGTTCATCCTAAACACCTTTAACCTATGTAAACACCTGGACATACCGTAAAAATGATAGCGGCACAAATGAAAATTTTTGCTGCACAAATGTAGCACTAACGTTTGACACCAGTTTTGTTTGATTCGGGTAATGTGGGGGGGCTGCTTGAACTTTTGAACTTTAATTTTTTGTTCATTTATTCAAAACAAAAGCAGCACAAACAAAAAATTGAGCAGCACAAACCAGCACAAACATAGCAGAATTGTTCAGCACCAGTTTGGTTTGGTTTGGGCAAGGTGGGGGGGGGGGCTGGTTGACCTCTGATGACCTCTGGAAACTCTCATTAATATCTTAAAAACGATAGCGGCACAAACGAAAATTTCTGCTGCACAAACGTAGCACAAACGTTTGACACCAACTTTGTTTGATTTGAACAAGGTGGGGGGGCCAACTTCACTCAGGTAGAAAACTATATAGAATGCGTATAGGAAAATAGGGAGCTACCCAAAAATAATCAAGACTTAAACCCCTGCCTTCCTCTCATACCAGCTATGAGAACAAGGAACGTGACACATCAGCAACAAAAGAAGACTCTACCTTCTATAAGGAACATGGCGGCATGGCTTCAATTGAGAACAAAGACCAATGGAGATGTTTGGCTACAATATATACAAGAGCCATGTTTGTTGAAAAGCCTTTTACAAGCTATAACTTTTTTTCAGGTCACCATAGCTGTATGAAGTCTTGTTTTTTTTTCAATATGCAATGTAGTTGTTAATAGCAACTATGGTTGAACTTTTAGTAACCCTTTCTATAAAGTATAGTTAAAAAATCTAAACATTTTCAGCATTTATTGTGGGAACTAAATAACATTAAAACAATACACAGCAATACCAAATTTGGAATACCCAATTTTAAATGACCTTCATTTGCATAATGAAGTCCTTTTGGGGAACAAAACCTTTTCCCTCACCGCTTTCCAAGCCCATGACCTTTGAAATTTTTGTGTAAAAACCTGTAGTTTTCATTTGTTCCCATTCATGAGAATTTTTAATGCGTTTAATATAATTGTATTTGTGATGGTCGTTTTTGTCATAAATAAATACTATTATACATTTTCAGCCTGGGTTGGAATGATTTCACATTTTGACTTGTAAAGGGTGGGTGTTATTTGTGTTTTGAAGGTTTTTTATCACATTTTTTTTTCAGTCTTGCACAATCTCTTTCATAATGCACTGCTCTACATGCTGTATGTACATACTGTATGTAGTGCAGTGCATTATCCTGTTGTGGGGTGCCTATGAGTGCACCTCTGCACCCACTTAGATTCTGCTGTCCATGTTCAATACCCAAGAGCAAAGCTTTTTGGTCCCAGTTGTTAATGCCGGGCTAGGCTGTGACAGCACACAACCCATCCAAAGCAGCATCCAGACCCGCAATCTTCTTCTGGTGTATCGCCATAGAAAGGAAATCTACCATCAAAGTCAAGCAAAATAAACCTTACTCATAGATCCAGGCACTGTTACTGTGGTAATCTCCTTATATTTGTTATCTGTGGTCTACTTCCTCCTAAAATGTAACTTTTAAAATTATGCGAATAAGTCTGACTCTCTGTGATCTGGCTTTACACTGTCTCACCTTCCCCTTCAGTAGTTTTAAGGACCTGCCATGGTAGTGTGTAACTACCCTCACATGTAGTGCTGGATGCTTGGACAGCTGATTGGTGGGAAAGGGGGCTAGGTGGCAAACCACCGCTAATTCAATATTGTTGATCTATCAAATGGATATTTAATCAATATCAACATACTGGAAAAGTTTTTCATCCATGATATCTTTGTACTTGGCCACATTCATCTTTCCTTCAATTACAACCAGTCGTCCTGTCCCTGCCCCATAGCCTGATGCTGCTACCACAATGTGTCACTGTTGGGATTGTATTTGGCAGGTGATGAGCAGTGCCTGGTTTCTCCACACATATTGCTTAGAATTAACACCAAATAGTTTAATCTTCGTCTCATTAGACCAGAGAATCTTATTTCTCATAGTCTGGGAGTCCTTCATGTGTTCTTCAAGCTCAAGAGACGATTCTCTCGGCACACTCTGCCATGAAGCCCCAAATGGTGGAGGCTGCAGTGATAGTTGACTTTGTGGAACTTTTTCGGATCTCCCTTCTGCATCTCTGGAGCTCAGCCACAGTATTCTTATTTACCTCTCTCACCAAGGCTCTTCTCCTACGATTGCTTAGTTTGGCTGGTCGGCCAGGTCGAAGGAGAGTTGTGGTTGTCCTAAACTTCGCTATTTTAGGATTATGGAGGCCACTGAGCTCTTAGGGACCTTGAGTGCTGCAGAAATTCACTTTAACCTTTGCCAGATCTGTGCCAATGCCCCAAGTTTCTGAGCTCCTTGTGCAGTTCCTTAGATGTCATGATTCTCATGTGCTCTTAATTGCTCTGTGGGCTCTTATATAGACAGCCTATATAGCCTTTCCTAACCAAGTCCAATTAGTTTAATTAAATACAGCTATACTCCAATAAGGAGTAGAACCATCTCAAGGAGGATCGGAACGAAATTGACAGAATGTGAGTTAAATATGAGTGTCACAAAAAAGGGTCTGAATATGTATGACCATGTGATATTTCAGTTTTTTTTGGTAATAAATTAGCAAAAATATCTACATTACTGTGTTCTTCTTTTAAGATGGGGTTCAGAGTGTTCATTCATGAGCAAAAATAAAAGAGTGAAAAAAAGAGTGAAAATCATAAAGTAGGCCCCCACCCACTCTATGTATACCAATAGGAGATAACTTTTTTGTCTTTTTACTGGTAACTATTCATTTTTTCACTAAAACTAGAATGTACCTTTATATACATCAGTGTACAAGACCTAAAATGAACGTCTATGCATTATCTCAGCGGAATGATATCTGTTAGCAAATAATACAATCTACACTGTAATTACTTACAAAGGGAAAAATCAAATCAAGTTTGTGCGAGAAGTGTGATTCGTGAAGATTGGGGGGGTTTCAGACAGGTGTCCAAAGGTAATTGTATGCAGACGATCTGTACTCCATTTCAACAATGGCAACATAACATTTACTATCGGAAACAAACATATGGAACATTTTCTGCCTTGTAGTGCTGCGGAATATAACACTCATGAGATTCTGTATCTCTGCAAAGATAAAAGCATCTGAAATGATTCCTGATTGTTGGTTAGAAATAAAGGTGACTTGTTCAGTATCACATATGCTGGGTTTCAGTACACGGCGAGCAATCAGGCCATGCAACAATCTTTGTAGTATTTCGGAACAGCAATTCCGCAGAGATAGGATAGAATTTGTGCCGCACTGTATAATAACTGGTAATTTGAAGGGATTTTCTACATAGAGTATATTTATACAAAGAGGTAACTAGCAGCCATGTCCAAATACATGGAGAAACATTTCACAGAAATCACCTTTACCTCCAATATTTCATTTTACTTTAATTAGGGCCCATTATACTTTTTAGCATGGCCGTCCATGCTGCATCAACACATTGCTCTTCAGGCAACAAACTAAGAACAAACAGGAACATATTTCAAGCTCAACACTTGTGACTTTTTCATCCATCCTTCTTTTGAAGGATTCAGGGGCATATGTTTTAGATCATTCATAGGGGTCTCCCCCTGACCACAGCTATGGCTAGTTGCTAGGCGTGCCAATTTGCCAGATTAGCTGCACGGCCCCTAATCCAACAATATGTCCGGGTTGTGTGGGACTTACCTAAACCCCGGACTCGAAAGTTTGGGTCCATTCTAATTATATGGATTTTTCTAGAAGGGATGCTTTTGTATAGTCACTTAAAAACTGCAGGTTTAGGTGTGAACTTTATATTTGCAACAAAGACAAGTTTCTTTATATTGGAGCTCTGTGGGCTTTCATTTCACATTTTTACCCCAACATCATTTTCTTTACTTAGTCCCTTTAAGTGTGACTAATAAAATAAAATAAGATATTACAGAGTAAAAACAGTCATTCGAAACATTAGTAGTGAGGGTGTTTTTGATGTTTAATTTTTATGACATAACCGTGGGATGTCATAAATAAACAATACATGTGGATCCCACTTCTGGAACCTGCACCTATTGCGATATAAAGGTCACCTGACCCTCTTTCTGTGGTTGGGCTGAACATGCATGTCACAGTCTATGGGAATAGTCCCTTGGGACTAAAGTCAAAGTGGAAACGGCAGTCTTATCAACTTATACTGCCAATAGCCTTGTCATAGGCTCACAAGTTCACCTGCCACAACACTTAGACTAGACAAAATACGGTGAAGGCATATAGATAAAATTTAACTTTTAATGATACAATGTTAAAAAGTGAATAAATATTCTCAACCACCAAAACGTCTCACTAACCACTTGGTTTTGCATCAATGAGATATCTGTAGGGTCAAAGGTAGATGTAGGGATCACAGGACCATGCATAGAAGGTTATAACAGATGGTGACTCTTTTATCTAAACCAGTGCATGATAGAAAATGGATAGATCTCACCCGTCTGGTCGTCACGTAGAGGAGAGTAGGGGATGATGACTCCTGGGCACCTCTAGGTCAGGATTACGATGACTGCACT